>NC_063360.1:305575-380144 GCF_021869965.1 Rhincodon typus | reverse complement strand
TATGATGCTGCTTGGCCTGCTGTGTTCATCCAGCTCTACACCTTGTTATCTCAGATTCTCCAGCATCTGCAGTTCCTACTATCTCTGACATAATTGCACTTATTCTTTTTTAAGATGCCATTGCAGTACAATATTTACAGGTACATTACAAATCTAACATGAAGTTGTATTGTTTCAATAAAAGCTAAACAACTGGGTAATTTTCTTCTAGAAAATGCAGCATCTTGTGTTGAAGAGTTAAGACTTCATAAAGAAATGAGGGGGAGAAAATTATACAATTTTATCATGCAGAATACTTTTTTTCTACAGAGTTGATTTAGGAATGAGTCTTTCCTTCCAAAAAGTGAATTTGCACCAATTTTAAAAAGTCTACAAGATTGCGTACCGCTCAACATTAATGAGTCAGACATCATGGAGGTGTGTGGAACATCTGGTGATTTTAAGCAATTAGCTCTTTATCTCAGATGGATACATATTCCTTCCATTGTGGCGAGGTCAATGTTATTAAAGTTTTTCAACAGATTGCAGATGACATAACTGCTAGTATGTTTAGTGGGCTTGAAGGGTAGATGCTGAATGGTTGTTTTCCCTTTAAGTGTCAAGGATCAGAGGACAGAGAATCTGTGGAAGACTAAGTGTTAAGTATATTCAAGTCTGAAACAGGTGTTATTTTTTAAAATCAGCAAGGGTTTTGGTCATGTGAATAAGGCAGGAAAGTGAAGTTGAGGATCATCAGCCATCATCTTATTGAATGGGAGCAGGCTCAATAGGTCAAATAGTCTAACTATTGTCTTACAAAGTGTCAGGGAAATCTTCAATTGTGCAAGTGTGTCTTGACACTATCATTCTTGGGTTCAACATTACAGAAGAACCATATGCTTGGGAGTGAATGAGATTTGGTGGGAGAAAGGAATTGCAGCAGTCCTTGGTTTGAAACAGGATGCCAAATCAAAGGTCATCAGTTTACGTGTAGCAAAAATCCATACTGAAAGATAATGCCAGAAGTTAATGCAGTCAGATTATAGAGGAGCATTTGCTTTATTTAGTTTTCTAATTTGCAGAGATTCAGCAAATCTGAGTTCGTAAACATTTATATACTCTCTCCAAACAAAGCAGATTGACACTTGTAGCTGTTCTTGTTTCACTATTTGAAGAATTCGAGAACATGCAAAATACAACTCTATTAAGTTTAGATTACCAAGTACTATTATTACACTGATGCTCTTGAATCTTTAGATATCAGACTGTTTAACTCAAGTTACTCAGAACATTTATAAGACTAATGGCACTATGAAGAGATTGGTTCAAAACCTGCAACACTACTTACATACACAACAGTGCCCCATTCTAATTGACCATTTGAAATTATTTCAACTAAAATACCTCACAGAGCTGTCGAATGCATTGTTGGACAAAAGCCTTATCATGGAGTGGTCGAGGATCTTTTATCTTCTCTGTGCCTCCACACGTTCCATATATATTTGTAGAAAAGGTTCCAATGCTACTTGTCCTATAATTTAAAAAATAAATTTAGGGCACACATTTTCAAAGCAAATTGCTCAAAGTCAAATAGGAGAGGAAAAAGAGAGCTCACACAATAATGACCAAGAGACACAGGATAACTCCCTGCTCTGATAAAATAAATGCAATGAACCATGAACATTCATAATTTAAATCAATAATTTAGATGTATGACTAAATATAATAAACCAAAGTTGACTGGTACAAGGAGGTTGCAAAGCGCCATGTTTCAATTATGTGATTGGGCAAGATGGTAGATACGTTGGGAAGTGCAAAATATCCATTTTGAAGGAACGATGGAAAAGCAGATTTTTTTAAAAAGGTACAGTACGACTGAACTTTGGTTTTCAGTTTGAGCTCCTTTATGAACAAATCAGTTAAATTTAGGTTAAGTAAGCAATTAAGAACACAAGAACTCTGAGGAGGCAATTCAGCTGCTTCAGCCTGATCTGCCGTTTCATAAATCATGGCTCATCTAATCTCTGTCTCAACGTCACTTTCGTGCCCTGCACTCCATAATCCTTCAAGCCCTTACTAATTAAAATTTGTTCATCTCCTCCTTTTTAAAGTTAATGTCCCAGCATCCACCACATTCTTTATTTTTCCTTTATTCATTCAAGGGATGAGGGCATTGCTGGCTAGGCAGCATTTATTGCCCATCCCTAATTGCCCAGAGGGCAGTTAACAGTCAATCACATTGCTGCGGGTCTGGAGTCACATGTAGGCCAGACCAGTAAAGATGGCAGTTTGCTTCCCTAAAGGACATTAGCGAACCAGATGGGTTTTTCTACAATCAACAATGGGTTCATGGTCATCATTAGATTCTTATTTTCAGATATTTATTGAATTTAAATTCCATCATCTGCTGTGGCGAGATTCGAACCTGGGTCCCCAGAAAATTATCTGGGTCTCCGAATTAACAATCCAGCGATAATATCACTTGGCCATTGCCTTCCCTGGGGTAGTGGCTTCCACAGATTCATGATCCTTTGACAGAAATAATTTCTCATCTGTTTTAAATCTGCTACCCCTTGTCCTAAATTCTAGGTTGCCCACGACAGGGAAGATCAAATGTCTACTTTGACAACCCCTTTAGCATCACATACCTTATGAGATATTCTCGCATTCTTCTAAACTCTAGAAAGTATAGACCTAAGCTGCTCAAACTTCATTATATCAACCTTCATTACAGGCAGTTAAAGCGCAATATTAGTAAAATGGGGTTTTGATGAGACCTCACACTGAACATGGTATGTAATTTATGTTTCTTTACCTGGGGAGGATAGACTCAGACAGGGCAAAGAATATTCTCTAGATTGATTTCTGGAATGAGGGAGCTGTCTTATCAGGAGAAAAATGGGCCAATATTCTTTCAAGTTTACAAGCTGTAATCTCACTGCATTGAGTAAAATTGAGTAAAAAGTTATTTAACAAACAATTGACTGGAGATATCCACTGGTTCCTAAACTAAAGTATAAAAAGGTCAGTTGAGAATAAAGGCCAGACAGCTGAGGAGGCTGAATATAAGATGGTTACCGGATGCCTCAGTCAGCTGTAGACATGTTAGAGAGGTTACAAAAATCAAACTGTTCTGCCTCACTATTGATCTGTCTGTTCCAGGCCTAGTAAACTCTCCACACTTTTTCATTCTTATTGCTGATGCAAGCAGCATTAACTAGGCCAGCATTTATTGCACATTCCTAATTAGTGTTGAGCCACCTTCATGAATTGCTGCCATCCAGATGTTGTTAGAAAGTTTGTAAGCATAAATTGATTTTTAGTTGTTTCAAGCACTCAAGATGAGAAAATTTCCTTGAGAGGTTAAAGGGATAATTAAAGTTTTGAGAGGAAAAACAAGTATATTTGGGTGGTGCCTTGTATTGGATAGTGAAGTTGCTCTAGAGCTCACATCAAATGATATAGAATAGTCATAAATGGAGTATGTAAAAATTTTAAATGTGAGGAAATAATTGAGGATATAGGATAAAAACTGCAAATTTGCAATAAATTTAATGACATCATTTTCTCTAATAGGCCCTACCTTATTCAAAGCTACGGGAAGAATTCCACCATTAGACCAACAAAACTATTCATTGTCTACAATATGCCACAGCTTTTTCAACATCCAATCTTCCATAACCACCATATTCTCTTGTCAAACAATGAAAAAAAAATGAAAAAAATCAAAGACATTTTCCGTGGAACATGGCCTTTTCCGTTCCCATCTCTAACCACCTCCATAAGTACATAAACCCTGCTCCACAGATGTTGACCTCTAGTCCCTCTTTCTCTGTACAACCTTCAACCCTAAGCTCTGGAATATTTGTCTCTAAATATCATTACGCTCTCCACAATTCAAACCTTTCTTAAAAATCCACCTCTGATCAAACTTTTAGACAGTCGCTTTAATGTTAACGTTTTAGCTTAGCTCTGGGACTACCATGGATATTAGCAGTTCAAGAAGTCATCTCACCACCATCTTCTCAAAGGCAACTAGGAATGGGCCAACCAGCGATGCCCACCTCCCTCAAATGACTTAAAAAAAATACATTTTACAATTCCACCTCTCTAAAGTGTTCCCATTGTTAATTCACACTAATATTGGAGAAGTTGAAATCCTCTACTGTTATTACCCTACTATTTTTACATTTCTGAAATTCGCCATGTCTTTCCTTCTATTTCTCCCTGACTGTTTGTTTGGGGTCTCGTACAGCAATGTGATTGACCCATTTTTGGTTTTAATTTCCACTTATGCGGCTTCGATTGAGACTAAGTTATCATCCCTCCCTATTGTAGTAAGGAATATTGACTCCGAAATCAAAATTGTGCCACCACCACATTTCTTACATCCTGCCCCAGCTCACTTGAATATTCTGTACCCCAGAACATACAGGGAATGCTGTTGGCAGCTCAAATTTTGAGCCCTATGCATAACAGTGACTTCTGGAAGTCAATGCTGCAATCAGCATGCCAACACTGATTGCTTTGCAGGGAGTATCGGAACGACTGTGCACGTGTGCAGCTTAGAGAGAAATGTGGCTGCCAGTCCTGCCTCTCCCTCAACCACATCTCCATGATTGGGGATATGTCATCATTGCAATGTCTGACTTACTCGCAAGATTTCTTGCATTAAAATACATCCCATCCAACCCTGGCAGGTTCCCTTGTACCTTTTAAATTATCAAGTTTTGAGCAGTGATGGAACTACTCCTCTCCTATCCCTATCCAGGCAAATAATCCATCACACCACTGACTCGTGCTTTGTAGATGGTGACAGGCATTGGGGAGACAGGTGATGAGTTAATTGCTGCAGATTTCCAAGCCTCTGATCTGCTTTTGCAGCCACAATATTTAAAGGCTGGTCTATTTCCATTTGTGGTGAATGTCAACTTCCCAGGGCTTACCAATGCGGTTTCGTCGAGGGTAACGCTACTGAACATTAACTGCTAAATTTCTATTGTCGAAGACCGTCAATGCCTGACATTTCTGTGGTCCAAATGTTACTTGCCACTGATCAGCATGGATGTTGTTCAGGGCTTGTGGAATGCGTTGAACTGTGGTCAGAAAATGAGGAATAAAAGATTCCACTTTACAAAGGGGAAAATGTTCACAGTTGTTTGGAGCTGGCAAAAAACAGCCAGCTGATGCATACGAAAGTTGTCTGTTATGGATTTGGGAGCACTCAGTATAGCAATTAGCCTCTAGTCAGGTTACAGTATAACACAAACTTTGAGAGGCATGAATCAGGGAGGCAAGTAAAACCACCTGAAGTTAGCTGTATTAAAGTCTCTCCCCTTTCTTTGTAAAGATATTGACTTTGCAAAGGAAGAAAAGACCGCAGGCCCAACCAAGCAATCAGTGAAATATAGGCTAATCATTGCTTTGCAGAAAACATCAAGGCATCAAAGAATTGAGGAAGGTTGACCAACCCATTTAGATTGAGATTTTGAACTTCGGGATGTAGAACTCTCTTCTCGTAATTTGTTTTCCCTCCATTTATAATGTAATTTCTTTTGTGTGCCGGAGTGTGGGAATTTTGAAAGCATTAAAGCATAAAATGCATAAATCAAAAATCCTGTGATTTACTGTTTTTATTTAACATAGTGTTGCAATTTAAAAGAAAACACTGCTGAGGGAGTCTAGTGTGATTTGCTTTTATCATGGGTAGCATTCAGTCAGAGATAAATTGGGATTTGTGGCAGTTTCATTGAATCTTCGCCTCTCGACTTTGGGAGTTGTGGGGTTTGATTTCCAGTGCACTACCCCAGTGAGTCATGACAATGTGCATTGCTTCAGTATCTGAGGAGTCACAAATAATGAACAATCATCAGCAAACATCCCCACTTTGTGACCTTATGATAGAGGGAAGGCCAGGAGCCAAATGGTCCTCACGGAACCCAAACTGAGCATCCTTTACAAATGCCATTGGTTAGCACTGTAGGTGAACCCTGTCATCATAGGGTCATGGAGATATAGAGAATGGAAATAGACCCTTTTGGTTCAACTGTTCATGCTCACCAGATATCCTAAATTAATCCAGTCCCATTTGCCAGCATTTGGCCCATATTCCTCTAAACCCTTCCTACTCATAGTTTCATCCAAATAAATGTTGTACTAGTCTCCACCACTATCTCTGGCAGCTCATTCCATAAATACACCACCTTCTGTGTAGAAAAAGTTGTCCCTCAGGTCCCTTTTGAATCTTTCTCCTTAAACCTACGCCCTCTCGTTGGACGCCCCTAACCTGGGAAAAAGACCTTGCCTATTCACCCTATCCATGGCCCCCATGATTTTATAAGGTCACCCTGCAGCCTCCTCCGCTCCAGGGAAAAATAACCCCAGCTAATCAGCTCCCTCTACAGCTCAAATCCTCCAATCCTGGCAATATCTTGTAAATCTTTTCTGAACTCTTTCAAAGTTCACACCATCAGTAATGAGGCATTCTATTAAGATAAAGAGATTTCAGAAGAGATTTACCAGGATGTTGCTGGGTATGAAAGGTTTGGGTTGTAAAGAAAGGCTGGATAGGCCGGGACATTTTTCACGGGAGCGTAGGAGGTTTAGAGGTGACACTGTAAAGTTCATAAAATAATGAGGGATACAGATAGGTAGTTATCTTTTCCCTAGGATGGGATATTTCAAGACTAGGGGGGCACAGTTTTAAGATGAGAGGAGAAAGATTAAAAAAAAGACTTGAGTAGCAAATTTTTTTTACACAGAGGGTGGTTTGCATGTGGATTGAACTTCCTGAGGAAGTGGTGAATGTAGGTATAATTACATTTAAGGCATTTGGATAAGAACATAAATAGGAAAGGTTTGGAGGAATATGAGCCAAGGGCAGGCAGGTAGGACTAGTTCAGCTCAGGATTACATTTGGCATGAAATGGTTGGACCGAAGAGTTTGTTTCAATGCTGTATGACTCCATGACTCTATCTTTCCTACAGCAGGGAGATCAGTTGACATTAACGAGGTTCAATGTGAGCCCCAGATATTGCTTTGAGGAGGAAGCAGGCTGAAATCACTTTGATTGAAAGTAGGGTGATAGGGACACTGCAGCAGAACCTAGATCCAATTATGGGATCACTTAGCCCTGTCGGTTGTATACTGCTTCTATTGTTTGTCATACAAGTAGTCCTGTGTTATACCTTCAGGTTGACAGTGCCTTTTTAGGTAATGCCTAGCGCATGTCCTCCTGCACTTTTCATTGAACTAATTTCAATTTCACAACTTAACAGTACTGGTAGAACATAGGATATGCTGGATCTTGAAACTACAGACAGCATTTGTTTAATATCTTTCTTATACTGTGACCCTCAGAACTTGACTCGGAACTCTTCCAGTCGAGACTGAGCCAGCATTTTATTCTACTTTAACATGACCACTGTACCTATATACTTCATGGTTCTGTTAGTAAATCCTAGAATACCGTATGTTTTATTAGCCACACTTCCAACCTTCAAAGATTTATGCTCAAGTACTGCACCCCGTTTAAAATTGGTTTTATTTCATATTTCATATTAAATTTCAGCTGCAACTTCCTCCAGTCCATTCCATCAATCTATTTCTTTTCACAATGCTGCTGTATCCTCCTTATAGTTCAGTGTTTCCACGTTTTGTATCTTCATTTTTGAAATTGTCATTTACACCAAGGTTTAGGTCATTATTGTATATCAGGACCAGAAATGCCTAATTGAGATTAGAGTATTAATTACTAGAAGTATGAATTTTTGTTTGTGACTTCATAGCTTCAGGAATTTTTTTTAAACTCCAACATGGCATAGGAAGGGACAGGGATAAATCAGTATGCGGTCAACAGTTATTAATCGAACATTCGTTATAACTAGGATTATAGCAATTAGAGGTTGAACAGCACATGTTTGAAAATTATGTACTGTGATTTAGGAAATTGAGAAGCTGAATTTATGACTGCAGCAAATTTTAAATGTGTAAACAGGATAACCCTTTGCATAGAGTTTGCAACTGACAAAAACCTTATGGAAATCCTGATTTGCAATGTGATACTTGTATTGGCAGAGTCATTTTGTATTCTACCCATTTGTACTTCGTTCTGAAATTAAACAACGGCAGAATTTTATCTGTATATCTTTCTCCCTTGTTTACCACTTTGCATCGAAACACTTTTGAGCAGATGCTGTTTGGTAGCACTGTTGATGACACCCTCCATTATAATAGGAATAGAATTAGGCTATTCAGCCCATAGAATCTGCTCTGCCATTCGATCATGGCTGATGTTTCTCAACCCCATTCTCTCCCTGTAACCCTTGATTCCTGTACTAATCAAGATCCAACTTTTTTTGTCTTAAATACACTCGATGACTTGGCCTCCACAGCAATCAGTTTCACAAATTAACTACCCTCTGGCTGAAGAAAATCCAGAAACTCCACGAATGTTCCGGCGACCTGAGTAGAATTCTGCCATGGCAGACTGTGGAATTTGAATTCAACAAAAAACATTTGGAATAAAAATGAGGCAGCATGGTGGCTCAGTGGTTAGAACTGCTGCCTAACAGCGCAAGAGATCCGGGTTCAATTCCACCTTCAGGAGACTGTGTGGAGTTTGCGCATTGTCCCCATGTCTGTGAGAGTTTCCTCCAGGTGCTCCGGTTTCCTCTCATAATCTAAAGACGTGCAGTTTAGGTGGACTGGCCATGCTAAATTGCCCCACAGTGTCCCGGAATGTGTACGTTAGATGGATTAGCCATGCAATATGCAGGGCAACAGGGATAGGATACGGTAGGGTAGGGGTTGGGCCTGGGTGGAATGGTCTTTGGACCGTTCATGAGGACTCAATAGGCCAACTGGCCTGCTTCCAAGCTGCAGGGATTCTACGATTAAGAATCTACCGATGACAATGAAACCATTGTTGCTTATCAGTCCTGTCAACTCCTCAAAGTGATCCTTGTTAATGTCTGGGGGTTAGTGCCAAAACTAGGAGAACTGTCTCACAGTCCAGTCAAGCAAAGCCTGATATTATCTGTAAGGCAGGACTCCATGAGTATGACGGACAAGTTGCACCTGAACTGGAAGGGGACCAATATCCTGGCAGGGAGATTTGTTAGAGCTACTTGGAAGAGGATCCACAGCAGTAGGGAGATGAAGGAGAAGGTTAAGGACAATACAGAAGTTTATGACAGCAAGGTAAATAGTAAAGGCAGTCTTGGTAATCCAAGTACTAGACAGGGTAGTCGAGAGCACGGCAGGAAGCAGGAAGAGTCTGGGTTAAACTACGTTTATTTCAATGCAAGAGGCCTGTCAGGTAAGGCAAATAAACCCAGGGCATTGATGGGTACATGGGACCGGGTTATTATAGCTTATTATTGTAGCAACTATTGCTACAGAAACATTGCTGATGGAGAGACAGGACTGGCTGTTCTGGGGTACAGATGGTTTAGGTAGATAGAGGGGAGGCAAGAGAGGAGGGGGAGTTTGGTTTTTGATTAGCAAAAGCATCACCGTACTGAGAGAGGACATTCTTCAGGGTTTGTCCACTGAGTCTATATGGATAGAACTGAGAAATAAAAGTGGGCGGGGGGGAGGTGAGGGGAAGATCACTTTGATAGCACTGCACTATAGGCACCCCCCCCCTCAACAGTTAGGAGATTGAGGAGCAAATATGTAAGGAGATCACAGCTGCAAAAATAATAGGGTTGTAATAGTAGGGGATTTTAACTTTCCTAACATTGACTGGGACCGCATTTAGGGCTTGGGATGGAGAGAAATTTAAGTGTGATCAGAAAGAATTTCTCATGCAGTGTGAAGATGGCCCGAATAGAGTTTGAGCAAAACTCAACTTCCTCTTGGAAAATAAGGCAGGGCAAGTGACAGTGTGTTAGCGGTGGAGCACTTTGGGACCAGTGACCTCAATTCCATTAGTTTTAACATAAGTATGTAAATGGATAGGTCTGGTCCACGAGTTAATTCTAAATTGGGGCACAGCCAATTTTAAAGATCTTAAACAGGAACTTTTAAAAGTTGCTTGGGGGAGGCCGGTTGCAGGCAAAGGGATGTCTGGTAAATGGGAGGCTTTCAAAAGTGAATTAGGGGGTTCAGGGACAGCATGTTCCTGTTAGAATGAAGGGTAAGACTGGCAGGAGTAGGGAACCCTGAATGACTCCAGTTATTGAGGCCCTGGTGAAGAAAGTGATACATATCGGTAGCTGCGATCAAGTGACTTGAGTATAGAGTGTGTCAAAGGAACTTGAGAGAAATCAGGAGGGCTAAAAGGGGACACCACATGACTTTGGCTGATAAGATAAAGGGAAATCTAAAAGGATTCTACAATAGCTCCGCACATAGACAAAGGTTGTCTATATGTGGAGCCACAGGAGATGGGTGAGATCCTAAAATGAATATATCTCATTAGTATTTATTGTTATGAAAGGCATGGATGCTAGGGAACTTGGGGAAATAAATAGTGATGTCTTGAAGACTGTCCACATTACAGAAGAGGCAGTGCTGTACACCTTAAAACGCATTAGGTAGATAAGTCCCCAGGACCAGATGAAGTGTATCCCAGAACTTTGCACGAGGCTAGGGAGGAAATTGGATTCGAGGAGGAACTTGTATCATCAACAGCCATAGGTGAAGTGCCTGAATATTGGAGAGTGGCTAATGTCAAGCTATTATTTAAAGACTGCAGGGAATGCCTGGGAACTATGGGCCGGTGAGCCTAACATCTGTGGTGGGCAAGTTGTTGGAGGGGATTCTGAGAGACGGAATCTACAGGCATTTGGAGAGGCAAGGACTCATTTGGGATAGTCAGCATTGCTTTGTGTGTAGGACATCTTGTCTCACAAGCTTTTTTGAAGGGGTGAACAAGAAAGTAGATGAAGACAGCTTGGCAGATGTTGTCAATGTGGACTTCAGCAAGGCCTTTGACAAGGTACTGCATGGTGAGTTGTTGAGTTAGGTTAAATCTCGCAGGATCCAGAGAGAGATACACCAATTTTGTATCCAATTGGCTAAGGTAGAAGACAGAGTGGTGGTACAAGGTAATTTTTCAAGCTGGAAGCCTGTGTCCAGCAATGTGCCATAGGGATCGGTGCTGGATCCGTTGTTATTCATCATTTCTATAAATGATTTGGATGAGAATTTAGGAGATATGTTTAGTCAGTTTGCGAGTGACACCAAGACTGGTGGTATAACGGACAGTGAAGGTTGCCTGGCAATACAGTGAGTTTTTGATCAACTGAGCCAGTGGGCTGAAGAATGGAGTTTAATTTAGATAAATGCAAGGTGTTGTTTTTTGCAAGGTGTTGTTTTTTGCAAGGTCAAACCAGGACAGAACTTACACAGTCAATGGTAGTGCCCTGGGGAGTGCTATAGAACAAAGAGATCTAGGGGTATAGGTTCATAATCTCTTTGAAACTGGAGTCACTGGTAGACAGGGCCATGATTAAGGCTTTCAGCATGCTTGCTTTCATCGGTCAGAGCATGAGTATAGGAGTTGGGATGTCTTGTTGCAGCTGTACAAGATGTTGGTAAGGCCATATTTGGAGTATTGCGTGCAGTTCTGTCGTCCTAATGTAGAAAAAATATTATTAAACTAGAAAGAGTGCAGAAAAGATTTACAAGGATGCTACTCGGACTGGTAGGTTCGAGTATAAAGAGAGGTTGGATACGCTGGGACTTTTTTCCCTGGAGCCTAGGAGACTAAAGGCCTACAAAATCATCGATAAAGTAGATAGCAGACAGCTTTTCCCTGTGCTGGGGGGTGGGGGTCTAAAACTAGAGGGCATAGGTTTAAGGTGAGGCGGGAGAGATACAAAAGGGTCCAGAAGGGCAATTCTTCCATACAGAGGGTTGAGAGTGGCTGGAACAGATTGCCAAGTGCAGTGGTGGAGGGGAGTACAATTTTGTCATTGAAGAAACATTTGAACAGGCACGTGGATGGGATAGGTATGAAGGGATATAGACCAAATGCAGGCAAATGGGACTAACTGTGAAAACGTGAACCAGTTGAGTCAAAAGGTCTGTTTCCATGTTGTAGATACCTATGACTATGTCCCAGACAACACTGTGACCAGCAGGGCAGACCCAGCAGAGATGATGGCACATTCATAGAGTTATGGGAATTTGCTGTGGGACTCCTCAACATTGACTCCACACCCCAAGAAATCTCACAGCATCAGGTTTAACATAGGAATGGAAACCTCCTGATTACCATGTGCTATCCTCCCTTGGCTGATGAACCAGTACTCCATGTTGAAAAGCACTTGAAGAAAGCAATGAGGGTGTCAAGGGTGCAAAATGTCATCCATCAAGAGCGGCTCAGCAGCAGCTATATTGATTGAGCTGGTTGGATCCTAAAGGAAATGGTTGCTAGACTGAGTCTGTGTCAGGTAGCGAGGCAGCCAACGAGAGGGATAAACAAACTTGACCTCATTCTTATCTATCTGCTGACTACAGATTCATCTGTCCACAACAGTACTGGAAAGAGTGACCATTGCACAGTTCTTCTGGGGGCAAAGTCCTGTCTTCACATTGAGAATACGTTCTATCTTATGTGTGACACTATGACTATGCTAAATGGGACAAACTATGAACAGATCAACGGCAACAGAATTGCACTTTAATGCAATCTGCAACCTAGTAGCCCGGCATATGCACCACTCAACCATTACCATCAAGCCAACAGATCAACCCTGGTTTGGTGGACAATGCAAGTGGGCATGCCAGGATCAGCACCAGGTATACCTAAAAAAAAGTGACAACCTGGTGAATTTGAGAAAAGGTAGCCATGATGTTGAGATGCTGGTGTTGGACTGAGCTGGACAAAGGCAGAAATCACATGACATCAGCTTATAGTCCAACAGATATATTTGAAATCACAAGCTGCTCCATCAGTGACCTTCTTTCCATCATAAGGTCAGAAATGGGGATGTTCGCCAATGATCGCACAACATTCAGCACCAGTTGTGACCTCTCAGATACTGAAGTAGTCCATGTTCAAATGTGACAAGATCTAGACAATATCCAGGCTTGGGCTGACAAGTGGCCATTAACATTTGCGCCACACATATGCCAGGCTATGACCATCACCAATAAGAGACAATCTAACCACCGCCCCATGACATTCAATGGTGTTACCATCACTGAATCCCCTACTATCAATGTCGGTTTTATGCGGGGGGAGAAATGGGAAGACAGGAGTGGGGGGCTTTAAACCATTGTCCAGAAACACAATATGGACTCTTGACTCTCCAAAACCTGTCCATTTTCTACAAGGCACAAATCAGACACGTGATAGAATATTCCCCACTTGTCTGGATGGGTGCACTTCCAATGACACTCAACAAGCTTGACACCATCGATGACAAAGCTGTCCAGTTGATTGGCATTGCATCCAAACTCATCTAGAAGCACAAGGGCAGCAGATACATAGGAACACCACCACCTTCAGGTTCCCCTCCATCCATTGCCATCCTGGCTTGGAAATTCCTGACTTGGAAATTCTATTCCTTCGCCGTTGCTGGGTCAAAATCCTGGAATTCCCTCCCTGATGGCATTTTGGGGTAAATGCACAGCAAGTGGACTGCAGCAGTTTAATAAGGCAGCTTACCAACACTTTCTCAAGGGCAACTAGGGGTAGGCAACAAATACTGGCCAGCCAGCAATACCCACCTCCCACGAGTGAATTTAAAAATTATTTTATGGTCTTATGGTTTAATAGTCTAGCAATAATACAACTGAGCCCTTGCCTCCAGAAAAAATGTTGAGGGGTGCTGAAAAAAATTACAAAAGTGAGGATGCTGCATAAAAAAAGTGCTAGCAAATGCAATAAAGGAAAAACTAAAGGCAGTTTTAGGTATATCAAGGTCAAGAGGCAGTCCTCAGGTGGTGAATGGGTTTCATTCTCGAGTCCATTTGCAAATCCAAAATAATGCAAGACAATATAAAGTAGCTGTTTAAAACTGAAGGTCAGCGCTGGGAATAGATTGATGCAAACAAATCCTTGCCTGGAGAGAACATTGGCCTAGCTACCGATTCCGATATACCACGAATGAATAAAACTTAGAGAGGAGAAAGGCTTCACAAGAAGGGCTACATAGTTGATTTTTCTTAGGGCAGCACAGTGGCTCAGTGGTGAGCACTGCTGCCTCACAGCAGGGACCCAGGTTTGATTCCAGCCTCGGGCAACTGTCTGTGTTGAGTTTGCACATTCTCCCTGTGTATGCGTGGGTTTCCTCCGGGTGCCCTGGTTTTCTTCCACAGTCCAAAGATGTGCAGGCTAGGTGGATTGGCCATGGTAAATTGCTCGTAGTGTTCAGGGATGTGTAGATTAGGTGGGTTAAAGGGGGATGGGTCTGGGTGGGATGCTCCGAGGGTCGGTGTGGACTTATTGGGCCGAAGGGCCTGTTTCCACACTGTAGGGATTGCATAATAGTTGAGGAGTTTCAGTTATGAAGGTAGATTGGAGAGATGTCGGGGCTGTTTTCCATGAGGGGAAGGGATACAGGGAAAAATTTATGAACGAATAGCAAATAAAACAGCACAGATTTAATATATTTAGCAAAAGCAGGAATGGAAACATAAAGAGATACATTTTAAATCAAATGGTTAAGATTTGGAATGCGCTCCCTGTGTGTGTTAGAGACAGGTTAAATTGAGCTGTTCCATGGGGGAATTAGATTGTCGTAAAAATGTGCAAGTTAAATGAAATTGATTTATTCAAAGAACAGACGTAGACATGACAGTCCAGACGGCCTCCTCTTGTACAGTAACAGTTCCGATTGTTCAGAGACACTATTTTCGTATGTATGAAAACTACGGTTTCAATCATTCAGTACTTGAAGAATTTTACTGAAGTAATCACATATTAAATTACACAGCTTATATTACAGCCTGCACCTGCAATGGCTTTCTGAACAAGATCGCTAGTTTCTGAAGGGCTGGGATTTTAAAGAAAGAAAGAAAGAAAGACAAAAATCAAATAAGAACAACACAATCTTGGATAAAGTTCCCTGGATCAGGGAAGTTGAATGCTGATGTTACCTTCTTCCAAAAAAGCTGGTCCTTCTCTCAGAGGTTCCTGAACCAAACCGTGCATTTGATACACTGGAAAGATAAAGTTTAGCAGAAGATAAATACATACAATCGGCTTCAAATATTAAACATAATATTCCCATCATACAGAAAATTAAAAACAAAAATTAAAGTCACAACAGCATTTAGCTGTAGAAATGTATATTCCAGCCTATATCTGTGGTAACTCTTGGTGGGAGCAAGTTTAAACTCTTTATACTTTAGCCTGTAAATGTTACTTCAGAGTTTTCCAAGACATTTTGAAATCCACAACTGAATCTGCTTCCATCACTCAGTGGTTTTCCAAACCACTCATTATTCAAGTTTTTATTTCATCTACTTTGGTTCTTTTCCCACTCAGCTTAACCAGGTATTCACTGGTTCCTGTCCTTCCATTCAACATGAAGTTTCTGTGTACACTCCTCGCAAACAGTTCAGATTTTCTCTCGACTATGTCTTTGTGAAGGAGAACAGCCTCTGTTTTCCTCCTTTACAGGCACTCCCTGGGCAGCAAACGTGTTCCGTTCAAGTACATTTGCAAGGGGGAGGCAATGGCCTAGTGGTATTATCGCTGGACTGTTAATCCAGAGACCCAGATAATGTTCTGGGGACCTGGGTTCGAATCCCGCCATGGCAGATGGTGGAATTTGAGTTCAATAAATATCTGGAATTAACAATCTAATGAAGACTATGAATCCATTGTCGATTGTTGGAAAAATCCATCTGGTTCACGAATGCCCTTTAGGGAAGGAAACTACTCATCCTTACTTGGTCTGGCCTATATGTGACTCCAGACCCACAGCACTGTCGTTGATTCTTAACTACCTTCTGGGCAATTAGGGATGGGCAATAAACACTGCCTAGCCAGTGATGCCCTTATCCCATGAATGAATAAAGAAGAAAAAAGTTAGAACACAATGCAGGAGAATACAAAGTAGTTGCAAGTAAATACAGGAAATGTTCGTACATCAGATTTTTAAAATTAAAATTATTAATACTGGTGCTTATTTCAGAAAACATCTCATGATTTGCATCTCCTAGTGTGTGCTCCACCTGTTTTTGCAGGCCTGTTATTTTCTCCTGCACTGCTTTGAGCTTTAGCTGCTGCTTCTGTAGCTGCATTCATTGAGCAGGGTCCATTTCACGTGAGTTGTTCCAGATTGTGCTGTAAGTCAGCAATCTTTTCATGGGACTGAAAACACGCAGCTGTTTATAACGCTTCTATTCTTTATCATTCAGCTCTTCATTCATCTGTGTGAGCTAAGCAGTGTCCCTGAAAGAATTCCTTCATCTGAAATGGTATTCTCAAGTTTGGATTTATCTTGAGCCTTCCCCTCTTGAGCTTACATTCACTCTCCATTGCAGGGAGCTGAGATTTTAACTTCACCAAGTCAGAAGAAAGTGAAGTGTTCCATTCTTCTTTCACATTCAGTTCTGAGTATTTCTTGAATTGTCTGCTGCAGTTTCTTACGATGTTGGACTGAATCAGTGATTGTGACGAGTGAGGCAACAGTGCACTGACACGCCTACAACGTTGAATATCTGTGACATCCAGGAAGATTGTTTGTATTTGCAGTCCTGGGCTACTGATTCTGCGTATGATGAATCATTATGTGAAGTTTTACATTGATAGGTTTCATCATGGTTCCCCATATCTGTGGGTACATGCTTTCAGAATACACAAGTTTGTAGTTTGTAACCCTATTCCAACCCTATGTCCACCCTAGCCTCTAACAAATAATCATCCGTTTTTAGAAGTACAGAGTTTGAATTTTTGCAGTGACTTTGAATTGTGTGTTGATATTGCTGTTTTCACAAAATGGAGTGTGAAATGTGCTCACCAGCCATTCTGTTGCACTGCGAACATTGTCAGATTCTGCTCTGTCAATCATATAAGGATATGACAAGACATCAAATAGTCTTTATTGTAGTGTAAAGATACACCTTGTGTGGTCTATTTGGGTTGGTGCATAGCTCTTTATAGCTACTTCAGCCTTTGTTCTAATGCACTGCCTCAGCCAACAGCCATTTCTGTGATATGCCATGCAAAGTTGATTAAAGTTGGGAATTTCCTTGGCACAAGTAAAAGGCCATACCTTCCACACCTAGATATGTTCCAGTGATTGTGTCAACCATCAAGTCTGTACATGTGATCTACAAGTTTGTTTTAAGAGTCTACACCTGGGCAGGACTGGAACCAATGTCCTAGGGGGTGCTTTTGCTAACGCTGTTGGGGAGGGTTTAAACTAATATGGCAGGGAGATGGGAACCAAATGAGGAGGTTAGTGGACAGTAAGGAGTGGTAAATAAAGCCTGTAAGGAACTAGATAACGAAGTCAGTGTGACTAAGGGGAAGAGTAGGCAGAGAACAGATGATGAACGCAAAGGGACAGGTGGTCTGAGGTGCATGTGTTTTAATGCGAGAAGTGTAGCAGATAAGGCAGATGAACTTAGGGCTTGGATTAGTACCTGGGAGTACGATGTTATTGCTATTACTGAGACTTGGTTGAGGGAAGGGCAAGATTAGCAACTAAATATCCCAGGATATAGATGCTTCAGGTGGGATTGAGAGGGAGGTAAAAGGGGTGGAGGAGTTGCATTACTGGTCAAAGAGGATATCATAGCTGTGCTGAAGGAGGGCACTATGGAGGACTCAAGCAGTGAGGCAATATGGGCAGAGCTCAGAAGTAGGAAGGGTGCGGTAACAATGTTAGGGCTGTACTACAGGCCTCCCAACAGCGAACGTGAGATAGAGGTAAAAATATGTAGACAGATGATGGAAAGATGTAGGAGCAACAGGGTGGTGGTGATGGGAGATTTTAATTTTCCCAACATTGACTGAGATTCACTTAGTGTTAGGCATTTAGATGGAGCAGAATTTGTAAGGAGCATCCAGGAGGGTTTTCTAGAGCAGTATGTAAATAGTCCAACTCGGGAAGGGGCCATACTGGACCTGGTGTTCGGGAATGAGCCCAGCCAGGTGGTTGAACTTTCAGTAGGGGATCACTTTGGGAATAGTGATCACAATTCCGTAAGTTTTAGAATACTGATGGACAAAGACGAGAGTGGTCCTAAAGGAAGAGTGCTAAATTGGAGGAAGGCCAACTATAGCAAAATTTGGCAGGAGCTGGGGAATGTGGATTGGGAGCAGCTGTTTGAGGGTAAATCCACATTTGATATGTGGGACGCTTTTAAAGAGGAGATGTTGATTAGAGTGCAGGACAGACATGTCCCTGTGAAAGTGAGGGATAGAAAGGGCAAGATTAGGGAACCATGGATGACAGGTGAAATTGTGAGACGAGCAAAGAGGAAAAAGGAAGCATACATAAGGTCTAGGCGACTGAAAACAGATGAAGCTTTGGAAGAATATCGGGAAAGTAGGACCAATCTGAAACAAGAAATTAAGAGGGCTAAAAGGGGTCATGAAATATCTTTAGCAAACAGGGTTAAGGAAAATCCCAAAGCCTTTTATTCGTACATAAGGAGCAAGAGGGTCACTAGAGAAAGGGTTGGCCCATTCAAGGACAAAGGAGGGAATTTATGCGAGGAGTCAGAGAAAATTAGTCAGATTCTTAATGAGTACTTTGTGTTGGTATTCACCGAGGAGAGGGACGGGTTGGGTATTCTAAAAGGCATTAGGGTGGGGAAATCCCAGGTCCGGATGGGATCTATCACAGGTTACTGAGGGAAGCGAGAGGGGAAATAGCTGGGGCCTTAACAGATATCTTTGCAGCATCCTTGAGCACGGGTGACGTCCCGGAGGATGGAGGATTGCTAATGTTGTCCCCTTGTTTAAGAAGGGTAGCAAGGATAATCCAGGTAATTATAGACCGGTGAGCCTGACGTCAGTGGTGGGGAAGCAGCTGGAGAAGATACTGAGGGATAGGATCTATTTACATTTGGAAGAAAATGGGCTTATTAGTGATAGGCAGCATGGTTTTGTGCAGGGAATGTCATGTCTTACCAACTTGATAGAATTCTTTGAGGAAGTGACAAAGTTGATAGATGAGGGAAGGGCTGTAGATGTCATATACAAGGAATTCAGTAAGGCGTTTGATAAGGTTCCCCATGGTAGACTGATGGAGAAAGTGAAGTCGCGTGGGGTCCAGGGTGTACTAGCTAGATGGATAGAGAACTGGCTGGGCAACAGCAGACAGAGAGTTGTAGTGGAAGGGAGTTTCTCATAATGGAGAACTGTGTCCAGTGGTGTTCCACAGGGATCCGTGTTGGGACCACTGCTGTTTGTGATATACATAAATGATCTGGAGGAAGGTATAGACAGTCTGATTAGCAAGTTTGCAGATGACACTAAGATTGGTGGAGTAGCAGATAGTACTCCATCTGCAAATGGAAAAGCCCTGGGGAAAATTGATGCACAGAGAGATCTGGGTGTTCAGGTCCATTGTACCCTGAAGGTGGATAGAGTGGTCAAGAAGTCATACGGCATGCTTTCATTCATCGGATGGAGTATTGAGTACAAGAGTTGGCAGGTCATGTTACAGTTGTATAGGACTTTGGTTTGACCACATTTGGAATACTGCGTACAGTTCTGCTCGCCACATTACCTAAAGGATGTGGATGCTTTGGAGAGGGTGCAGAGGAGGTTCACCAGGATGTTGCCTGGTATGGAGGGCGCTAGCTATGAAGAGAGGTCGAGTAGATTAGGATTATTTACATTAGAAGGACGGACCTGATTGAGGTCTACAAAATCATGAGGGGTATAGACAGGGTGGATAGCAAGAAGCTTTTTCGCCGAGTCGGGGACTCAATTACTAGGGATCACGATTTCAAGGTGAGGGTGAAAAGTTTAAGGGAGATATGCGTGGAAAGTTCTTTACGCAGAGGGTGGTGGGTGCCTGGAACGCATTGCCAGCGGAGGTGGTATAGGCGGGTACGATAGCGTCATTTAAGATGTATCTGGACAGACACATGAATGGGCAGGGAGCAGAGGGATACAGATCCTTGGAAAATAGGCGACAGGTTTAGATAGAGGATCTGGATCAGTGCAGGCTTGGAGGGTCGAAGGGCCTGTTCCTGTGCTGTAATTTTCTTTGTTCTTTAAGAGGAATACTTTGTACATATGTCCGTCCTTCAGTAGCTCTTTGCAATAAGTCTTTGGTTTGTTTTCAAATATTTGTGGAATAGGGATGGTTACAATTATGAGCTTAATTCAGATTGCAATTTTCTCAGACGGGTAACTAGCAAAGAACTCCTTTCTCTGCAGCTGCTCAAAGTGGTCAATGGAGTCTCAAGCTTATGTCTAAAGGATGAAAATTCTAGTCTGTGAATACAAAAGCTTAATCTGATTCTAAACTGGTCTTCTGACATGATTGATATGAAATCTTAGTACATCGGTACAACAAGAAATTCAAAAGGCAAGGGTCACATTAATTATTATTGCAAGGGGATTGATTAAAGCAGAAGACTTGCTACAAATTTACAGGGCTTTGGCGAGACTATATTTAAAGGAAGGATACCGCTACCTCGGAAATGCTGCAGCAAACACAACAAGATCGGTTTCTGGAATTTAGGGGAATCAATTAAAAATCCAAATTTATTCCATGACAATAGGTCATTCGGCCTTGTGAAATAGCCATTTAGTTTAAACCCAATTGAGATCTCATTTAAACTTCCAAGATCCTTGGAGATAGCCAAGATAGACATGGAGGTTATTTCCTCAGGCTGGGGAATTTCAAAGACTGGACACAGGATCAAGATAAACATCAATAGTTTAGGGCTGAGAAAGGATCATCAAAGGGTTGTGAATCATTCCATAATTCAGAATATTTGATGCTCAGAGGTTCACACAGGAAAGAAAGGGATGCGAGAATAGGAAGTGTGGAATTGAAAATCGGTAATGATTCAGGACAAAGCAGCTCAGAACAAAACAGCACAGGAAAGGGCCCTTCGGCCCACGATGTTGTGCCAAATATGACGCCAAATTAAACTAATCCCGTCTGCCTGCCCTAGGTCCATGCCCCTCCATTCCTCACGTATTTATGTACTTACCTAAAAGTTCCTTAAATGCCCCAATGTATCTGTCTCCTCCAAAACTCCCAGCAGTGCGTAGTAAACTTCGAACACTGTTTTAAAAAAAACTTGCCCCTTACATCTCGGACAAAACTCATTGTGAAACTAAGTATATGAATTGCAGTTTTAAAGTGAGCGGAGGTAGATATAGGAGAGACATCAGAGGTAGGTTCTTTCCTCAGAGAGGGGTAGGGGCATGGAATGCATTGCTGGAGAGGGTAGTGGAGTCGGCCTCATTAGGAGCATTTAAGCGGCTATTAGATAGGCATATGGATGATAGTATAAGGTAGGGATGAAGGTTAGATAGACCTTAGGTTTAGGGTAAAAGTTTGGCACAACGTCGTGGGCCGAAGGACCTGTACTTTTCTTTTACATCTCCTTTGAACTCCCTCCCCCACAACCCCACCCCAGCCCCACCCCCACCTCAAACTTAAATGCATGCCCCCTAGTATTAGACATTTCAACTCTGTGGAAAAAGATTCTGACCATCAACCCTATCTATGCATCTCAATTTTGCAGACTTCCATCAAGTCTCCCCTCATCCTCTGCCACTCAAAACCAACCCGCATTTTTCTAGCCTCTAGTTTATAGCTCATGTCCTCTAATCCATGCAGCATCCTGGTAAACCTCTTCTGTAACTTCTCCAAAGTCTCCATGTCCTTTCTGTAATTTGGCAACCAGAACTGAACACTCTAAGCGTGGCCTAACCAAGGTCTTATATAGCTGCAACATGACATCCTGACTCTTGTACTCAATTCCCTGACCAATAAAGGCAAACATGCTATAAGCCGCCTTTACTTCCCTACCTACTTGCACAGACACTTTCAGGGAGCTATGAACTTGAACCCCAAGATCCCCCTATATGTCAATGCTGTTCAGGGTCCTGACATTAAGTGTATACTTTCCTTAATATTTGATCTCCAAACCGCAGCACCTCACACTTACATGGATTAAACTCTATCTGCCATTTCTCTGCCTAAATCTGCAACTGATCTACACCCCGCTGTATCCTTTAACAACCTGCTACACTGTCTGCAACTCCACCAATCTTCATATCGTCTGCAAACTTACTAACCCACCAATCTACATTTTCATCCAAGTTATTTACGTTTCTCACAAACGGCAGAGGTCCCAGTACGGATCGCTGCGGAACACTACTAGTCATGGATCTCAAGCATGAAAATCACCCTTCCACCATTACCCTCTGCCTTCTATGGGTAAACCAATTCTGAATCCATGCAGCCAAGTCACCG
Source organism: Rhincodon typus (assembly GCF_021869965.1). Classification (NCBI taxonomy): domain Eukaryota; kingdom Metazoa; phylum Chordata; class Chondrichthyes; order Orectolobiformes; family Rhincodontidae; genus Rhincodon; species Rhincodon typus. Next base: position 357,794 of record NC_063360.1, on the reverse strand, counting down.
TGGATCCCATGGCATCTTTATCTTCTGGCTGAGCCTACCGTGAGGGGCCTTGTCTAAAATCCACGTAGACAACATCCACTGCTCTACCCTCATCAATCACCTTTGTCACCTCCTCAAAAGTCAAACAAATTAGTAAGACATGACATAAACTTATTTGATTGAAATTCTGATCCACCAATCTAAATATTCACCACCTCCATTGATGCACGGTGTTTGCCGAGTGTGATCTATAAAATGTACTGCAGAAAGTCACTGAGGCTCTTTTTAACAGCATCTCCCAAACATGCAACCTCTACCAATTGGGACAAGGGTAGTCGACTTGGGGAACAGTTACAAGTTTCCTTCAAGCCACACATCACCCTGACTTGGAACTATGTCACTATTCCTTCTCTATTGCTGGATCAAAAACCTGGACCCTCGTTCTCACAGCACTGTGGGTATATCTACCACACGTTGGTTCAAGATGTCAGCTTATGACCACCTGCTCAAGGACAATTAGATATGGGCAACAAATATTGGCCTGGCCAGCAATGCCCCATCCACTGAAAGGATAACAAAAATGAATGATACATCAGGCATGACATGCTGAATGATCTACTCATGCTCCTATTTATATTCTCTTCAGCTTGACAATTTCCATTTGTAAAAGTGCAAAACACTCCAAAATAGCTTATGCAAAAGCCCTACAGAAAGACAATTTGTTGGACATACCTTTGAGGTGTAACCAGTCCATATCTGGTGGCCTCACTGATTCGGTGAGGCTGCAATGTTCTATGACTGTTGGGATTATGACTCATTCTGCTCATTTCAACTGAAAAATAAATGGATTTTTGCACAGTTAATGCACTCTTATACATCATTCATATAAATTGACAGGGTTCATGTATTGCTTCCTAATAATCTTGTGTTAACAAAATACTTGCAGTAAAATTAAACATTATTGCAACAGTACCTTGTGATTTCTAGTTTTTATTTCACTTGATTACTTTTTTTTTGAGGAAGTGACATGGAGAATTGAGGGTAGTACAGTGAATGCTGTCAAAATGAATTTTAAGGCAGTTGACAAGTTGGCAGACTGGTCAGGAAAGTAAAAACCCATGGGAAGCAGTGGAATGTGGCGAGATGGATCCAAAATCAGCTCAGCAACAAAAAACAAAGCAAACATACGTTTTTGAGAATGAAAGCAGTTTCCAGCAGTGTTCCACAGGGCTTGGTTTGAAGCCTTTTGTTGCATTATATTGGTGATTTAGACTTAAATAGGAGGTATGATTGGGAAATTTGCAGGTGATTCAAATCACTGTATTCAAAAATAAAGATGATATCTGTCAACTTGAGTGATATCGATGTTTTGGTTGAGTTAGTGGATTGAATTCCATTTGTTATTTTTCCACAGGATATTTGGGGAGGGCAAACAAAGCTAGGGAATACACAACAAACAGGGAAGATATTGTTTTTATTTCAATGTGCTGCAGAAACTCAGCAGCATTTGGGGAGGGAAACAGACTTAACGTTTCAAGTCCATATGACCATGAAGTTCATATTGAACATGCAATGTTAACTGTTTATCTCTCGACAGATGCTGCCAGGCATGCTGAGATTTTCCAGCAATTTCTAGTTTTATTTCAGTTTTCTAGCACCAGCATTTTTTTGGTAGCATACTGAATTACAGAACAGTGCTTCTCAAACATCTTTCTGGTGTAGCCCCATTTTAATGCTTCATGGTGCTTTTTTTGGGGGTGTTGTGTGATTGAGAGACTTCTCCCCTCCACTTCCAACCTTTCATGGAACAGTACTTCTACAGGGGAGGGTGTAGGTTTCAAGTGTTGAGTCGGGAAAGATGGATTAGGTCAACATGCTTGAAACTTTAAGGATTTTTAAATGATACTGACATTGAGGGATCTGGGCATACAGGTTCACAAATCCCTGAAAGTGGCAACACTGTTGGATAAGGTGATCAAGAAAGTATACAGCATCCTTGTTTTCATTGACCAGGTCATCGAATATAAAAGTTGGCAAGTAGGTTACAGCTGTACAAAACTTCAGCCTGCATTTGGAATATTGCATGCAGTTCTGGCTGCCACACTACCAGAAGGATGTGGCCACCTTGGAGAGGTTGCAGAGAAGGTTTATCAGGATGCCGTCTGGTTTGGAGGGTTTTAGTTATAAGGAGAAGTTGGATAAACTCAGATTATTTTCACTGGAAAGACAGAGGCATAGGTTGGATGGTCAAAGGCTTTTTCCCAGGGCAGAAAGGTCAACTACAAGGGGCACAGGTTCAAGGTGAGAGGGGGGAAATTTTAGGAGAGAAATGCGGGGAAACTTTTTTTCCATAAAGGGTGACGTGTGCTTGGAACACACTGCCAATAGTGGTGGTGGAAGCAGACATGTTAGCCACATTTAAGTCATATCTTGATAGACACATGAATGTTAGGCAAACAGAGGGATAGATATCTTGTATGGGCAATAAATAATAGGTCTAATAAGGATTAGAATTGGCGCGGGCTTGGTGGGCCGAGGGCCCGTTTCTGCGCTGTACTGTATACCTTCAGAACTTTCTTTAGCGTCAATATCTGATCATGAGGCCATACAGCAATAGCCAAAGAGTCATTGGCCACAAGACCAAAAGAAAATAAACTAGGATTTAAAGAGACCTTGCAGCTGCCCCAAAATTTTAGATCACATCCCCACTCGAGTTCGAACCACAAGTTGAAAAACCCTTTGTAGAGGAAGTGGAAGTGCATGCCCACAGGTCCTGGAAGGTCCAGATAAAGAATCCACATGGAATGCTTTCCTTTTGCTGGACAATGTACAGAATAGAAAAGTAGAAATGTAATGCTGGTACTGTATAAAATACCAATTTGGCCACAGTTCAAAATGTGTAAAGTCACAGTCCTAGAGGACCATAGGGCTGCTCTCATCAGAGACAGACAACTGGTGGTGGTTTAACCCGAGGGTCACCACAGCTCAGGCACAGCAGAGAAGGTGAAACCATTGTGGTAACCTCAGCCAGGTACAAGAACTGAACCTCCACTATTGGCATCACAAATCACCCATCTGGTCAACTATGAACTGTGTACACAGTGTAGTCACATTACAGAAAGGACAAAATTGCTCTGGAGGTGGTGCAGAGGAGATTTACAATAATGCTTGAAAAACTGCAGCTATGAGAACAAATTGGATTGGCCAAGGTTGTTTTTCTTAGAACGGGGAGGCTAAGGGGTCACTTGTTTGAGATGTATAAAATTATGAGGGGCCCAGATAAGTAGAGAAGGAAGAATGATCTCTCCTCTAAAGGAAACCAATTACACAGATTTACGGGGAGATAGCAGAATTAGATGGAAAATGTTTTCACCCAGAACAGGTTGGGCACGTGGAATTTGTTGCTGATTTAATGGGTGCCTGGAATTTGCAACTCTATTTAGTGGTGGAGGCAAAAGCCCTCAAATTATTTAATAGGTACCCAGACCTGCACTTGAAATGCTGTAACCTGCAAGGCCAGGCAGCAGATGCTGGAAGATGAGATGCGAATGGTGACTAGTTTGATTCAATTTACACAGACATGATGTGCTGAAATGTTATGTTCTACACAGTAACTTTTACAAATCTAAATAATTTAATACAAGCAAAAACTTCTCATTCTGGACAAAGCTGCATAAAGCTGCCTGTGTGTGAAAATAAATGTTGGAAGATAAATGTGACGAGAGTGAGGACTTGTTAAAAACAAACAAGAGGGAAAAAAAAACCCTTGTCAGAAAATAGGTTTTCTTGGACACAGGCTGACCACAGCTTTCGTCAGACAGAGACTGGAAAGGAATTTCCTAATACATTGGTCAAGATAAGACCATAAAGTATAGGGGCAGAATTAGGCCTTTGCTCCAACATTCAATCGTGGATGATATGTTTCTCAACCTCATTCTCCTGCCTTCTCCACTTAACCCTTGATCCCCTTACTAATCAAGAACCTAACTATCTTTGTCTTAAATACACTCAACGGCTTTGCCTCAGAGAGCTGTGGACGCCATGGAATTTCGCAGATTCACTATCTTGGCTGGAGAAATTCCTCCTCATCTCAGTTCTAAAGCGTTACCCTTTCACTCTGAGGCTGTGCCCTCAGTTCCTAGTCTCTCCTACTAGTGGAAGATTCTTCTCTGGGTTGACTTTTTCCAGGTGTCTCAGTATCCTGTAAGTTTCAGTCAAATCATCATCCTTCTAAACTTCATTGAATACAAACCCAAAGCCCTTCATCCCTGAGATCATTCTGGTAAACCTCCTCTGGACAGCGTACAATGACAGCACACCCTTCCTAACATATGGGGCCCAAAACTGCTCACAAAATTCCAGATGTGGTCTGACTGAAGACTTGTACTGCTGAAGTTGCGTATCTCTGCTCTTGTATTCCAGCTCTCTTGAAATGAATGCTAACCTTGCATTTGCCTTCCTAACCAAACTGAACCTGCATTTAAACTTAAGAATCCTGAACTAGGACTCCCAAGTCACTTTGTGTTTCAGATTTCTGAAGCCTTCCTCATTTAAAAAATAGTCTACATCTCTATTCTTCCGACAAACATGCCTAACCTCACACTTTGCCACATTTATCCTGTCTGCCACTTTTTTGCCCACTTGCCTAGCCTTTCGCAGCGTCCTCACTTCCTCAACACAAACTGTCCCTCCACCTATCTTTGTATCACCTGCAAACTTAGCAACAATGCCCTCAGATCCTTCGTCCAGATCATTAACATATAACATGAAGAGTTGTGGTTGCGACAATGCTCCCTGTGGATCCACTAGTCACCAGCTGCCATCCTGAAAAAAAAACCCTTTTTCCTTTCTCTCTACATTCTGACAATCAACCAATTCTCTGTCCATGCTAGTACCTTGCCTTGTATCTTAGTAGCTTCCTATAGGGCTCCAAAGGTCATCGGGAAATCTAAATAGATCACATCCACTAGAGGCTGCAGCCATTCGCGATTGTGGGGTGGCATAGTGGCTCAGTGGTTAGCACTGCTGCCTTACAGGACCTGGGTTCGATTCCACCCTCGGGCGACTGTGTAGAGTTTACACGTTATCCCTGTGTCTGCGTGGTTTCCTCCGGGCGCTCCAACCTCGTCCCACAGTCAAAGATGTGCAGGTTAGGTAGATTGGCTATGCTAAATTGCCCGTAGTGTTCAGGGATGTGTAGCTTAGATGGGTTACAGGGGGATGGGTCTGGCTTGGGATGCTCTAAGGGTCGGTGTGGACTTGTTGGGCCAAAGGGTCTGTTTCCACAATTAGTTATGCACATCTAATTGCTATTTCTTAATAAATTCCAGTGCCACCGAACGGCACCTACCCAGACATTCCCACCATCACCACCTTCCCGATGTTTTCACAACTAACCCCTTTCCTCATAGCCTCACCACTGGACCAGCCACTCTTTACTCTATATGTCTATTCCTTCCCCTCCCCTTTAACTTAGTTCATTCCCCAGGCCCTCGAACCAAACTGCAGGGTGAACACAGCCTTGCCCTGGGCCCTCAAATGACACTCACTCACCGCCCTGACCCTTACCCTCCCTCGGACCTCTACACCCCTCCAGGATACTCACTCATCCCCCTACCCTCATTCTCCTCGCTTCCCATACCAGACCAGACCAGACCCCACACCCTCTTTGTCCCAACTGCCTTTCGAGACCCTCCACTACCCAGACACGGGGAAAACACCACATACCTGCCTGTCCACCACTCCCCCTATTCACCTCCCGGACTCTGTCTGATCCCCAACCCTCGACCGTACTCTCGGACCACCCACCCCTCACCCCACCTCCCATCTATAAAATCCCCTCGCAGATCCTGCACAGCTTCCTCAGTCACTAATTAACACTCACCGCTCGGGCTCCCTGTCTTCTAGAGTTTGCAATTCCCGCCCAAAACGGCATCAAAATAACGGTCACCGGAAACGGAACTGCATCATCGTCCGTCCGCAGCAACAGTTCCTTCCAACTCACGTCACCATCAGGACGCTGCTGTGACACACCGGTTGGCAGGGGATCGCTGGGGGGCGGGGGCTGGGGTGAAGCTGTGGAGGAGGCGGGATCACTATAATGAACGGTTGGGGATCTCTGTTCGGGGCCATCATTGTCTGCAAGGGGAGTGGGGAAAGGCGGGATCAATATCAGGGGAGAATCACTATCTTGGAGAGAGGGTGGTTCACTGTCTTTGGTGCGGGGGTGGGCGCATTATTAAAGGGATAGGAGGGAGGAGGGCTCACTGACACGGGTTGTTCAATGTCACTGGGAAGAGGGCTCAAAGACACTGGGCTAACAGATACTGGGGGAGGGTCACTGACAAATCAGCAGGCACTCACTGATACTGGGTGGGGTGGGGGTCGCTCCCCATCACGAATGGCGTGGGACTCTGACACGCTCAATACCCCATTCCTCTCGCCATGGTCAGGAGCTAGAACTAGTTACACATGTCCTGAAAAAGGAAGGATAAGTAAAAAGGACATCTTAAGTCGCTCATCCTGTTTGAATTAGCTAAGTATTTCATGTGTTTGAACACAATCCTAATTAATAGGAATGTGTGTTGTACTAACTTCTAACCACTATATAGAGGGCTACATGATGAAATTAGAACTATAGAACAAGCTGAAGTCTTAACTCTTATTAGTCCTTCACAATACTGACAGCCTTGAATTGTTTGAAGGTATTATACTGATTCCTTGCCAAATCAGTACCTACTTGGACTAAGAAAATAAGAAACAAGAGCAGGATTAGGCCATACTGTCCTTTGAGCCCACTCTGTAATTCAGTTAAATCATAGTTGATTTTCTACTTCAACACCACTTTCCTTCACTCTCCCTGAATCCTTGATGTTTTTCATACGTAGAACTCTTGATTTCAGTCTTGAACATACTCAACAACTGACTCTCCATACCGTGAAAAGGGTAGAATCCCCAGCCATTGGAAACGTCCATCCTGTAACAACTGTTTATTTGAATGAGGTCACTTCTCATTTTATCATGAGATTTTTTATTCATTTATCAGATGAGAATGCTACTGGCTATACCAGCATTTATTGCTCAACCCTAATTGTCGTAGTCAACTACATTGATATGGGTCTGGAATCACGTATAGGTCAGACCAGGTAAAGTTGGCAGTTTCCTTCCCTAAACGACATTAGTGAATGAGATGGGTTTTTCCGATAATTGACAATAAATTCATGGTCATCATTAGACTCGTAATTCCAGATTTTTTTATAAAGTTCAAATTTCCTAACTGCCATGGTGGGATTCAAACTTGGGATCCCAGAACCTTGCCTAGGTTTCTGGATTAATCGTACAGCAATAATATCACTAGGCCATTGTCTCCACATTATCGGAGTGGAATTAGGCCATCCAACCCATCGAGTTGTAGAGATCTACAGCATGAAAACAGGCCCTTCGGGCCAACTTGCGCATGCCACCCAGTTTTCAAAATTTAAACTAGACCCTTTTGCCTGCGTTTGGTCCATATCTCTCTTTACCTATCTCATCCATGTACCTGTCAAAATATTTCTTAAATGATGAAATTGTACTTGCTTCCACTGCTACCTCTGGCAGCCTGTTCCAGACACTCACCACCCTCTGTGTGAAAAAAATGTCCGTTTGGACCCTTTTGTATCTCTCCCCTCTCACCTTGAACCTATGCCCTCTAGTTTTAGACTCCACACCATGGGGATAAGCTGTCTGCTATCCGCCTTATCTATGCCTCTCTTGATTTTATATATCTCTATAAGGTCACCTCTCAGTCTCCTATGCTCCAGGGAAAAGAGTCCCAATCTATCCAACCTCTCCTTATAAAACAAACCTTCCAGTCCAGATTTACATCCTTGTAAATCCTTTCTGCACTCTTTCTAGTTTAATAGTATCCTTTCTTTAATAGGGTAACCAGAACTGCACTCAGTACTCCAAATGTGGCCTCACCAATGTCTTGTACAGCTGCATCCCATCTCCTATACTCAAAGTTCTGACCGATGAAAGCTAGCATGCTGAAAACGTTCTTCACTGCCTGTTTACCTGTGACTCCATTTTCAAGGAGCTATGAACCTTTACCTCTAGATCTCTTTGTTCGATAACACTCCCCATTGACTGTGTAAGTCCTACCCTGGTTTGTTTTACCAAAATGCAACAGCTTGCATTTTTCTAAATTAAACTCCATCTGCCATTCCTCAGCCCACTGGCCCAGTTGATCAAGATTTCGCTGCATTCCCAGGTAACCTTCTTTGCTATCCACTATACGACCAAGCTTGGTGTCAGCCACAAACTTATTAACCGGACCTCTTAAATTCTCATCCAAATCATTTGTATAAATGACGAATAACAGTGGACCCAGCACCGATCCCTGTAGCATATCGCTGGTCACAGGCCTCCAGTCTGAAAAACAACCCTCGACCGCCACCCTCTGTCTTCTACCATCAAGCCAATTTTATATCTAATTGGATCCCTGGATCCCGTGAGATTTAACCTTATTGAACAACCTACCATGCGGTACTTGTCAAAGGCTTTGCTAAAGTCTATGCAGACAATGTCTACTGCACTGCCCTCCTCTACTTTCTTGGTCACCCCTTCAAAAATCTCAATCAAATTCATGAGACACAATTTCCCACACACAAAGCCATGCTGACTATGCCAAATGAATCCTTGCCTCTCCAAATGCCTGTAGATCCTGTCTCTCAGAATCCCCTATAACAACTTACCCACCATGGATGTAAAGCTCACCAGTCTGTAGTTCCAAGGTATTTCCCTACAGCCTTTCTTAAATAATGGCACAACATTTAGCGACCCTCCAATCTTCGGGCATTTCATCCGTGGCTTTCGATGATACAAATATCTCCACTAGGGGCCCCACAATTTTCTCCCTAGCCTCCCACAAAGTCCTGAGATATACTTCTTCAGGTCCCGGGGATTTATTTACCTCAATGCATTTTAAGATTACCAGCACTTCCTCTTCTGTAATGTGGCCGCTCTTCAAGACATCACTATTTATTTCCCTAAGTTCCCTAGCATCCTTACATTCCTTAACAGTCAATATTGATGAGAAATATTCATTTATAACCTCAACCATCTCTTGTGGCTCTGCACGCAGATGACCTTGTTGATCTTTAAGACACCCTATTCTCTCCCTAGTTGCTCTTTTACCCTTCATGTACTTGTAGGATCTCTTTGGATTCTCCATTACCTTATCTGCCAATGCCATCTTGTGTCCCTTTTTAGCCCTCCTGATTTCTCTCAAGTGTACTCTGACACCCTCTATACTCCTCAAGGAATTCACTTGATCCCAGCTGCCTGTGCATGTCATATGCCTCCTTTTTCTTGAGCAGGACTTCACTATCACTCTAATGGGAACATGTTGGCCCTGAACTCTCATTAATGCACTTTTGAAAGTGATTGAGTCTGCTCCACCATTCCTTCATGGCTGATATGTTTCTCAACCCCATTCTCCTGCCTTCTCCCCATAACCCTTGATCCCCTTACTAATCAAGAACCCATTTATCTCTGTCTTAAATAAATGACTTGGCCTCCATGGCCCACTGCTACAATGAGTTCCACAGACTCACCACCCTCTGGCTGAAGAAATTCCTCATCTCAGTTCTAAAGGGTTGTCCCTTCACTCTGAGGGTGTGCCCTTGGATTCTGGTCTCTCATACTACCACATCTACTGTATCCAGCCCCCTTGGTATCCTTTTCAAGACCCTTTGCACTTCTGATTTCCGAAGACTTTCCCCATTTAGAAAATAGTCTATGCCTCTATTCTTCCTACCAAAATGCATAACCTCAACCTTTGCGACATTGTATTCCATCTGCCACTTCTTTATCCACTCTGCTAGCATGTCCAAGTTCTTCTGCAGCCTCCCTGCTTTCGCAACACTACCTGTCCATCCACCTATCTTTATGTAATCTGCAAATGTAGCACCAATACCTTCAAATCCTTCATCCAGATCATTAATATATAACGTGGATGTGGTCTCAACACTGATCCCTGCAGAATTCTACTAGAAACCAGTTGCCATCCTGAAAAAGATCCCTTTATCCCTACTCTATGTCTTCTGAATGTCAGCTAATCCTCTTTCCACGTCAGTACCTTGCTCCTAAAACCATGGGCTCTTATTTGATTTACCAGCTTCCTGTGAGGCAGCTTGTCAAAGGCCTCCTGGAAATACAGATAGATCATATCTACTGGCTCTTCTTAGTCTAACTTGCTTGTTACCTCCTCAAAGAATTCTAACAGATTTGTCAAACATGACATCCCCTTTTGGAAGCCGTGCTAACTCCCTCCTATTTTGCCATGCATTTCCAAGTACTCTGGAATCTCAACTGACCATGAAACCATTGTCAATTGTTGGAAAAACCCATTTGGCTCACTAGTGTCCTTCAAGGAAGGAAATCTGCTATCCTCAGCTGGTCTGGTCTACATGTGACTTCAGATCCACACAATGTAGATGATATTCAACTGCGCTCTGGGCAATTACAGATGGGCAATGAATACTGGCCTAGCCAGTGATGTCCACATCCTGTAAATGATTTTTTTTTAAAATTAGTGGCAGTCTACTAAGTATGGTTTCATTAAGGCTTTATATAATTGTAGTTAGACATCTCTATTCAACTGTCCTGTAACAAAGACCTTCCTAAATGCTTGCTGCATGTGTATGCTAACATTCAGTGACTCATGAACAAGGACAAAGTACGTTTGAAGATCAACACTTCTCAACCTGTCACCATTTAAGAAATGCCCTGTTTTTCTATTTTTATTTCCAAAACTGATAACCTCACAATTCTGCACTTTGTATTCTGTCTGCCTTTTTTTTTTCACTTACTTAGTAGCTCCAAATCCTCTTGAAATATCTTTGCCTCCTCCTCATAACTCACATTCTACTTTGTTGTGCTGCACTGCAAGCATAAAAGTAGTGGGTAGATTCTTATAGGGGTCTAGGTGACGTGGGCTATGGCAAGATGTGTGGCAGAAAGGGCAAGAGGTCCTGCAAGGCCAACTTTGATGCAAGAGCAAGTGAGGAAAGGTGTTGCAGGCAATAGTGAAAGTTGTAGAAAATGAGTCTTGATGGGAGGTGGCTACAGTAACAGAGATAGAGTGAGTATGAGGTATCGGAGAGAAAATGGTGGCAACCACCTGGTGAAGTGGAGGAGGTCATTGATTGCTGTGTATTCTTCCAGACGGTTAGGACTATTTTAACCTGGGTGGCAACCTCAGATCAGGTCGGCATGTGATGTGACCTCCACAAAATCTAAAGATACTAATTCAACCAGTTTCCCGTTATGTATTTTGCCAGTTTCATCCTTAAAAAAACTCCAACTCCAACTCTTTCCTTCCATAAATTCACGTTGACTCTGCCCAATCCTACAATTATTTTCTTAGTGTCCTGTTATCACATCCTTTATTACAGAATCTTGTGTTTTCCTATGACTGATGTTAGACTAACAGGTTTATAGTTCCCAGCTTTCTCTCATCCTCCTTTCTCAATTAATTATTAAGTACCCTTTTTCTTTGCACAATGCCACATCAAAAATAGCCTATTCCTTCCTTTGCTCTTCTATGTATTGCTCTAGAAAACCACCTTGATTACATTCCAAGAATTTGTCCTCCATAACAATAGTACAAATTAAGTTTGCCCAGTATATATGAACATTGAAATCCCTCATCATTATTGTACTACCTTTCTTTTACACACATGGTTTAATAGTGTGATTTGCATCACCACTGCTTTGTGGCCTATAAACAACTTCCAGAAATGTTTCCTGTCTCTTGCAGTTTATTAGTTCCACCAAAACTATGTCTTTAGAACTGAGATCATAGCTTGCTACAGCACTAACATCTTTTTAATTAACAGGGTTAGCCAACCATCTATTCCCAGCTTCCTGTCCTTCTGAAATGTCATATAACATTGGATATTCAGGTCCCAGCTTTGGTTTACTTATCAACATGACTCTGCATTGCTTATCAGGTCATACATATGAATTTTTATTTATGATGATACTATGGCTCTATATTGTCCTGGATTTTTAAAGAGAGGTTTTAAGACAGAGACACCAAGACATCTATTGAAAACTCATAAAGTAAACAGCTTGTGAGGCCTTGGGTTTTTTGTTAAGTTGGAACAATAGCAGCAGTTTGAATGGGTGTAGTCAAGCTCTCACAGAACCAGGAGTTTTAGTTTTTCAGTAGGAGCAGTTGTTGTTGGGTCTGTTGCTGCTATATATCTCTTCCTGCTACAATCTGTGAGTTCTCTTGATGTTTTTCCATTTGGGCTGCTGGCGTTTCATTCTGTTTTTCTGAATTTGCCTTTTGCCAAGGGTGTGTTTATGGGATGTTACTATCTTGGAAAAGTTAATTCGTAACAGTTTCTTATATCTGTTATTGTGTTGTTTCAACACCATTACAGCTAAGCCAATTCTTTTCTTTTTCTTTTGTTGTATTTCAACTATAGTGTATGAATAAATTGCGTGTTGTTTAACGTTGTGTAGTTTGACCAATTGAATTGCATCTGGAATGCAATGACTTACATTTACCTTTAAAATAAGAAGAAGTTAGGGTCTAGGCTACCTTCTTAACATATTTTGAGGGGGTTTGGGCGTGAAAGAAGTCACTTTGAGAGTTTTACAGAAAGTGAGCAGGGGAAAGCTTTCTGAATGGGCAAAAAAAAACTGGAGTTGGGGTTGCCTGTGTTTGCAAGGAAAAGGGTTATAGTTGTGGCAATTGCGCAGCATTTATAATTGTCTGGAATGCCACCTTAATCTTTGGTAATGGCTAAAATTCAATTGGAAATGAAGCGGCTTAATCAGGAAAAGGAAATGAAACTTTGAATTACAATTAAAAGCAGAAGAAAAAGAAAAGGACAGGCAGGCCCTAGCAGAGGAAGGGGAGAAAATAAGAGTCTTTGAACTTCAGAGGTTGGAACTGAGAATTCAATGTCGACTTAAAATGGTGGAGGTGGGGGCAAAAAGTAGGAGTAGTGATGAGGACAGTGTTTGAGAGTAATCCCATCATAGCCAAGGGCCTGGTGGGGATCTATTTAAATATGTCCAAGCATTGCATAAGTTGGATGAGAAGGATATAGAAGCCTTTTTAGTTTTGTTTGAGAAAATGGCTAAACAAATGAAATGGCCAATGACCATGTGGGTATTATTGATCCATATAAAGTTGGTAGGTAGAGCTAGTGAGGTATTGCCATCACTCTCGAGGTTTCTAGGCAGTGTGAGGAGGTGAAAAATGCCATCTTAAGTGTATATGAGCTAGTACTAGAAGCTGACAGACAATGTTTCAGGAATCCAAGGAAGGGCCCTGGTCATACATACATGATTTTGAACGGATTACTGGATTGAAAATAGATCAAACATATGACACTCTTAGAGAGACGATTCTTTTGGAGGAATTCTAAAATTAAATAAAAGAGCAGAGAATTAAGACTGCAAGATTAGCAGTGGAAATGGCAGATGATTATGAATTGTTCATAAATCAAAGTTTGGCTTCCGGTTACGAAGCAGAGGTTGACTCCCCTCTGATAACTAAAACTGAAACACCCAGAGAAGCTCGCCTCACCTCATAATCTGCTAAAGGAAATGTGAAAAGTGGTAATAACCTGCCACTCACCCGCAGTCTGTTTTAAAGGAGAGGTTAAATGAAATGAACCCCTGACTGTCACTCTAGAATCAATAAGTAACAATTTATTTTATCTAACTCTAACAGTGAACAACTTAACAGAACTACTAACAAACTGAACAATTCCCCTTAAATAAACTATTCCGAAATAAAGTATAATTCTAATGGTATGCTATTCCAATAGATACAAGCCCCGTTTATATAAAACAAATTTTAAAAAAAACTTAAAACTTAGTCTCTCAAAATTACAGGCAGAATAAGTCTTCCAGAATGTTCTTTGCCTTCTCTGCTGTCCCCCAGTCAGGAATGTCTTCCTCCATCAAATTCTTGCGTCAGGAATTTTAGCTGAGACTGCCGTTGTACCTTTAGTCAGATGATGGTTTTCTGAGAGCTTAGAGAATTCTGTGGGTGCCAGTGATATTTTCTTTAGAGCTGATGGGTTGATAACTCATTAGATGGCTGGTGCTCTCACCGATCTATCAAAGTTGCTATGTTTAATCCTTTCAAATTCGATATAAGTCTGACGTGGTTCCTTCCTTATAACTCTGAACTGTTGTCTGTATGCTTCTGGTACCAATTTGTAAGCACTCAAAATAGCCTGTTTTACTTCATCATAATCTCCTGACACCTCATCTGACAGCGCTGCAAACACCTCACTAGTCCTGCCTACCAACTTGGTCTGAATTAACATTACTCACATATCCACTGGCCAGTTCAACTGTTTAGCCAATCTCTCAAAGGAAATGAAAAAGGCTTCTACATCTTTTTCATCAAAATTTGGTAATGTTTTGACATACTTATATATATCCTTATCCAATCTTTGGCTACAATGGGTTTGCTCATTATCACTCTCCTCTTCACTAAGCCTATCTTGTACCTTCATTTCCATCATTTTAAGTCAGCTATCCTGTCTAATTTGCAACTTCCGAAGTTCAAACTCTCTCTTTCTCCATTCTTCTCTTTTTGTTTTTCTTCTGCCCTAGCTGTACTTGCCTGTTTCCCTGGTATACCTAAACGCTTGACCAACTCCTTTACAATTTTAGCTTTCCTCTTATCCCTAGTTAAACCCAAATCCATATATCCTTCCTTTTGTCTTCCTAAACTTTCTTGGCAAATTTGGGAAGCATCTTCGACCTCCAGAATCTCTTTAGCAACGTTAAGAACCATTTCTCCCACTTTTGATTTAATCAACCACAAGTAACCAAAATTGAACAGATTTTCCACTTCTCACCTAAGTTTTAATTTAACAATCTAGGACACTATTTCCCAAGTCTGTTTAAATCTGCTGGGACCTTTCGCACCCAAATCTGTCCAATCCATTTATATCCATTTAGATCCCGTATACGAACTATCCAGATCCCGGATTCGAGCCCCCAATCTGTTATGGAGCAGAGTTCAATCCCGCTCTGCTAACTAAAACCGAAACACTCAGAGAAGCTCGCGTCGCCTCAAAATCTGTTAAAGGAAATGTGAAAAATGGTATAACCTGCCTCTCACCCTCAAATCTGTTATAAAGGAGAGGTTAAATGAAATGAACTACTGACAGTCACTCTATAATCAACAAGTAACAATTTATTTTATCTGATTCTAACAGTGAATAAATTAATAAAACTACTAACATACCAAATAATTCGCCGTTAACTACTAACTATTCCCAAATAGAAGAAAATTCTAATGGGATGCTATTCCAATGAATACAAATCCCACTTATATAAATCAAAATAATAATAAAATAAATTGAAACTTAATCTCTTGAAATTACATTCAGGATACGTCTTCCAGAATATTCTTTGCCTTCTCTGCTGTCTTCCAGTCAGGAATGCTTTCCTCCGTCAAATTCTTCTGTCCGGAATATTCGTTAAGAGTGCCATAGTACCTTTATTTAGATGGTGCTTACCTTGAGAGCTTAGAGATTTTTGTGAGAGCCAGTGATGTTCTCTTTATTTAGAGCTGATGGCTGTTGAGAGCTGTTCTCTTAATCAATGGTAGTTTGCTCTCAAACCAATTTTCAAATGCCTTATTCTTTTATACCCTTAATGATCTATTAATTTCTTAAATTAGGATTGAAATTAGAAATTTCTGATGAAGGGTCTAGGCCCAAAACATCAGCCTTCCTGCTCCTATGATGCTGCTTGGCCTATTGTGTTCATCCAGCTCTACAGCTTGTTATCTCAGATTTTAAAATTAATTGGTTTTAGTTTCTAAGTGCGTGGTTTAAATTGGCTGATATTCAAACTGGTTCCTTTGCCAACAAAACAAAAACTGTGGGTATTTTTTGAACTATACAGCCTTTGACACAAATCTTTCAATTTTGAGAACTCTCTGTGCATCTGCAGACATTTCTTTAAATCTCCAAGCCTAGAAAAAACACAACATCTTTAAAAGGCACCACATACTCTTCCCCCCCCCCCCCATCATTTTACAAACATCAAATGCTAATGTCCTGCCTTCCAATCCACAAGTACCATACTAACTTTGCAACTTTCTGATATCAATTTCAGTCTGTGAGGGATAGAAATTGTTGAAAAGAGAAATCCTCAGGTGATAAGGGAAAAGGAGACCTCATTGAAGACAGTAAAGATAGTTCACAGGGTAAAAGGGAAACCCATGAAGGGAGAAAGAAGTAAAAAAGCTCAGGAGCTTTCACTGCAATAAAGTAGGCCACATGAAATTGCAGTCTTCGTGGTTTAGGAAAAGCATTAGGAAGACAGATATGGGAAAATGGGATCAGCTGGTCAGTTTTGTTGAAATGGTAAATGAAAGCAAAGTGGAAACTACAAAGCTGCAACAGTGTGTACAACCTGGTCAGGGGTTTGTTGAGAAGAAAGTGCCAGGTTCATAACAGTTTGAACTGTAATTCGTCATTTTATTACAAATGATAAGTACATTCAGATACAAAGCCCTTAAATTTGAGTTTTTCTTTACAATTTTGTAAGCACTGGCCTTATCTGCTGGTACAGTCTTAAGTTTGCAATGATTGTCCATTCGTGCCATAATTTGATAATGATTCTATTTATTGCTACTCTGATATAGCACAGTGTTATTTTCCTCAAATTTACACAAACCTCCCCTACCTGAAACAATGAGAGATGTTATTCAGAAACTACTTTTTGAAAAGACCATGTGGATCCATACAGCTTGAACCTTTAAACAAAAGAAACTTTGTACACTGGGGAAAACAGCAACGGTATTGCACCCACAAGGAGCAGGGAGCTCAGGTGGAATGATTCGGTTGGGAGAACTTCCAAGAGAGATTGCATGACCCAGTTTGCTAGTGGAAGGTTATTGCATTTTAAACTTGGAGAGAATTTGGGATTTTTTGAGAAGCAACAATCCATTTCTCTCTCTCCCCCTGTTTATTTGCAACTCATCTCAGCAAAGCATGTGAAAACTCATCAAAAGTCCTATTTTCCACTCGTGGAAGATTCCTGAATAAGCCACCATCATCAGCACAGGGTATTCAGCAAGCTGCAACTATTCCAGGAAGACACCCCAGTACCACCAGCTTGTGTGTGCAGAATAACTTTGGAATCAGAACATCATACGTAACATCTTTTCGTGAGTGTGACCATAACCAATATACTTTAGAATTAATACTGCAGAGTTTCAATTTTTGTTTCGTCTCAGACCTGTGTATGTGTTTTTTTATTGAATAAAAGGGTAGATATATATTTGCATAATCTAAATTGTTTGTCAATGATCTTTGCATTTTTTTTGAGTACATTTGGTTCAGTAATAGATCAGTTATTTATTATTGACCAAAGAAACCTGCTTGACTTGTTCTTAGCACTGAACCATGTTATCTGCATGACCGGCACAAGACTCCCCAGACTGTACTCCCAGGCCCGAAATAGCATGCAAGCCCCAGGTGGATAGAGGAAGCACTTCAGTGATACTGTCAAGGCCTCACTAGTAAAGTGAGGAATTCCCTCAAATACCTGGGAATCATTGGCCCAAGACTGTCCACAGTGGAGGAGGAGCATCCAAGAACGCGTCAGGCATCTCGAGACTTGCTGTCGGGGAAAAAGCAGAAGCCAGGTGAAAACAGCGAAAAGAGCACACTGCCACACCAACGCCCCATCCACCCCTTTCCGCAACCACCACTTCTGCCCCAAGCATAACAGAGCCTGCAGAAACGTATTGATGTGTGTGGCCAACATCAGACTTTAATTCCAGATTTTTATTGGATTCAAGTTCCATGATGGCTTTCAAACATAGGTCTCTGGATTATTAGTCTAGTGACAAACCACTAGGACATCACAGTTGGCTGGCAGAAAACAAGCGATAATAAAAATGAGTCTTTTTCTAATTGTAGAATGTATTGAGTGGGGTCTCACAGGGGTTGGTGCTGGGGCCTCAACTTTTCATAATTTATGTCAATGACTTAAATGAGAGAAGTGAAGGCATGGTATATAAATTTGCAAATGACACAAAGGTACAAAATGGAAAGTACACTGTGAATAGGACATAAGGAGGTTACGACCAAATATAAATAGCTTGAGTACGTGGGCAACAATAATATGAGACAAATGTGAAGGCTGAGTGTTTGAATATTTTGCATGAATATTAGGTAGGGGAGTCAAAATGGCATCAGGGATAGTTGGAAATGTGGAATTTGAAACACAAATTATTTCTGAAGGAGGGTCTAGACCCGAAACATCAGCCTCCCCGCACCTCTGATGCTGCTTGGCCTGCTGTGTTCATCCAGCTCCACACCTTGTTATCTGTCTCTCATTCACGACCTTATTGAATAGTGGAGCAGGACTGGAGGTTGAATGGCCTACTTCTGCTCCCTAAGTTGCTAGTTTATATGTATGTTAACAACCTGTATGGAAGCAACAATGGTTCCAGGTTCACAGAGTCAATGAGATGAGTGACTATCTGACTAAGAATAACCTTTGCCAGAATTTTTCCTGCTGTTGAAAGAAGTTTGGAATGAGTTATGGAGACATACTTGTCTTAGGCCATCCTGGCTCCAGATCAGTAAGAGACTTGAGTTTCCTAACCATAAGAGTACTTCCATACTTGAATATATTAATGTAGATATCATCAGCTCCTAGCTACTTGCCCAATAGGAAGCTGTTTTTTCATCTTTGTGGATCTGTTAGAAATGGCCACATCCCATGAAATCTTATTTGTAAACATTTGGCCATTGGAGTTTGCTCCACCAATATCATGGTCTCTTAGTAGTCCTCTCCATGTTTTTGTGCCTACTTGAGCATTGACATTTCCAAGAATAGTAAGTTTGTCTTGGTGGAGTACTCCTCTAATTATCTTGTTGAGGTCTTCTTAGATGTTTCTTTAACCTCACCTGTACGTATCATTGGAGGGTAGACACCTATTCTTTATCCTTTTAACATAATAGAGTTATGGTCACTGTGTCCCAAAGTGCTCCCTTAATAACACCTCAGTCCCTTGCCCTGCCTTATATCCCAAGAGGAGGCTGAGTTTTGCCCCTTCTCTAGTAGGGCTATCTACACATTGACTGAGAATTTTTCCTGAACACACTTAACAAATTCCTCTCCATCCAAGCCCTTAACACTATGGCAGTCACAATCTATGTTTGGCAAGTTAAAATCCCCTGCTATTATAACCCTATTATTTTTGCGACTTGGAGACAGTAAGGACTGCAGATGTTGGAAGCTAGATTCAGTAAATGTGGAGCTGGAAAAGCACAGCAGGTCGGACAACGTCCAAGGAGCAGGGGAGTCAACGTTTTGGGCTGATACCCTTCGTCAGGACTGGGGAGGGGGAGGGAAGCTCAGAAATAAATGGAGGCGGTGGTGCTGGGGGGAGGGTAGGTGGAATGGAGATGGGCGGATGCAGGTAGGAGGTTATTGTGGTTGGTCAGTGGGAAGGGTGGAGCAGATAGGTGAGTCGGAAAATGGACAGGTTGGGTTTGCAGAGATTTTGAAGCTGGTGAAGTCAATATTCAGGCCATTGGACTGTAAGCTTCCAATGGAAAACATCAGGTATTGTTCCTCCAGTTTATGTTTGGCCTCACTCTGACAGTGGAGGGCAAAGGATGGACATGTCACCAGGGGAGAGGGAGGGGGAGTGGGAGTGGGGGTTGGGGGGTGTGGGGCGGGGTTTTAGTGGATGGTAATCGGAAGGTCGGGTTGGTTGGTGCATGCAGAGCGCAGGGGTTCTGTGAACTGGTCTCCGGGTCTGCATTTGGTCTCCCTGATATAGAGGATATACAGTAGATGAGGTTAAATGAAGTTCAGTTGAATCTCTGCCAGATTTGGAAGGATTGTTTGGGACCTTGGACAGAGATAAGAGGGGAGGTGTAGGGGCAGGTGTAGCACCTCCTGCGGATGCAGGGAAAGGTACCAGGGTTGGTGGGGAGTGTGGAGCTGACAAGGGAGTCACAGGGTGAACAATCCTTGCAGAAAGTGGACAGGGGTAGGGAGGGAAATATCTTTTTGGTTGTGGGTCTGATTGTAGGTGGCAGAAATGTTGGAAGATGATGCGTTGTATTCAGAGGTTGGTGGTGTGGTATATGATGACTAGGGGACTTTATTTTTATTGTTGGGGGCAGAGGGTTTGAGGGCAGAAGCACAGGAAATGGGGGAAGATGTGGTTGAGGGCATCCTTAATCACAAAGGAAGGGAAACTTCGGTCCCTAAAGTAGGAGGATTTCTCAGAAGTCCTAGAGTAGAATGCCTCATCTTGGAAGCAGATGCGGTGGAGGCAGAGGAATTGTGAGTACAGGATAACACTTTTGGAGGAGGGTGGGTGAGGTGAGCTGTAGTCAAGGTAATTGTGGAAGTCAGTTGGTTTGAAATGGATGTCAGTGGTGACTCTGTTACCGGAGATGGAGCCAAGGAGGTCCAGGAAGGTGAGGGAGGTGTCAGAAATGGTCCAGGTGAATTTGAGGTCACAATGGAAGGTATTGGAGAAGTAGGGTCACTGGACCCGAAGTATTAACTCTGATTTCTCTCCACAGATGCCTCCAGACCTGCTGAGACTTTCCACCAATTTATTTTTTTGTTTCAGATTTCCAGCATTCACAGTTCTTTTGGTTTTTGTGACCTGAGTTAATATGCCTTACCTGTCAGGCCTCTTCCATTACAGTCTTAATTCATCAGTCTTCCCTCACTTCCTGTCGTGCTCTTGCCTGCCTTGTCATTTAACTTGGTCTCTTAACTTCTGTACTAGCCTCAACCTCTGTTTTGTCTCACTACTGCTTAGGCTGGCAGTCCCTTAAAGATCAACGAAGGCATTTATATGTGGAGCCACAGGAGATGGGTGAGATCGTAAATGAATATTTCTCGTCAGTATTTATCATGGAGAAAGACATGGAAGTTAGGGAACTTAGGGAAGTAAATACTATTGTCTTGAAAAGAGCCCACATTACAGAGGAATAGGTGCTGGAGGTCTTAAAACACATAGAGGTAGATAAATCCCTGGAACCTGATCAAGTGTAAACCAGAACATTGTGGGAAGCTAGGGAAGAAATTGCAGGACACCTAGTGGAGATATCTGTATCATCCACAGCCATGGCTGAATGCCAGAATCTGGACAGTAGCTAATGTTGTGCCATTATTTAAGAAAGGCTGCAGGGAAAAGCCAGGGAACTACACACTGGTGAGCCTAACATCAGTTGGTGGGTTTGTTGTTGGCGGGGATTCTGAGCATGACTTTGTGGAAGGAAAATTGTGTCTCACAAATTTGATTGAATTTTTTGAAGAAAGTGACCAAGAAGGCAGTGCAGATGTTGTCTACGTGGACTTTAGCAAGACCTTCAACAAGGTTCTGCATGGTGGAATTGTTAGTAAGGTTAGATCATGTGGGATGAAGGGAGAGGTAGCTGAGTGGATACACAATTGGTTTGTTGGTAGGAGACAGAGTATGGTGATGCAGTATTGTTTTTCAGACTGGAGGCTTATGACCAGCGGTGTGCTGCAGGAATTGGTGCTAGGTCCACTGTTGTTTGTCATTCATGTAAACAATTTGAATGAAATTATAGGAAGCATAGTTAGTAAGTTTGCGGGTGACACCAAGGTTGATAGTAAAGTGGACAGTGAAGAAAGTTATCTAAGAGTACAACAGGATCTTGATCAACTGGGCCAGTGGACCGAGGAATGGCAGATTTAATTTAGATAAATGGGAGGTGTTGCATCTTGGTAAGACAAACCAGAGCAGGACTTACACGGTTAATGGTGGAGCCCTGGAGAGTGTTGTTGGACAGAGAGACCTAGGGGTGCAGGTCCATAGTTCCTTGCAAGTGGCATCACAGGCAGCCAAGTTGGTGAAGGTGTTTGGCAAGCTTGCCTTTATCAGTCAGAGCATTGAGTACAGGAGTCGGGAATATCATGTCACAGCTGTATAAGATATTAGTAAAGCCAGATTTGGAGTATTGCGTACAATTCTGGTTGCCCTGATATTGGAAGGATGTTTTTTTAAACTGGAAAACGGCAAAAAAAGTTTACAAGAATGTAACCAAGACTGGAAGGTTTGAGTTATAGAGTCATACAGCATCGAACCTTCGGTCCAACTTGTCCATGCCGACCAAGTTTTCCAAACTAAACTAGTCCCATTTGGCCCATATCCCTCTAAACTCTTCCTATTTATGTACCTATTCAAATGTCTTTTAAATGTTGTAACTACCACTTCCTTTGGCAGTTCATTCCACATATGAAAAAGTGTGAAAAAGTTACCTTTCAGGTGGTAGGTTTCTGGGTGGAATTGTGGAACAGAGATACCGAGGGGTTCAGGTACATAGTTTATTGCAAGTTGCGTCACAAGTAAACAGAATGGTTTGGTATGCTTGCCATTGCTCAGACCATTGAGTATAGGAGTTAGGATGTCATGTTGTGGTTGTACAGAAATTGGTGAGGCTACTTTTAGAGTGCTGTGTACAGTTCTGGTTGCCATTGCTGTAGGAAGGACATTATTAAATTGGAGAGGGTGAGAAAAGATCTACAAGAATGTTCCGGGGACTGGAGGATTTGAGTTATTGGGAGAGGCTGGATAAGGTAGGACTTTATAAACTGGAGCGTAGGAGGTTGAAGGGTGACCTTATAGAGGCTTATAAAATCATTGGGAACATAGATAAAGTGAATAGCAAAGGTCTTTTCTCTAGAGCAGGTGAGTTAAAAAGTAGAGGGATAATTTTAAGGTGAGAAAGGCTAGGTACGCTGGGACTTTTTTCACTGGAGCATAGGAGACTTGGGGTGACCTTGTAGAGGTTTATAAAATCATGAAGGGCATAGACGTTGTGAATAGTGTAAGATCAAGCAAAACTCCCCAATATCTTAAAAACTGGACAAAACCCTGGTCTTTTCAAAAATTTTACAAGGTAAATGAAAGCTGGAATGAGTCTGCAGGAAATATACAACCAGCAGGGCCTGGGAGTTGAGATTGCTGTCTGGGTCTATTTTTCACAATGGAATCCCAATTTACACCTCCTCTCTAAAAGAACAATTGACCAAAACCAACAGACCTTCGCCCAAGTCAATAAATGTGGAGCTGGAAAAGCCCAGCCGGTCAGACAGTATCCGAGGAGCAGGATAGTCAACGTTTCGGACTGAAGCCCATCATTGGGCCCGAAGCATTGACTTTCCTACTCCTCGGGTGCTGTCTGATCGGCTGTGCTTTTTCCAGCTTCATATTTATTGACTCTAGCTTCCAGCGTCTGCAGTCCTTACTATCTCCAAAACCCTAGCCCAAGACAGCTTTTACACCTTGGACTACTCAGCACAAGACAGTATGGGGCCTACAGAGATACTGGTCATCCAACCTCAATCAAAACCCATTCAAACATACTCTAACCATCAGAAAGGCTTAAAGAAAACTACAGATTTGATGGGAGATAACAGGGCACACAAGCAGTATAACTGCCAGTCATGATCTCACCTGAGCGGTGGACTTTTTCAACAACAAGCTTCTGCACGAACAGCTTCCCCACAGGCTTCCACCCCCAACAAGCAGCTTCCAAAGCAAGACCCAAGAGAAGCCGAATTGAGACACCGAACAAAGAACAGTGAAGCCGAACCAAGAGCATCATTGGAACAAAGGACATCTGAGAGGGGGAAGCTAACCAAGCACTATCCAAACAAGAGCTTTCAGAAATGGGCCTGTTCCGAACCAACACAACTGACAGTAAGAACTTCAGCAACCGAGTGTATTTCAAAACTGTGTTTTGAGTGGTGAGCATAAACTCCCGAGTCACCAAAGTTTCGACCTAGCTAGTAAGGAGGGGAAGACAGGTAGTGACAGTACATTAGGATATCAAGAGTAGGAATTCTGATTTAACAGTCTGAAATTAAACACTCTTGTTTCCTGTGTGTTGGTAGGATAAGGTTCTAACAGTGTTGATCTAGCTAATAATGTATTTAATACTACTATTCTCTATGTATTTGTGTTAGTTTCCTTGTTTATTGCATTTACCTATTTTTCTTGTATGATACTTACCTTTTGTATTCTAAATGAACCGAGATTCTATTGCCCTGAAACACCTGCCTGCTGCTTTTTCATTTCACATCCCTAAATAAGCCCAGTGTCCAAAACCAGGGATCTGGGAATGATTCGAACCACTTAATAGTCAGGAAATAATTGATTGCAAACCAGAACACTATAATAGGCAAGGTCTTTCCCCCATGGTAGGGGAGTCCAAAACTAGAGGGCACAGATTTAAAGTAACAGGGAAAAAGATTTAGAACGGACCTGAGGGACAACTTTTTCACACAGAGGATGGCATGTATGTGGAATGAGCTGCCAGAAGGAGACAGGCCGATACAATTACAACATTTAAAAGATATTTAGACAGGTACATGGATAGGAACGATGTAGAGAGATATGGGCCAAACACAGGCAAATGTGAGTAGTTCAGTTTTGGAAACCTGGTCAGCATGGTTGAATTGGGTTGAAGGATCTATTTCCACGCTGTATACCTTATGATTCTAACCAGGTCATACCTCTATGATTCTAACAAATGCATAAAGAGTACTTTGGTTTTAGGTTCCTTTTCTCTCCTTCCCCTTTTGTGAATAGCAGCACTATGACACAGAAGATACATACTCCACATCTGCCCTGATATGCAAAGAGGGACAATCGCCCTAAGGCCAGGTTTATAACTGAAAACTGCAAGTATCATCTTCTACGTAGCCCCATCTTCAACTTTCCATTGCCACAGGGCTTGGTATGTTTGGCGTTTTGGTTGATGATTTGCTCAACAACCTGCACAGTAAGCATATCACATGGGTTGGGTTTGCATAGAGCCTCTCCAACTTGGCCTCTACACTGCTAGGGGTACTGGTGCTGTAGTGGTAGTGTCCATGCCTCTGACCCAGGAGACCTGGGTTCAAATCCCATCTGCTCTAGGGTGTAATCACATCTCTCCACAGGTTGATTGGGAAAAAGTGCAACAAGTGCCACAAATGTAGCAGCTGAAAGGATGCAGGCTTGATTTGGAATTGTCCTTCTCTGAATGATTTGCTGATCAGGCAGAACATCCTCATTTACTCTTGACATTAACATTCAAAACCTAGACACTATTTGTGATCTAGAAAAACACAGACCAGGTTTTTGTGCTTAATAAGAATCACTACGCTAGATTCTAGCTCAGTTAAACAGTTAAACAATTAAACTAAATTAAGTAAGTTCTAGAAATTAAAATGCTAGAATCAGCTAAACTCCGCCTCACACACACAGACAAGACAAACATAAACAGGGAAAATAAATGGATGGAGGGAAAATTGGGAAAACAGTTCCACAATCTTTCTTTATAAAATCTTTTATTCTTGTTGGTGCAAAGATTTCTCCTCAGCCTTCCTTGTTCCAAATGCTTCCACTGGTTTTCAAGAGGTGCAGGTGGCTGTTTCACTAACAAGAGGTCTCTGACTTATTAAACCCAAAGTCACATCTTGCAGCATTCATGAAAGGAAACATAAAATGGTTTTCTTCAGGTTTAAAGTCACTTACCACTGTGAACAAAGAGTTTTTGGCTGCTGCTGATCTGCTGGTTTCTCTTATGGTTTGTGTAGTTTCTCACTGTCTTTCTCACAGTCTAAGCTATTCAGCTGACAACTAATCACCTTGTTGTTGGCAAACACAGGACGTTTGTCATTGATAACTGACCCCTAGTCCACAAAGCAATCACCTTTACTTCTAAATCCCTCAGCTCTAGTTCATCTGTATGTTGCTGAAACCTATAACCACATAAACAGAGTTCACGATAGTTATCAAATTCCTTACTTTCAAAACATGCAGCCAAGCTTGTAAATCCCTGGTTTAAAACAGTTCTCTCTCATTTCACAGTTCTCTTTTAAAAAGCACAAAAATAGAAAGATACATCTTTACAATATAGCCATTTGACAATGGTTATATCAAATTACACACTGAGCACAAATTGATTTACTCTGCAGCAGACTGTCCTCCAAATAAGTCCAAAAGTCTCATTCAACCCACCTGTGTTGGAAATAAACACGGTCTACCCTAAATTTCTGTGATCCACACATTTCTTTAATCAAAATAACTAAATAAATCAAGAAACCAACAAATATGATCAATATGGAGAAACTCAGCAGGTCTGGCAGCATATGTGCTGTGAAAGCACATTCAACATTTCAGGTCTAATGACCTTTCATCAAAACTCCGATCAAAGTATGGCAAAAGGCTGGCATTTGCAATCTTTATATTTCCAAACTTGCACTCCCCTGAACCAGAAAATTAACATGGAAAAAAGATGAAAGTGTTGGACTTAGCCTGTTCCACTCATTGCATGCTCGCATATACTCAGTGTATCTGGCAACCTTGTTAAGGCTGGGATGTGCTCAGCCCTGAGCTGATAATAAAGTTGATTGTGCAGCACTGTGCACTTGTTTCTGACAGCGCTCAAGATTCTCGTGTTAAACTAAGTCATGCTCAGGGTTCTATCAGGGCCTCCTGGTCAAGTTTTATGGCAATGGAGAATTGTCAATGGGAACAAAGCTATGAACATGTGTTTCCATGATCAAGAATCCGTACATAGGAGCTATCAAAGGTACCATGTATGAAGATCATTGTAGACCTGTGTTGGTCAAAGGTGTCTTTGACTGAACAGTTACAAGAACACAAGAAGGAGAAGGCCAAAGAGCTTCCTGAGTCTGTTCTGAGATTCAATAAGATCTGACGGTGGCCTTAACTCCACTTCCTCTCTGTTATGTTCCCTCCCCATTGGTAACCCACGATACCCTTGTCAATCTAAATTCTAAATCAACCTTGAATATATTCAATGACCCAGCCTTTTTCTCTCATCTCTGTTGTAGTGCTATTTAGGAAGTCCTCTACTTGCCCCAAATAGGGAAGGGGTTTAAAAAGTTGGCCTAAAAAACAGGCTGTTCTAGGCTTTCGTGGTTGGGAACAAAGCTAGAAGGATCACAATCTTTGTGTTCAAAGGAAGACAACTCTAAATTTTGCAACTTGCAATTTGGTGTCTCCCTTGTCTATGCTTTCCATACCAGCCACAATATTCAATGGATCATCTGCTGCTATTTCCACATCTCCAACATAATACCATTGAACACACACAGTCATACAGTTTTACTACATGGGAAGAAGCCCTTCACCCCATTGTGCCTGTCAACAAACCTATCCACTCTAGTCACATTTCCTAGCATGTTGTCCATAGCTTTGTATGCTATGGAGCTTCAAATGATAATCTAAATACTGCTAAAATGTTATGATGGTTTCTACCTTTACTATGCTTTAAGTCAGTGAGTTCCAGATAGCCATTGCCCACCTGGTGAAAAAATTGCTTTCTTAAATCTCTTCTAAACCTCCTGCCCTTTTCCTTAAATATATATCCTGTAGTTATCCCTCTCTCTACAAAGGAGAAATGCTCCTCATAATTTTGTACACCTTAATCAGCTCCCCCCACCACCCCTCCAACCCCCCTACCTCCCCTTCTCTGCTCTAAGGAAAATAATTGCAAATGTATTTATTCTGTCCCTTCATAGATAGAACACATTGAACAGTACAGCACAGGAACAGGCCCTCTAGCCCATGATGTTGTGCCGAACAAGGCGCCAAGTTAAACCAATCCTTTCTGCCTGCCCATGATCTATACCCTTCCATTCCTCGCTTATTCATGCACTTAGCTAAAAGCCCCTTAGATTTCCCTATCATATCTGCCTCCACCACTACCCCTGGCAGCACATTCCAGGCACCTACCAGTCTCTGTGTAAAATACTTGCCCCTCACATCTCCTTTGAACTTTCCCCTTCTTACCTTAAAAGCATACTCTCTAGTATTAGACATTTCAACTTTGGGAAAAAGGTTCTGACTGTCAACCCTATCTATGCATCTCATAATTTTATAAACTTCTATCAGGTCTCCACTAGGCCTCTGCTACCCCATGCAACATCACTTCCTGACTCTTGTACTCAGTGCCCCTACCAATAAAGGTAAGCATGCTATATACCTTCTCTATCACCCTATCTACTTGTATGGTGACTTTCAGGGAGCTATGGACTAGGATCCCAACATCAATGCTGTTAAGGATTCTGCCATTAACTTTATACTTTCCCTTAATGTTCGATTTCACAAAGTGTAACCTCACGCTTGCCCAGATTAAATTCCATCTGCCATTCTTCCACCCATATCTGCACCTGATCTATATTCTGCTTTATCCTTTTATAACCTTCTATGCTATCCACAACTCCCCCAATCTTCGTGTTATCTGAAAACTTAGCAACCCACCCATCTATGTTTTCATCCAAATCATTTACATAAATCATGAACAGTGGAGGTCCTAGTACGAATCCATGTGGAACACTATTAGTCATGGACTTCCAGCCAGAAAAACATCCTTCCACCACTAGGTTCAAGCCCACCGACTCCCACAGCTACCTAGAATAAACCTCCTCCCCACCCACCTTCCTGCAAAAATGCCATCCCCTATTCCCAATTCCTTCGCCTCCGCCGCATCTGCTCCAGGATGAGGCATTCCACTCCCGTACATCTCAGATGTCCTCGTTTTTCAAGGACCGCAACTCCCCCCTCCACCCAGTGGTTGAGAATGCACTCGACCGTGTCTCCCGCATTTCCTGCAACTCATCCCTCACACCCCCTCCCCGCAATAACAACCAAAACAGAATCCCCCTCGTCCTCACGTATCACCCCACCAACCTCCGGATCCAACATATCATCCTCCGACACTTCCGCCATCTGCAATCCGACCCCACCACCAAAGACATTTTTCCCTCCCCACCCTTATCTGCCTTCCGGAGGGACCACTCTCTCCATGACTCCCTTGTCCGCTCCACACTCCCGTCCAGCCCCACTTCACCCGGCACTTTTCCCTGCAACCGCAGGAAGTGCTACACCTGCCCCTACACCTCCATCCTCACCCACATCCGAGGCCCCAAGAAGACTTTCCACATCAAGCAGATGTTCACCTGCACATCTGTTAATGTGGTATACTGCATCCGCTGTACCCGGTGTGGCTTCCTCTACATCGGGGAAACCAAGCGGAGGCTTGGGGACCGCTTTGCAGAACACCTACTAAACAACTGCACCTCCCAGTCGCGAACCATTTCAACTTCCCCTCCCATTCCGCAGACGACATGTCCATCCTGGGCCTCCTGCAGTGCCACAACGATGCCACCCGAAGGTTGCAGGAACAGCAACTCATATTCCGCTTGGGAACCCTGCAGCCCAATGGTATCAATGTGGACTTCACAAGCTTCAAAATCTCCCTTCCCCCTACCGCATCCCAAAACCAGCCCAGCTTGTCCCCGCCTCCTTAACCTGTCCTTCCTCCCACCTATTCCCTCCTCCCACCTCAAGCCCCACCGCCATCTCCTACCTACTAACCTCATCCCATCCCCTTGACCTGTCCGTCCTCCCTGGACTGACCTATCTCCTCCCTACCTCCCCACCTACACGCACCTTTACTGGCTCTATCCCTGCCTCTTTGACCGGTCTGTCTCCTCTCCACCTATTTTCTCCTCTATCCATCTTCTATCCGCCTCTCCCTCTCTCCCTATTTATTTCAGAACCCCCTTCCCCTCCCCCATTTCTAAAGATGGGTCTAGGCCTGAAATGTCAGCCTTCCTGCTCCTCTGATACTGCTTGGCCTCTGTGTTCATCCAGTTCTACACCTTGTTATCTCTCTTCCACCACTACCCTCTGTCTTCAATGTGCAAGACAATTCTGAATCCAAGTGGCCAAGACACCATGGATCCCATGCATCTTAATCTTCTTGATGAGCCTACCATGAGGGACCTTGTCAAAAGCCTTACTAAAATGCATGTAAACAACATCCTCTGCTGTATCCTCATTAATCACCCTCATCACCTCCTCAAAAAAATCAATCAAGTTAGTAACACATGTTCAGCCCCGCACAAAGTCATGCTGACTGTCCCGAATTTAGGTCCATGCTTTTCTAAATGTGTGTAAATCCTAGCCCTAATAATTTTCTCCAGTAGCTTCCCAACCAATTATGTGAGACTCACTAGTCTATAATTTCCTGGATTATCCCTATTTCCCTTCTTGAACAATATTAGCTACTCGCCAGTCCTCAGGGACCTCTCCAGTGGCTAGAGAGGATACAAAGATCTTGGTCAAGGCCCCAGTAATCTCCTCTCTTGCCTCTCTCAATAACCTGGGGTAGATCTCATCGGGCGCTGGGGACTTATTTGCCTTAATGCTCTTCAAGAGACCTAACACCATTTATTTCTTGATCTCAAAATGTCCTAGCATATTAGCACATCCTTTTCCTTGGTGAATATCGATGCAAAGTATGAGATGTTCCAGCCCAGGCAACATCCTGGTGACTCTCCTCTGCACCCTTGCTAATGCAATTTCATCCTTTGTGTAATAACCAGAAATATACACAATACTCCAGCTGTGGCCTAGAGTCTTATACGGTTCCATTATAACCTCTTTGCTCTTGTATTCAATGCCTTGACTAATAAAGGCATTTGTCTTGTGTACCACCTTATCCACCTATCTGTTACCCTTAAAGTTCTGTGAACATGCAGACCAAAGTCCCATGATTCTTTGTACTACCCAGCATCCTATCATTCAACATTTACTCTACTGCCTTGTTAGTCCCAAAATGCATCACCTCACAGCTTCTCCTCTCCTCCCTATCAGCATTCTGAAGGGACCATTTACAGTGTTAAAATGGTTCTCTCCCTGATCACCCCAAACATCCTGTCCCCTTCCCATGAAAATGCAGATGGATCACTTGACCCTTTACCTACACCTTTTCTATTTCCAAGGCCCCACACACATCTTCCAGATGACAGTGATTTTCTTGTACTTCCTTCAATCTATTGTATTCACTGTTCATAATGTGCTCTTTAAACTGGGGAGAACAAATGCTGTTTGGGATTACAGAATATTTCCATTCAGTTTGCAAGCAGCTTCTTGTGGTCTATCATTTTAATCCTGACACTGACCTCTCTGGACTTGGGCACTGTTCTGGTCAAGTTCAGCATTAGCTTGAGGGAGCTCACCTCATCTTTGGATTTGGCCTTCTGGACTCAACATTGAGTTCGTGATATTCGACCATCGTGTATTTTTGTTTCCTTTCCTTTGCATATTTCTCCCATTTGCTTTTTCAGACAATAGCACACTTGCTTCAGGCAGGTGATTCTGATGAAAGGGTCACTGGACTTGAAACATTAACTCTGATTCCTCTCCACAGATGCTGCCAGACCTCCAGCAACCTCTATTTCTGTACCATTCCCTTTGGTCCGGGAGGGTGAACCCGTGTGCCATTCAGTCTCTCACTGGCGCCCTATACTTCCCTTGTCACCACAACCCCTCCCTTTTGGTCCAAACTTCTCTGATCTCCATACTGAATTCTGTTGAAAGGTCTCAGAACTGACATACCGAGCGCTACCTCCCGCCTTCGCACCAGCTGCAAAACGTTGCGTGGCTCCACTTCAGCATGCCACTCTGATTGACAGCTGCCTACACCAATGGGACACGAATTCAGGGGCGGGCGACGACGTACTCACGGACCAGCAGTAAATGGGAGCAGGGAGGAGGCGGGACCTACGCCTGGCCCAGCCCCCACGCTTTGTCTTTGTTCCCGGGCCCCGAGGATTTCTAATGAGGGGAAGGTCGTCCGATGTCAAGAGAATACAGGAATTTCTAAATTCAGGGTAAAACTGCGAACTGAAGACAAAGAAACAATGAGTGAGACCGGGGGTGGGGAGGGTGGAATTAGGGTCTGGAAGCCGAGACACCATTCAGGCGTGGGGTCTACAAACCGAGATTATGTTGACGGGCTGGGTCGGGAATGGGGTGTCTATAGAAAGTGAGAGCCTGCGGGCGGGGGGCTTCTAGAAACCGAGATCCTGTGGAAGGAACCGAGACCCCTTGGGGAGGGGTTTCTAGAAACGGGGACTTTCAGGGGGGTCTGTGTGTGTGTGTGTCTATCGGAGACAGGGATGGTCAGGGGAAAGGGTCCAGAGGATACTGACTGCGAGCGGCGACTGCGTCTATAGATAGGATCTGTCCGCTTAACGTTGTGACATATTGAGAGAATGGACTCTCTCTGAAACAATGTTTTCATCCCCTTTACCTTTGCGAATTGGCTTGCTGTCATTAAGGACCCATCCGGAATTTCTTTCCCTTTCCGAACTGCAGAAGAGAAACCTGCATTTACATGTAGAGATTACACAGCGTGGAGCTGGAGGCACACAGCAGGCCAGGCAACATCAGAGGAGCAGAAAAGTTGACATTTCAGGTCAGAAACGAAGAAGGGTCCCAACCCGAAACGTCAGCTTTCCTGCTCTTCTGATGTTACCTGGCCTGCTGGGTTCCTCCAGCTCCACACTGCATTGTCACTGACTCCAGCATCTGCAGTTCTTGCTATCTCTGATCTGCATTTACATAGCGCGATTCACACATCAGGATGTCCCTAACCACTTTAAAATAAATTTAGTTCTATTGAAATGTAATTAAGTTTGAAGGAAATATCGCAGAATTTTGAGTTCACAGCAACTTCACACAAATAATATTGTGATAATGACCAGATAATCTGCTTCTGTGATGAGAGATGCGTAAATATTGTCCATGTCCCTTCAGAGTGCATCTGTACAATGAGAAATTTTTCATCCACCTGAGAGGCTAGATAAGACCTACCATTAATGTCTCATGTGAGCAATGGGACCTCTGATGGTGCAGAACTCCCTTAGTACTGCACTGGATTGACAGTCTAAACTGATGGACTCAAGTGGGACTTGAGCCTATAACCTTCTGAGTCAGAGGTAAGGAGCTACTCTAGTCCTTTTTCACCCCAAAACCAGATCAGGCGATCCTGTGGTTCACATTCCAGCCCACAACAAAAGTGGCTGAGTTAAATAAAGAAAGAGGAAATGACAAGAGTTCCTGCATCCTAAAAGTAAACCAAACTGGAAAGTGCCACATGCTGTCTGAAGTCAAATATTCAGACTTTAGTGACAGTCACACTTTATGCGTGAAGCATGGTATGAAGCAGTGTTTCGGCAGCTTTACCTGGCCAGAATCAATGCCTTTTAGGAGAGAATGGTAATGTAATAGCAGTTGGATTGAAGAGGGCTGATTCCAAATTGAATTGATGCCAGCAGGAGGCACAGTTTGTGGTGCAGAGGATTTACAGCCCTGCAGGGATATACAGGAGATAACTTGAACTGTGTTCTGAATTTCTATGTTTGCAATACTGACATTTATAATTTACTTTTACAGGCTATTAGAAATGGAGGATTTACAGATGGGACAGTCATACCTTACACCATGTCCAGATCTGCTAAATTTGCTCGATTCGCCAGGAATTGAAGCTCATCAGCCTTTGAATGTGGTAGGGAAACACCTAATTCAGAAAGGGGACAAACCATTTGTGTGTTCAATGTGTGGTCGAACCTTCAGCCGCTCATTCAATCTGGAGAGACACAAGCGAAACCACACAGGGGAGCAGCCCTATAAATGTGATGACTGTGGGAAGGGGTTTAGTTATCCTTCTGAATTGGAAACTCATCGACGTAGCCATACTGGGGAGAAACCATTTGCCTGCTCTCTGTGTGGCAAGCGATTTAGTCAGTTGTCCAGTCTACAGACACATCAGGGAGTTCATGCGGCTGAGAAGCCATTCATTTGTTCAGTGTGTGGGAAGGGCTTTATTAGGCCAGCTTATCTTGAAATCCATAGACGCACTCACACTGGAGAGAGGCCTTTCACCTGCTCTGTGTGCGGGAAGGGCTTCACTCAGTCTTCTCACCTGATGACACACCAGCGAGTTCACACTGGGGAGAAGCCATTCTCCTGCTCTGTCTGCATGAAACGATTTACTCAGTTATCAAGCCTGTTGGCACACCAAAGGGTTCACACAGGAGAGAGGCCATTCACCTGCTCAGAATGTGGAAAGGGATTCAAGACTTTTCCTAGGCTCGAAACTCATCAACGGAGCCACACTATGCAGAAACCAGTTATCTGCTCAGTGTGTGGGAAGGGATTTAACTGCCCAGCTCATCTTGAAATCCATCAACGCAGTCACACTGGAGAGAGGCCTTTTAGCTGCTCTGTGTGTGAAAAGAGGTTCATTTGTTCATCCCATTTGATGAAACATCAACGCATTCATACCGGGGAGAGACCGTTCAGCTGCGCAGTGTGTAGAAAGAGATTCAATTGTGCATCCTATCTAGAAATTCATCGACGCAGTCACACTGGGGAGAGACCGTTCAGCTGTTCCGTTTGTGGCAAAGGATTCACTTGCTCCTCAAACTTGCTGACACACCAACGAGTTCACACTGGAGAGGGCCCGTTTACCTGCTCCTTGTGTGGTAAGGGTTTCAAGACCCTGCCCAAGCTTGAAACTCATCGACATGTTCACACTGGGGAGAGACCATTCACCTGCTCTGTCTGTGGGAAGCAATTCAATTATCCATCCCAGCTGGAAACTCATCGACGCAGTCACACTGGGGAGAGGCCATTCACTTGTTCTGTGTGTGCAAAGGGATTCACTCGATCATACCATCTGCTCATACACCAGCGAGTTCACTCTGGAGAGAGACCATTTAAGTGTTCTGTTTGTGGGAAAGGATTCACTTGTTCACCTGACCTGCTGAGACACCAGCGAGCTCATGTTTTATGATACTGAGTGGTTTTAAAGGCTGTTCCTTTGAATAACAATGAGGACTGAACCATGTTCACTCTGGCAGTGAGGATTTATTTCTGCTGCTGTGAGTAACACATAGAATTGGGCTGCATTTCAATATTCTTAATCTAAGTCCAATAAATCTCTTTGTTTTAAAGATAGTGTGTGTTGAGTTTTCTTTTAAAAAAAGACAGTTTATAGTGTTCGTATAAGAGCCACTGTTCCAGACCTTTCCACAGGTCAAAGTATAAACCTCAATTTTCACTTTTTAAAATCAGAAACAGCGCTAACTACTGTTGGCAGATAACTCCTACTTATTTGAGTACTAAACAAAATAATCTTCCTTGACCATAAAAAAAGAATGACCTGATCTGGATACTGATAGATAATTGAGGGCCTCAAATGTTCCTCTTCCCATATCGTTCAGCAATTCCTTCAGCACAGGAATGCTATATAAAAACCATCTGAATGCAACATCAAGTGATAAAGACAAAGACTAACCCAGCAATACAGCAAAAAAGAAAAAAGAGCAAAAAGAACACGATGGTGTTGGAGGTCATGATTGAAAGTTGTTGAACTTGGAGTTGAGTCCAGAAGGCTGTACAGTGCTGAGTTGAAACTTGTTTGTTGAACTTGTGTTGAGCATGCATTTAACTACTGAAGCTCTGCAAATATAATTTCACTGCTCCAAAAGCAATGTAGTCTTGTACAGTTAAAAAACATGCACCATCTGAAGTTGCAAAAATCTGGTACTTCAATGATGTAACAGACTCCCAAATTCCATTTCAGAACGATGTGGTCCCTTAAAACAAGGGGAAGAAAAACACAACAGAAAAATAACAAAACATGAAGTCTATGTATTTGTCTGATAGTCTTTGCAGGATCAGCATCTTTTATTGGTCAAAAACTGTTAGAATTGTCCAGTCACCCACTATTCCTCAAGTTCTATTTAAATACATAATGTGATGCAGACCATGTGATTCAAATATATTTATAATGTCATTTATACTAAGTTTGGTTTTTTAGTTTTAGAGTTAGTGACAAGTAGATTTTCTGTGTATTTGAAGTTAATTAATTTGTAAATAATTTTGTAGCTGTGATGATCTCTTTCAAAACAGTTTTTGAGGCCTTGCTTTAGCATTAATGGGTTTTTGCATACATTGTCAGGGCTTTATGATTAAGAGAAAACATGCTTCAGTTTAGGTCAGCTTTAGAGAAATACCTATAGCTTAGTTCTTTTTCTAGTTGTGTCATGAGTTTTGAGCAATCCTGTGAAGTCCTTCAGTGAAAATGATAGTGTAGACTAGTGTTCTTGAGAAGGGAAGTTAGATTACTTTAGAGTAACAACTTAATGTTCATCTCAGACCAGAAGAATGCGATTAAACGCTGAGAAGGTTCTTGAAGCTGAATACATTTCAGCTTGTGCATGAATAACTTCAGGAAAAAGCTATTTGCTGTTCCTGTTTATGAATTAAAGTAACAAGTGACTTGGAATTATCAGGATGTCAGAGACAGGAACTCTGGTGTGAGTACTAGATGTGTGCAGGTTTAAGGGGTTTCGGTACAAAAGATGTTTTTCTTTTCAATTGATAAAGAAATATTTTGGGATTATTCTTTTAAAAATCTTTGAATTTGTGTTACAGTTACATAGTTTGATTTATTCTATTTTGATTTTCATATTCTTTTGTTAACTGTTCTATTGTTATAGTAAAATCTGCAGCATTGAAGGCTTATTCAGAAGTCACATGACAGCAGCTTATAGTCCAACAGGTTTATTTGAAACTACAAGCTTTTGATTTCAGAGCACTGCTCCTTCATCAGGTGATGAAGGACTTCATCTGAAGAAGGAGCAGTACTCTGAAAGCTTGTGATATCAAATAAGCCTGCTGGACTATAGCCTGGTGTTGTGTGACTTCTGACTTTGTCTACCTCAGTCCAACACTGGTACCTCCACATGAAGGCTTATGTTTCAGTGAGACAACACTTTATTAGTAAAAACAAAATAAGATTTATGAAGTCACATGTCAGTCTGGGATCAGTCTTGTCCCCAAATAACATCAGCTGGGATTACAACAATGGAGACACAATTCATTTTAATTCATTTTAGTATTATTCCTATAAAGAATTTGGCAACCTAGGTGACCCACTGGAGATTTTGCAACATAAATAATGAATTCCTTGGGAATCTATCATTCCAAGCTAAATTCAATGAGATTGCTTGCAGTGTGAGGGAGAGCTTTTAAAACCAGTATATAGAAGGTGCTACAAGAAATGAGGCTGTCCTGGACTTAATTTTAGGTAAGGAAGTTGGGCAAATGGTTGAAGTATCAGAGAGGGAGCATTTTGCATACACCGATCAT
Organism: Rhincodon typus; assembly: GCF_021869965.1. Taxonomy (NCBI): domain Eukaryota; kingdom Metazoa; phylum Chordata; class Chondrichthyes; order Orectolobiformes; family Rhincodontidae; genus Rhincodon; species Rhincodon typus. Next base: position 320,728 of record NC_063360.1, on the reverse strand, counting down.
AACTCTGTTAGATTTAAGATTGTTATGGAATAGGACAAGGATGGGTCTGAAATAACAGGCTGATTTTTATAAGGTCAGGTGTGATTTAGCTAGAGTGAAAGCCAATATGATTAGTTAAATCTGTGTCAGAAGCATTCAAGAAGGAAATAGAGTACAGGACCAACGTGTTTCAATAATGATAAAGAGTGGGACTAACAAATCCTGTAAACCCTATACATTAAGAGATACACAGGATTGGATAAAATGATAAGTGGAGGTATATGGCAGATACTGAGGGCTCCAAACAGTGGAAGTTCTAGAGGAGTACAGAATGTGCATGGGGAAACTTAAAAAGGAAATCAGGAGAGCAAAAAGGGGGCATGAAAAAATAGTGGCAGGTAAAATGAAGGAAAATACTAAGTTATTTTACAAATGCATTATGAATGGAATGTCAAGGGAAAGAGTAGGTTATATTAAAGGCTACAGTGGTAACTTTTGCGTGGAGTCCAGAGGATATAGGTAGTGTTCTCAATGAATACTCTATGTCAGAGTTCATTTATGAGAGGGAAAATGTGGGTATATAATTCAGAGAGGAGTCTGATATGTTTGAAGAAGTTAGCATAGACAGAGAGTGGTCTGGCAGGCTTAAAAGTAAATAAATCCCCAGGGCCCTCTGAAATGTATCACAGGTTGTTGAGTAAGGCAAGGAGAAAATAGCAGGGACAATAGCTTTCAATTCCCTGCTGGCCACAGGAGAGATGCTGACCAGGCAGCATTTATTGCCCATACCAAATTGCCCAAGGGTAGTTAAGAGTCAACCACATTGCTGTGGGTCTGGAGTCACATGTAGGCCAGACCAGGCAAGGATGGCAGTTTCCTTCCCTAAAGGACATTAGTGAACCAGATGGGTTTTTTCTGACAATCAACAATGGATTCACGGTCATCATTAGATTCTTAATTCCAGATATTTATTGAACTCAAATTCCATCATCTGCCATGGCGGGATTCAAACCCTGGTCCCCAGAACATTATCTGGGTCTCCGGATTAACAGTGCAGTGATAAAACCAATAGGCCATTGCCTCCACCATACAGCAACACTCCAACAACACTCAAGAATCTCGACAGCATCCAAACAAAGCAGCCTGATCTAATGCCTTTAGCATTCACTCCCTCCACCAATACTGCATAGTTATCATCTACAAAGTTTACTACAGCATTTCATCATGCCTGTAGTTTCCTGGTTTATCTCATGCTCCATTCTTGTAAAATATCTTAGGATTTTCCTTTATTTTACGTGCCAATATTCATTCATTCCTCTTTTTGCTCTCCTGATTTACTTTTTAAGTTTCCCCTTGCACCTTCTGTACACCTCATAGCTTTCTGCTGTTTTGAGTCCTTGATATCCACCATAAGCCTCTGTTTTCCTTTTTACTCAATCTTGAACATCCTTTAAATCCAGGGTTCACAGAATTTGTTGGTCCCACCCTTTATTTAACATGTATATGTTGGCCTAATTTCTTATTCCCTGCTTACTTCTTGGATGCGCCCCACTGCTATTCTGACACAAATGTACTTGATCTTATTAAAATTCACCTTACCACCGGTAACATCTTGGGGAAACTTAAAAAGAAACACCTTGTGTTACCTGGTTTAGAATTTTGATTTCAGGCCAATCCTTGTCCATTTCCAATAGTCAGGAATCTACCTGAGTTATGATCGTTGTCTCCAAAATGATATGATACTGATACTTCGACCCCTTACCTAAAATTAAGTTCAGGACCACACCAACGCTCGTAGGGCCATCCACATAGGAGTTTAAAAAGCTGTTCTGGATGCATTTTAAGAATTCTACTCCGTCTAAACCTAAGCTAGGGAATTTGAAATTGCTTTTAAACTTGTGATCCAGAAGCTGCTGCTCCCCTAGCCAAGCTGTTCCAGTACAGTTATAAGACTTGTATCTACCCAACTACATGGAAAGTTGCCTAGGTATGTCCTGTACATAAAAAGCAGGACAAATCCAATCCGGTCAATTACTGCCCCATCAGTCTACTCTTGATCATTAGTGAAGTGATGGAAAGTATCATCAACAGTGCTATCAAGCAGCACCTGCTCAGCAGTAACTTGCTCAGTGATGTCCAATGGGGTTCCGCCAATGGCCACTCAGCTCCTGACCTCATTATGGCCTTGGTTCAAACATGGACAAAAGAGCTGAATTCCAGAGGTGAAGTAAGAGTGATAGCCCTTGACATCAAGGCTGCATTCGAACAAGTGTGGCATCAAGGAGCCCTAGCAAAACTGGAATCAATGGGTGTTGGGGGCAAACTCTCCAGTTGTTGGAGTCCTACCTGAAACATAGGAAGGTGGTCACGGTTGTCGGAGATCAGTGATCTTAGCTCCAGGACATCTCTGTGGGAGCCCAATAAGTGTGAAGCTGGAAAAGCACAGCAGGTCTGACAGTATCCGAGGAGCAGGTAAGTCAATGTTTCGGGCCGTACCCTTTGTCAGGACTGGGGAGAGGGAGGGGAGCCCAGAAATAAATAGAGGGAGGAGGGTGGGGCTGGGGTAGGGGTAGGTGTGATGGAGATAGGTGGATGTAGGTAGGGGGCTATTGTGATTGGTCAGTGGGAAGGATGGAGAGGATAGGTGAGTTGGAAGAAAGACAGGTTGGAGGAGGAGAGATTTTGATGCTGGTGAGGTCAATATTCAGGCCATTGGGCTGTAAGCTCCCAAGGTGAAATATGAGGTGTTATTCCTCCAGTTTACGTTTGGCCTCACTTTAACAGTGGAGGAGGCCAAGAATGGACATGTCACCAGGGAGTGGGGGCATTGGGAGTTAAAGTGGATGGTAACTGGAAAGTCAGGTTGGTTGATGCATGCAGAGCGCAGGTGCTCCACAAATCCATCCCCGAGTCTGTGTTTGGTCTGCCCAATATACAGGAGACCACATCGGGAGCAATGGATACAGTAGATGAGGTTAAAGAAGTGCAGGTGAATCTCTGCCAGATTTGGAAGGATTCATTCCAAATTCGTTCCAATCATTCCAATCACCTATCCACCTTTCCCACTGGCCAAACACAATATCGCCTTTCCTACATTCACCTATCTCCATCTCACCTGCCCTCCCTCCAGCCCCACCCCGTCCCTCTTTTTATTTCTGGGCTCCCTTCCCCCTCCCCAGTCCTGACGTAGGACTTCGGCCTGAAACGTTGACTTCCCTGCTCCTCAGATGCTGTCTGACCAGCTGTGCTTTGCCAGCTCCACATTTATTGACTCTAACTTCCAGTATCTGCAGCCCAAACTGTCTCCACATTTCTGCAGCAGTTCCTCAGGGTAGGGTCCTAGGGCCAACCATCTTCAGCTGCTTCATCAATGACCTTTCCTCTATCATAAGGTCAGAAGAGGGGATGTTTGCCAATGATAGCACAATGTTCAACACCATTCATGACTCCTCAGATACTGATGTATCAAATGCAACAAGATCTGGACAATATCCAATCTTGGACTGACAAGTGGAAAGTAACATTTGTGCCACACAAATGCCAGGCTATGACCATCTCCAATAAGAGCCAATCTAACCACCGCCCCTTGACATTCAACAGTGTTACCATCACTGAATCCCCCACTATCAACATCCTGGGGGTTATCATTGACCAGAAATGCAACTGGACTCAGCACATAAACACAGTGGCTACAAGAGGGGCGGCACAGTGGCTCAGTGGCTCAGTGGTTAGCACTGCTGCCTCACAGCGCCAGGGACCCAGGATCAATTCCAGTCTCGGGTGACTGTCTGTGTGGAGTTTGCACATTCTCCTGTGTCTGCATGGGTTTTCTCCGGGTGCTCCGGTTTCCTCCTACAGTCCAAAGATGTGCTGGTTAGGTGGATTGGCCATGCTAAATTGCCTGTAGTGTTCAGGGATGTGTAGATTAGGTGGGTTACTAGGGGATGGGTCTGGGTGGGATGCTCTGAGGTTCGGTGTGGACTTGTTGGGCCGAAGGGCCTGTTTCCACACAGTAGGGATTCTATTCTGTGGAAGAACAGGTCAGAGTCTAGGAATACTGCGATGAGTAACTCACCTCCTGACTCCTCAAAGCCTGTCCACCGCCTACAAGGCACGAGTCAGGAGTGCGATGGAATACTCCCCACTTGCCTGGATGAATGCAGTGCCAGCAATACCCAAGAAGCTTGGCACCACCTAGGACAAGCACCCCGCTTGATTGGCACCACATCCACAAGCATTCACTCCCTCCACAACCGACATTCCGTAGCAGCAGTGTGTGTGATCTACAAGATGCACTGCAGAAATTCATCAAAGATCCTCAGACAGCACCTTCCAAACCCACGACCACTTCCATCTAGAAGGACAAAGTAGATATATGGGAACTCCACCACCTCCAAGCCACTCACCATCCTGACTTGGAAATATATTGCTGTTCCTTCGCTGTCGCTGGGTCAAAATCCTGGAATTCCCTCGCTAATGGCATTGTGGGTCAACCCACAGCAGGTGGACTGCTGCAGTTCAAGAAGGCAGGTCACCACCACCTTCTTAAGGCCAATAAATGCTGGCCAGCCAGCGACACCCACATCCCACAAATGAATAAAGTAAACAAAAACGCCTACATGTCTGCTGTTCTATTTCTCTTGCCCTGTTAGGGGGCCTTTAGTATGCTTTCAGCAATTGATTGCTCTTTTTCAGTTTTTAGGTTCTACCCATAAGTCATCTTTTGAGGACCCTTCTAAAGTTTATCCCTCTCCACCTTCTCCTGGAGAAAAAGGCCTGAACTGTCTCAGCCATCACCACCTTCCTCTGACTGGCTAAGCTCATTCTCACTTTGAACAGCTTCACCTTTAACTGTTCTTACTTTCTTCAGGTTAAAAGTGTGGCATGGATACCCACATGAGTCCCAGTTATGCCTGTCCCCTTGTCGGGTATGTGGAACATTCCTTGTTCCAATCCTACTTGGGACCCTCTCCACAACTCTTTCTCTGGTACATCAATTACATCATAGGTGCTGCTTCCCTTTCTCATCCGTGGAAAAAATGATCAATTTCACTTCCAATTTTCACCCTGCTCTCACCTTCACCTGGTCCACCTCTGACTTCCCCTTTACCTTCTTCAACATTTCTGTCTCCGTTCCTGGGGATAAACTGGCCACCAATATTAGTTATAAACTCATCAACTCCCACAGTTACCTGAACTATACATCCTCACACCCTTCTTCTTGTAATAACTCCATTCCATTCTTCCAGTTTCTTCATCTCTGTCACATCTGTTTCAATGATACCACCTTCTGCAGGGGGGGCTTCAGAAATATCCATCTTTTTCCTCAACCGGGGATTCCACCACCAGTTGTTGATAGGGTCCTCAGCAGTGTCCAACCCATTTCCTGCACATTTGCCCTCATCCCTTGGCTTCCATGGCAATGATAGGGTCCACTTTGGTCCTCACTTTCCACCCCACTTGCATCCACATCCAAAGAATCATAAGCCACCATTTCCATCACCTCTAGTGGGATGCCACCACCGGTTACATATTTCTGTCCCTCCCTTGTCAGCATCCCACAGTGACCGTTCGCTGTGGGACACCCTGGTTCACTCTTCCTCTACTCCAAATACCTCCCCACACCCCCACATTACCTCCCATACAATCAAAGAAGGAGCAGCAGTGCCTGTTTACTTCCTTCGCCCTCGCTATCCAAGGCTTCAGACACACCTTCCAGGTGAAGCAGGACTTACATGCACTTCATTCAATTTAGTCTACTGTATTTACTGCTCACAATGTGGCCTCCTCTAACTAGGGAGACAAAACACAGAATGGCAGCTGTTTTGTGGAAAATTTCATCTGCAAAGCTTCCAGTTGCTTGTCACTTTAACATATCACCATGTTCCCTGTCTTGGACTTGCTATATTGCTCCAATGAAGCTCAGTGCAAGCTGGAAGAGCAACATCTTATTTTCTGTGGGCACCTTTAGCCTTCGGACTCAATATTGAGTTCAATAAATGTTAGAATCTGACCACTTTCATCTATGTCCTTTAACCACCCCGACACCACTCACCCTGTCATGACATGGGCTGCTTTCAGTACAGCCAACTTATTTTCACCTAATTATGGTCCCCAATATCAGCTTTTCTTTCTCACTGTCCCACATTAAACATCCCTTAGTCTACCTAAGATAACAAGGTGTAAAGCTGGATGAACACAGCAGGCCAAGCAGCATCAGAGGAGCAGGAAAGCTGACGTTTCAGGTCTGGACCCTTCTTCAGAAAATATCAGCTTTCCTGCTCCTCTGATGCTGCTTGGCCTGCTGTGTTCATCCAGCTCTACACCTTGTTATCTCAGACTCTCCAGCATCAGCAGTTCTTACTATCTCTTAGTCTACCTAACTGTCTTTGCTCTCTCTGGGCTCCATCTCCACCTATCTGCTCCCCTCACCCTAAATCCCTGTCTTCAGCATATACACCATCCTTTCCTAGCTATTATTAGTTCTGAAGAAGTGTCACTGGACTCAAAATGTTAACTCTGCTTTCTCTCCACAGATGCTGCCAGACCTCCTGAGTTTCTCCAGCAATTTTTGTTTTGGTTTAGATTTCCAGCATCCACAGTTCTTTGTCTTAGAGTATGCTAGAATTGATTCCCTGATCAATATTGCATCACCTCCTTCTCTTTTACATCATTCTCTGACTTGCTTGATAACCCTGTGTCCTGAATATTGAGCTGCCATCCCAGCTCTTCTCTCAACCATGTTTTCATCAAATAAGTGGAGCTGCAGGACAAAAATCTTAAAATTCAATCCAAAATCATGTACAAAATGACGACTTCTCTTTACAAAAAAAAAATCACTGTTTCCTATGATAATCCGTAATAGAAGTTAAATTATTCAATCAAGTGAAACGTGACTGGTGAGAATAAACAGTTCAGTTGTCATTAGCTTCAAGCTTAATGTTGTTCCCAAATTTTGCATAGAGCTGGACTTTGTGACAACATTGACATCATATGCCCATGTTTTAATCTGTGCCCTCAAAAGCATCTGCCTTATTTGCAGACGCCTAGCTTTAAAATAAATACCATCCAACCTTACCAAACTCACTTGTACTTTAACTGGCCTATAATTTCTGTGTCTCCTTGATTCCGTTGCGATCTCTTCTAAATTTGGCCATTCAGCTTGCACCACTGAACATTCTATGTGGACTCCCCATCCCCGAACAAGTTAGTTTAAACTCTCCCTAACTGCAATAGCAAACCTCCCAAAAGGATGCTGATCCCATTCCAGTCTAGGTGCAACCTGTCTGCCTCATACAGGTCCCATCACCCCCAAAAATGGTTCTAACATCCCAGAACTCTAAAGTCCTCCCTCTTGCACCATCTCTCCAACCACATATTTATCTGCACTAGTCTATTTCTATATGTCTTGTACATAGCATTGGAAGTGGTCAAGTCCCTATCTACCTAAATTCAGCTTTCATCTGTTTTTCTACATATGTCATTGGTACCAATACATGCCATGATCTCTGCCTATTTACCCTCCCACTTCAGAACATCCTGTAGCTGTTCAATAACATTGCTGAACCTGGCACCAGGGAGGGAACATACCATCCTGGAGTCTCTTTGGCAACTGCAGAAATAGATGTCTATTCTCCTTGCCATCGAATCCCCTACCACTATAGCCCTGCTATTCTTCCTCCCTTCTTGTGCAGCATGGTGCCATGAAGTTGGCTTCCACTGCTTTTCCTTGCACAGCCATCTCTCTCAACAGTTTCCAAACTGGTAAAACTATTAGAAAGCAGGATGACTACAGGCACCTCCTGCACTACTTGCCTTCCTCTAATCTGCCTGGTCACCCATGCTCTTTCTGCTTGTTCAGTCTTCATCTGTGGTGTGACCACATTACTTCACATGCATCCATTAGGAAGTCATCCATCAAACTGGACTCCCTCCTAATGGACCACCACCCATTCCTCATCAGCTGATATTTGAGGTGGTGTCCATTTCCTTATTAATACTTTGTCTTTCAAATAATAGCACCCAGGTATTAGTTTTGACTCAAGTTCTGAGTAGGCTGTTTTGCATAACTCTCTAAATTCAAGATCTGTTAGTTGCATTTCAAGTAAAAATTCATAGAATCCCTACTGTGTGGGAGCAGGCCATTTGGCCCATCAAGTCCACACCAACCTTTTGAAGAGCATCCCATCCAAACCCTCCCACCTACTCTGTAACCTTGCACATCTTGCTAACCCACCTAATATGCACATCCCTGGGCAATATGAGGCAATTTAACATGACCAATCCACCTAACCTGCACATCTTTGGACTGTAGAAGGAAATCATAGCACCTGGAGGAAATCCATGCAGACACAGAGAGAATGTGCAATCTCCACACAGAGAGTTGCCCAAGGGTGAAATCAAACCTGAACACTTGGTACTGTGAGACAGCAGTGCGAACCACTGAGCCACTGTGACACCCCAAGATGTCATAAATTTGTCAGCCTCATTCTGTCTTCTTTCATCCTTTTTATTTAACTTTGTATTGTATTCAATATCTGACTTTCCAAGGCGTCTCCCTTTTTTATACACTCCTCCTCTTTCTGACTAATTCTATGGCCTGAGATCTAGACACAACGCAATAATGAAACAAGCCAATCTTCCTAAAACATCTCAGTTTCTTCCATTTCTGTTTGTTCCACTGCCCTCCGTGAGGCCAATATTTTTGAGCCTGCTCAGTCGTACATATTCAATCAATTTCTTCTATAGAGATCTGACACACTCCTCCAGTTACAACCTCTCCATTTACTAAGTTACTCTTTAACCTAACTCGATATAATGAGGCCAGTATATGACCTATGTTTAAACACCAATTTATATTTTCACCGTCGTTATCCCCTCTGCAAGGTAGATGATAACATCAGGCAGCATCAGTGACTGATTTGCGGCTGTGTCTCTCAATATTTTTATTGATTTTCTTACTTGATTAGAATAAGAAAAATAAGAAAATAAGAGAACAAAATATTTAACATCTCCAATGATTTTACTCTCATAGTCAATAATCAAGGAAGGATTAGTCTAAGTCAACTCTCCTTCTTAATAGATTCTAAGGCTGCATGTTCCTGTAGCTACAGCTACAGTTTTAAGACCCATTTCCTTTCCTGGTGTGCCTTTCACTGAAGACTCCTAATGCATTCTTACCTTTGCAATCTGTCTCCTATTTAACATTCCAGCAATAGGCTTTAGTAAGTCCAATATTTTTGCAAAAGGACCATGTTATTTTGTTTATTTCTCCTAGGTTCTAGTCTTTCTCCTCTATTATTTTGGTAAGCTTCAGTTTGCTCCCTAAAACTGATAGCTTTTCCATCTCACAATGTTCTATAGAACCAATCTCCTTGTGGATTACCAAATGGCAGTCTTCTCACATGTAACTGTTTGATGTGAGATGTCGTTCATATCTGCCAGAACTGCTTCTTGGATCTTTGATACTCAATGTTCATTGATATAAGTCTTAATGTTTACTGGAATACCACTTTGGAGCTCTTTAACAATCATGATTTCCCATTGTTCTAACTTTATTTTCTCTAACTTCAGTGATCAAATCTATTGAACCCAGACTATTTCTTTTCTCTTGCAAATTCTACAAATGTCTGATTAGGGTTCTTTCTTAAGTAAAAGACCTAAATTTTAACTGACAAGCTTCAGGAACAAACTCATATGGTTTGAATATTGCATTTTTAAAAATAGATTGCTGTTCTGACAAATTGACATCATAATGGTAACACCTATCAAAACACTCTGTAACAATAAGGTTCTAACATCGTTTGACCATTTCATGTTCCCAACTAACTTTCCAAATGAGGTGACATAAAGAAGGTTCCTAGTTAAACCAAATCTCTCATTGATTCATCTCTCAGAATCATCCTCTGAGCTTTAACATCTGAACAGACGTTTATTACACAAAAAAGCAAACAAACACAGCCATATGTATGAAACAAACAAAAACAGAAATTGCTGAAGAATCTCAGCAGGTCTGGCAGCATCTGTGGATATTTTGAAATCTTCCAGAACTCATTGGATTCCAGGAGAGTTTCAGTGGATTGGAAAACTGCTGATACAATGCTCTTGTTCAACAGGGATCAAGACAGAAAGCAGGATACTATAGGTCACTTAGACTAATATCTATTGTTGGCAAAATGCTAGAATCTATTTACAAGGAAGAAATAGTAGGACATTTAGAAAAGTTTAACACAATCAAATAGAGTTAACATGCTTTTGAAAAGGGGAAATCATACTTGACAAATTTACTAGAGTTATTTGAGGACATAGCAAGCAGAGTTGATTAAAGAGAACCAGTAAATAGAACATAGAACAGGACAGCACAGTACAGGCCCTTCGGCCCACGATGTTGTGCCGAACTTTTACCCTAATCCTAAGGTCTATCTAACCTCCACCGCTACCTTATACTATCATCCATATGCCTATCTAATAGCCGCTTAAATGCCCCTAATGAGGCCAACTCCACTACCCGGTCCGGCAATGCATTCCGCGCCCCTACCACTCTCTGAGTAAAGAACCTACCTCTGATGTCTCCCCTCTATCTACCTCCACTCACTTTAAAACTATGCCCCCTCATAATAGCTACCTCCACCCTAGGAAAAAGACTCTGGCTGTCCACTCTATCTCTACCTCTGATCATTTTGTACACCTCTATCAAGTCACATCTCATCCTTCGTCGTTCTAAAGAGAAAAGCCCTAGCTCTCTCAACCTTTCCTCGCAAGACGTTCCCTCCATTCCAGGCAACATCCTGGTAAATCTCCTCTGCACCTTTTCCAATGCCTCCACATCTTTCCTGTAATGAGGCGACCAGAACTGGACACAATACTCCAGATGTGGCCGAACCAGGCTTTTGTATAGCTGGAGCATAACTTCAGGGCTCTTGAACTCAATCTCTCTATTAATGAAAGCTAACATACCATACGCCTTCTTAACAGCTCTATCCACCTGGGTGGCAGCTTTCAGGGAACTGTGAACATGAACCCCAAGACCCCTCTGCTCCTCCACACTGCCAAGAATCTTTCCGTTAACCCTGTATTCTGCTTTCAAGTTTGTCCTCCCAAAATGAATCACCTCACACTTTTCAGGGTTAAACTCCATCTGCCACTTGTCAGCCCAGCTCTGCATCCTATCAATGTCCCTTTGTAACCTAGAACAGCCCTCCACACTGTCCACAATGCGACCCACATTCGTATCGCCCGCGAACTTGCTAATCCACTCTTCCACTCCTTCATCCAAATCATTTACAAAAATCACAATTAGAAGAGGACCCAGAACAGATCCTTGTGGTACACCACTCGTAACTGAGCACCATGTTGAATATCTTCCGTCCACTACCACCCTTTGTCTTCTAAGGGTCAGCCAATTCTGAATCCAATCTGCCACATTTCCCCTATCCCATGCCTCCTTACCTTCTGCATGAGCCTACCATGGGGAACCTTATCAAATGCCTTACTCAAATCCATGTATACCACATCCACTGCTCTACCTTCATCCACGTGTTTGGTCACCTCTTCAAAGAATTCAATAAGGTTTGTGAGGCATGATCTACCCCTCACAAATCCATGCTGACTACCACGAATCAAACTGTGCCTTTCCAAGTGATCATAAATCCTATATCTTAGAGCCCTTTCCAATAATTTGCCCATTTGATAAATGTAATGTCTTTGTATTTTTAGAAGACATTCAAGAAGGTTCCACATAAAAGGTGATTGCAAAAGATGGGAGATCATGGTATTGGGTGTAATGTATTAACATGGATTGAGAATTGGTTAACATACAGAAGAGAGAGAGTGTTAATTATTGTATCTTTTTTCATGTTGGAATAAAATGACTAGTGGAATATTACAAGGATTAGTACTAGGATCTCATTATTTATTATCTATATTAATGATTTGGAGGAGAGAGCAGAGTGTAACATGCCTAAATTTGTTTAAGAAACAAAAATGGGAGGGCATGTTGTGAGGAAGACATAAGGATTCTGCAAGGGGACATAGATAGGTTGAGTGGGCAAAAATTTGGTAAATGGAGTTTATTGTGGAAAGTGAGGTATCACGAATCAAAGGAAGACTATTATTTAAATAGAGAGAGACTCCTAAAAAAGTGCAGCACCAAAGGATCTGGGTGTTCTTATGCATGAAATACACATTGCAGGTGCATTAAGTAATTAAGAAGACGAAGGAAATTTTGACATTTATTGGTAGGCATTGAAGTTTAAAAATAGGGAAGTCATGTTACAACTGTACAGGATGTTGTGATGCTGCACCTGGAGTATTGTGTCCCCACATTTAAGAAAGAATATACTGTCATTCGAGGTGATTCGAAAGAAATTCACTAGGCTGATTCTCAGGTTGAAGTGCTCTACTTATCTAGAACAGCTAAAAATGTTAGGCTTTATTCATTAGTGTTTAAAAGAATGAAGGGTGACTATGTTGAAAAATATAAGATTCTGAGAGGGCTTGAAATGGTAGATGCTGAGGTGTTCCCACTTGTGGGGGAATCTCAATCTCAGAGACCTAGTTAAAACCGAGATAAAAAGGAATTTCATCTCCCAGAGGATAGTGAATGACTCAATTTATATGGATTTTTGAAATTCTGTTCACTTATCTGAACCAAACTCCTGATTCTTCTGAACTGAAGTCAAAAGCTAAAATATTGGCTTCTGATCTGTCATAAAGTCAACAGTATAAACAATACACTCATTAACACTACAGGTGATCTTCCAGGCACTTGACTGGATCAAATGTGTACTTGGAAATTACGTAGTTGGGTTACTATTTCTGGTGACTTTCTGACCTTTCTTTTTAAAACAAAATACCTTTGTAGACTTGACCAAAACTCACTGCCTGAATTTAAAATGCAAATCCAAAATGATAGTTATATAAATATAACAACATGCCTTTTGTTCCACCTCCACTCAAAGAAAAATAAAAACATATTCTGAAGAGGCACTTTTGTATTTTATAACTATTTTTTCTTATCACTGTTTCTGTTACATTAACAGTGATATATACACTAATTTTCCTAATGTTCATGTTCATGTTCTACAAGTATATTTTGATCGTGGCAAATAGATTTGGTTTCATTCAAATTTGCTCCTGACAAGATATCCACTCTAACATTGTTTTTGCCAGAGATATTACTAATTTTAGATTGTATGGTTGTAACATTAAATTCCAATGAAACAGCCTTAGATTCCTGTAATGCAATTTCTCCAAAAATACTGTGAGTTATTTGTCCATACAAATTACAGCCTTTTCAAAGTTTTTGGATATGTAAATATCAAAGGTTTTTAGATTCAATACAAGGCTCGATGTCCTTTTCTTCACTATTAATTTTCTATAATGACACAAACTTAGTTTTCGTAAAAGGTAACTGACAGGCTGTTTGATTGTCTTCTGATTTTCCGATAATAAAATGGTGGATATATTGTTCTTCAGCAACTAATTGGCTTCTCACAATTTACTGCTGTTAGAACCAATACATAGAATCCCTACAGTGTGGAAACAGGATGTTCGGCTCATTGAGTTTGCATTGACCCTCCAAAGAGCATCCCGTCCATACCCATCCCAACCCTATTTCTGTAACCCTGCATTTCTCATGGCTAATCAACCTAATCTACACATCCCTGGACACTTTGGCAATTTAGCACGGCCAATCCTTTCAACCTGCACTCCTTTGATCTGTGGGAGGAAACCAGAGCACCTGGAGGATGAGGACACGGGGAGAATGTGCAAACTCCACACAGACAGTCACCCAAAGCTGGAATTAAACCTGGATCCCAGGTACTGTGAGGCAGAAGTGCTAATCACTGAGCCACAGTGCTAACCCTGAACATAAAAGGGAACAGAGGACACCAAACTATGGCCTCCCTCTACTCGGCAGAGGGATGCCCCTTCCCCACCAAGTCCAAAAATTTTTTTTTTAAGAGAATCCTGTGCCCCACAGGTGTGATGTCAATTTCTGCAATTTTTGGCATTGCACAGCTTTCAAGTTGCAAAGGCATTCTAAAGCTATTTTGTCTGTTGCAATTTTTTGCCCTTCTTCAAAACATGTGCCAGAGGAGCTACTGTAATTCTGAAATTCAGATCAAACTTTCAATAAAATATACTCATGCCAATATATTGCAGAATTTGAGAGGTAAATTTGTTGGAGTTGATTGCATTCGGTTCTTGCTGCACTACAAAGAAAGGAAAGTGCTGCTTGGTGAGTCTCTGCTAGCTGGTTAAGGCATCTTCTATTCTGAGTTTTTAACATTGTGTATAAATTGGCAGTAAAGTTGACAAAATAATTTAAAAGCAACAGAAAAAAAGACAAATAATATAAATAATTAAAAACAATAAGGTCAGGATGGATGGTGTGTCATTTCTGCAGCATAAGAGATACCATTGTGATCCAGGCAAACACGTCTGTTATAAGAATGAATTTGAAGCAGCTTTAGTTCAGAACTTATGAGTTGGAGGTAAAGAACCAAAATAGCGATACATCAGGTAGGGAGGCAGTTAATAAGATTCTGTGTACAAGGAGACTGTCACACCACTTGGGATTGGGTCTTATGATTGGGTTAGTGGTCGGTATGACAGTGAGAGGAGCAGCTAAGGGAACCCAAAGGGCTGGAATGTCGCATAATCTTAATGTCATTCATGGGGAGAGCTTGAGAGAAACAGTGGAGATAGCATCATGAGGGGGATTTACACAATTCTCTGCAGCAACAAGGGAGAATCCATATGACTTGCCTAGTACCAGGCTTCAGGACATCTGTTCATGTCTGGAAAGAAACCTACAATGAGGCAAGGGGGATCCAGTGGTTGTGGTCCCAACAGATGCCAATTACATAAGTAGAACTAGGGAAAAGGCTCTGCATAAAGACCATGTATGAGGAGCCTAGGCACTAAATTACAAAGCAGAATCTCAGAGTTTATATTATATTATTGATTGTTCCCTGAGCCTATCCATATTTCCATAGGGTACATAAATTAGTGAGCTGAATATGTGACTAATGACTAGTGTGAGACACAGATAGTAGGAACTGCAGATGCTGGAGAATCTGAGGTAACGAGGTGTAGAGCTGGATGAACACAGCAGGCCAAGCAGCATCAGAGGAGCAGGAAGGCTGACGTTTCGGGACTAGATCCTTC
>NC_063360.1:273016-305175 GCF_021869965.1 Rhincodon typus | reverse complement strand
TGTTATCTCTAGTGTGAGACAAGTGGGTTTCGGTTCAAGAGCCAGTAAGGGATTGTTTTAAAGTAAAAAGTGGGAGCAAGGGATGAAATATGCAAAGCTGTAATATACCAAAGAGTAGAGACAACATAAAAGCAGGAAATAGCAAAATGGGAAATGAAGTTCAGAGAATGGCAGGAAGGGACAGATGAAACAAAACTTAGCCAACAATCAAGATCAGATATCACATTGCTAACAAAAAAACAAACTTAAAAGCTCTGTATCTGAATGCAAGTGTCATTCATGACTAAGGGAATAAATTCAAAGCACACATTGAAGCAAAGAGATATGACACGAAAACTAGGAGATAGTAAGAACTGTCGATGCTGGAGTCAGAGATAACACAGTGTGGAGCTGGAGGAACACAGCAGGCCAGGCAGCATCAGAGGAGCAGGGATGCTGAAGTTTCGGGTCGGGACCCTTCTTCAGAAATGCAAAGAAGGGTCCCGATCCAAAATGTCAGCTTTTCTGCTCCTCTGATGCTGCCTGGCCTGACATGAAAACTATTAAGGAGATGTTGCTGTAGGATAACAAGGATTAGATCCTGAATATTGAGAGACACATGACACTCAAGATGAATCGAAAGTGAGATAAAGGCTGAGGAGTAGCACTGTTAATCAAGGGTGGTATCTGTGCAATAGTTAGAACCTAGAAATGGTTTGCTTTGAGATGAGGAATAGAAAGGGAGAACTGTCTCCACTGGGAGTGGTCTCCAATCCCTTGAACAGTAACCACAATGTGGCAATGTATATGAGAAGAAATATTGGGTGCTTGCAATAAAAGGAACTGAAGTAATTATGGGTGACGGTAATCTTGATGCAATCTAGAAAAATTAGATCAGCTTTAATAGCCCAGATAAAGAGTTCATATAATACTTTTGAGATAATTTTTTTCAGAGGAACTGATCAGAAAGCAGGATATATTATATTTGGTGTTGTGCAATATCACAGGATTAATGAATGACCCATCCAGGTAACAGTTACGACAGTCTGATCAAATTTTACATCAAGTTTGAAAGGGAGAGATTGGGTCTAACACTCGTATTTTAAAACTAAATAGGAACACTATGTGGGCACAAAAGTTGAACTAGCTGAAGTGAACTAGCATACTATATTTGGGATCAAAAGTTTATGTTTATGATGAAAAGAGGAGCAGTGGCAGATGTTCAAGGAGATATTTCAGAATATAGACCAAGTATATTGCTATAATAAAGAAAACTTCCAAAGGGAGGACACACTGACCATGGTTAAGTAAAAAAAGTTCAAACTTAAGGAAAAACACATATATCTATGGGAAGATGAGTGTTGAGAGATGATTGGTGTTAATATAAATAATAGCAGAGAATGATAAAATCATTAATCAGGAGATAGGAAGCTAGCCAGGAGAGTAGAAACAGATAGAAAGAACTTCTACAGGTATTTAAAAAAAGGAAATCATACGTAAAGTGGAAAATGAGAATTGGAAGTCAGTCGTAGATGATAACATTTAGGAAGCATTTAGATGCATACCAGCAATTTCAAGTGTTGGAAAATACGATTAGGTAGGTGATTGTTTTTGTTCAGTGCACTTGATGGGCTGAAGGGCCTTTTTCTGTGCTGTAGATCTCTTTGACTTTTATTATAAGGAAATGGTGGATGAACTGAACAAATATTTTGCTTCTGGTTTCACTATCGGGGATACAAAAAAACACTCCATAATGTACATCAGTCAGAAGTCACATGACACCAGGTTATTGTCCAACAGGTTTATTTGAAATCACAAGCTTTCAGAGCATTGCTCATTAGTCAGGTAAAGTGGTGCATCAGGACGTGAAAGAGAGGAACTTAGGCAAAACTACAATTTTGAATGAGGCAGTATGAAGCAGACTGAAAGAGCTGTGGGCTGGCAAGAGTTTGGGTCCAGATGGACTTCATCCTAAGATCATAGAGTCACAGAGTGCAAGTTACTTAATCCTGTTTGCAAAGAAATTTCATGGCTCCTTTTAGCCCTCCTAATTCCTTGTTTCAGTTCTTTTCTACTATCGTTGTATTCCTTGAGGGCTCTATTTGTCTTCAGTTTCTTAAACCTTATGCATGCCTCCTTGTTCTTTTTGATTAAGCTCTCAATTTCTCTTGTCATCCAAGATTCTCGAATTTTGCCACCCTTATCCTTCATTTTTGCAGGCATACGGTGATCCTGAATGATAAGCAACTAGCCTTTAAAAGATTCCCACATGCCAGACTTGGATATACCCTCACACAGCTGTTCCCAATCCTGCCTTATTTTCAGGTGGTTAGCCTTTCCCCAATTTAATACTTTTACCCAAGGACTACTCTTGAATTTATCAATAAGTAACTAAAAAACGTACACACTTATGGTCAGTGTTCCCAAATTGGAGTCCCACTGAAACTTCAGTCGCCTGGCTGGGCTCATTCCCCAATAGCAGGTCTAGTATGGCCCTTTCCCGACTTGAATTATTTACATATTGCTTCAATAAAACCTCCTGGATGCACCTAGCAAACCTCCCACCACCCAAGTCCCTGTCACAAAGTGAGTCCCATTCAGTATAGAGGAAGGTAAAATCTCTGACCACAATATCTGTGTTGGTCTTATATTTTTCCATAATCTGTCCTCATATTTATTCTTCTATCACCTGCAAGCTGTTGGGAGGCCTGTAGTACAACCGCATCATAGCGCCTTTCCTAGCCCTGTTTGCCTGCCTTTGGCCCACATCTTCTAAATCTTCTGAAAAGAGATGATTAAGGAGATAATAGGCACATTGTTATTACCGTCTGAAAATTCCCTTGATTCAGGCATGGTTCCATCAGACTGGAAAATAGTAAATACAATCCCTCTATTTAAGAAAGGAGGGAGGCAGAAAACAGGAAGCTGTAGGCCAGAGATAGTAAGAACTGCCGATGCTGGAGTCAAAGATAACACAGTGTGGAGTTGGAGGAACACAGCAGACCTGGCAGCATCAGAGGAGCAGGAAAGTTGATATTTTGGGTCAGGATCCTTCTTCAGAAATGGGGAGGGGGAAAGGAGCTCTGAAATAAATAGAGAGAGGAGGGGTAGGGCTGGGGAAGGTAGGTGGGATGGTGATGGGTCAGTGCAGGTCGGGAGTGGTGGGGATTGGTCAGGAGGAGCAGATAGGTGGGAGAGAAGATGGACAGGTTGTGTCAGGTCAAGGAGTTGGGGATGAGAGGAAGGATTGGTCATTGGATGAGGCTGGGTGTGGGGAGATTCTGAAACTGGTAAAATCCACATTGAGACCATTGGGCTGTAGGCTCCCAAGATGGAATATGAGGTGCTGCTCCTCCAGTTTCCGGGTGGTGTCATTGTGACACTGGAGGAGGTCCAGGATGTACATGTCACCCAGAGAATGGAAGGGGGTGTTAGAATGGTTGGTGACCAGAAGGTGTTGTTGTTTGTCATGAACAGAGCCCAGGTGATCTACAAAGCAGTCTCTGAGCCTCCGCTTGGTCTCACCGATGTACAGGAGGCCACATCGGGAGCAGTGGATGCAGTAGACCACATTGACGGATGTGCAGGTGAACATCTGTCTGATGTGAAAGGTTTGTTTGGTGCCTTGAACGGAGGTGAGGGGGGAAGTGTAGGGGCAGGTGTAGCACTTCCTGCAGTTGCAGGGAAAGGTGCTGGGGGTGGTGGGGTTACAAGGGAATGTGGAGTAGGCGAGAGAGTCGTGGAGAGAGCGGTCCCTACGAAAGGCAGATAGGGGTGGGAGGGAAATTGGTTGTGGGGTCAGATTGCAGGTGATGGAAGTGGCGGAGAATGATACGTTGGGGGTGGAGGTTGGTGGGGTGATATATGTGGACAAGGGGGATTCTGTCTTTGTTTTTTTTTGGGGGAGGGGATGTGAGGGCAGAAGTGCGGGAAATGCGAGAAATGTGGTCGAGAGCATTTTCGACTACTGAAGGGGGGATGTTTTGGTCCTTGAAATAGGAGGACATCTGGGATGTTTGGGAGTGGAACACCCCATCTTGGGAACAGATGCAGCAGAGGCAGAGGAATTGGGAGTAGGTGATCGCATTCCTGCAGGAAGGTGGGTGAGAAGAGGAGTAGTCTAGGTAGCTGTGGAAGTCAGTGGGCTTGAAATAGAGATAACAAGGTGTAGAGCTGGATGAACACAGCAGGCCAAGCAGCATCAGAGGAGCAGGAAGGCTGACGTTTCGGGCCTAGACCCTTCTTCAGAAATAGATGTCGGTTTCGAGGTGCTCACCAGAGATGAAGATGGAGAGAACCAGGAAGGAAAGAGACGTATCAGAGATGGTCCAGGTGAACTTGAGGTTGGGGTGAAAGGTGTTAACAAAGTTGATGAACTGTTCAAGCTCCTCATGGGAATAGTGGGGCTTAAAGAGTGGAGAGGCTTGTGTAAGTTATTGGTAAAGATGGAAAAAAGAATTGTGTAGGATGCAAACTAAACTTTCAGATATTCTCTTCAAGGTTGCTGCAAATTTTAAAGGAGTTATAGAAAGTAACAAGGAACCAGTGACTTTTCATAAACATAAAATCAGACAGGGTCAATGAGAAATATAAAGAAAGCAGGAAAAAACTTAAGTGGGAATTAGGAGAGCAAGAAGGGGCCACGAGGGAATGGCACATTGGGTTAAAGAGAATCCCAAGGCATTGTACACATTCATAAAAAAATAAGAGGCTAACTAGTGAGAAGGAGTGCCATTCAGGAATAAAGGAGGGAACTTGTGCTTGGAGCCAGAGGATGTGGGTGAGATCCTAAATGAGTACTTTGTGTCGGTATTCAGCCAGGAGAAGGATATGGAGGATAATGAGATGTTAGGGCATTTTGAGATCAAGAAAGAACTATTATTGGATCTCCTGAAGAGCATTAAGAGGGGAGATGCTGGGGCCTTGACAAAGATATTTGTATCTATGTTAGCCACTGGAGAGGTCCCACAGGACTGGCAAGTAGCTAATATTGTTCCTCTGTTCAAAAAGGGAAATAGGGATAATCCAGGAAACTAAAGAACAGTGAGTCTCACATCAATGGTTAGAAAGTTTTTGGAGACAGTTCTTAGGGATAGGATTTATGTGATTTGGAAAAGCATGGCCTAAATAGAAGAAGTCAGCTTGGCTTTTTGTGAGGCAGGTCATGTCTTACTAATTTGATTGAATTTTTTGAGGAGATGACGAAGGTGATCGATGAAGGTAGAGCAATGAATATTGTCTACATTGATTTTAGTAAGGCATTTGACAAGTTCCCTCATGGTAGACCCATCTAGAAACTTAAGATACATGAGTTCCACAGTGACTTGGTCACTCGGATTCAGAATTGGCTTGCTCATAGAAGCCAGAAAGTACTGGTGGAAGGGTGTTTTTCAGGCTGAGGTCGGTGACCAGTGACATTCTGCATTGATCCGTACTAGAACCTCTGCAGTTTATGACATATAGAAATGAAAATTTAGATGAATGGGTTCATAACTTGACAGATGACACAAAGATCAGTGGAGTTGTGAATAGTATAGAAGCTTATCAAAGGATAAAGCAGCATAACAATCAGTTGCAGAAATGGGCAGAGAAATGGCAGATCAAGTTTAATCCAGGTACATGTGATGTGCTGCATTTTGGGAGATCAAATGTTAAGGAAAAGTATACAGTTAATGGAGGGACCCTGAGCAGCATTGATGTACAGAAGGATCTTGGGGCTCAAGTCCATAGCTCCCTGAAAGTGATCATATAAGTAGACAGGGTGGTAAAAAAGGCATATGGCATGCTTGCCTTTATTGTTTGCAGAACTGAGTACAAGAGTCAGGATGTCATATTGCAGCACTTTGGTTAGATCACACTTAGAGTATTGCATTCAGTTCTGGTCACCACATTACAGGAGGGATGCGGAGGCTTTAGAGAGGATGCAGAAAGAGGTTTACCAGGAATGCTGCCTGGATTACAGGGTATGAGCTGTAACGAGAGGCTAGAAGAATGCGGATTGTTTCCTCTGGAGTGGTGGAGGCTGAGGGGAGACTTGATAGGGAGGAAAGTTCAAAGGAGATGTGAGGGACAAGTTTTTTATGCAGAGAGTGGTAGGAGTCTATAATGCACTGCCAGGGGTAGTGCTGGAGGCAGGTACAATAGAGGCATTTAAGGGACATTTAGATAAGCATATGAAAGCAAGGAATGGAGGGATATGGGCCAAGTGCAGGCAGAAGGAATTAATTTAATTTGGCATCATGTTTGGCACAACATCGTGGGCAAAAGGGCCCAGTCCTGTCCTGTACTGTTCTATGTTCTATGTTCGATGGTCTATAAAGTGTCCAGGGATGTGTAGGTTACTTGGATTAGCCATGGAAAATGCAAGGTTACAGGGATAGAGTTGGAGAGTGGGTCTGTGTGGGATGCTCTTCAGGTGGTGGGTGAGGACTTGATGGGCCAAATGGCCTGCTGCCACACTGTAGGGATTCTATGATTCTAAGATTCTGTGATATGTTACACAGCTATGAGGACCAGGCTGTCACAATTGACAGTTAGACTGATGAAGGACAGATTAGTTCTGATGATTAAAATGAGGCCATTCATCCCAAAGAACAACTACCAGTCTTGGATAGGAATACTAAATATTTTCTCGAAGGGTCGAGTCAATGGAGAAATGCAACTATTATAAGTAGAGTAGGGAAGGCCCCTGGAAAATATAACAATTGATTGAATGTACAGGATAAGGGACAGAAAGTTAGAGTCATGAACCGGGAACATAAAGTATGAAAATGGAAGATAAGGAAATGCAGTGCAAGCTCACACAGTGGCTCTGGGAACAAACAGGACTCCAGAAACACATCATCAACCATTGAAAGGAATCCTATTAATAGGAGTAAGGGGTCGGGTGGGTGTGGGGGTGCAGAAATTAAAAAATAACACTCCAGAAAGAGAAAGAAGGTGTGAGAGAGGATTAACTTTAATAAGGTCACGGTGGCTCAGTGGTGAGCACTGCTGCCTCACAGCGCCAGGGACCTGGGTTTGATTCCACCTCGGGCAACTGTCTGTGTGGAGTTTGCACATTCTCCCCATGTCTGTGTGGGTTTCCTCTGGGTGCTCTGGTTTCCTCCCACAGTCTAAAGATTTGCAGGCTAGGTGGATTGGCCATGCTAAATTGCCCATAGCGTTTGGGGATGTATAGATTAGAGGGATGGGTCTAGGTGGGATGCTCTGAGGTTCGGTGTAGACTTGTTGGGCTGAAGGGCCTATTTCCACACTGTAGGGATTCTATGATGAAGGTCAAAGAATATAGTACAGACCAGGAACAGAAGCCCATGTAGAACATAGAACATAGAACATTACAGCGCAGTACAGGCCCTTCTGCCCTCGATGTTGCGCCGACCTGTGAAACCAATCTGAAGCCTATCTAACCTACACTATTCCATTATCATCCATATGTTTATCCAATGACCATTTAAATGCCCTTAAAGTTGGCGAGTCTACTACTTTTGCAGGCAGGGCATTCCACGCCCTTACCACTCTCTGAGTAAAGAACCTACCTCTGACATTTGTCCTATATCTATCACCCCTCAATTTAAAGCTATGTCCCCTCGTGCTAGTCATCACCATCCGAGGAAAAAGGCTCCCACTGTCCACCCTATCTAATCCTCTGATCATCTTGTATGTCTCTATTAAGTCGCCTCTTAATCTTCTTCTCTCTAACGAAAACAGCCTCAAGTCCCTCAGCCTTTCCTCATAAGACCTTCCCTCCATACCAGGCAACATCCTGGTAAATCTCCTCTGCACCCTTTCCAATGCTTCCACATCCTTCCTATAATGCGGTGACCAGAATTGTACGCAATACTCCAAGTCCGGCCGCACCAGAGTTTTGTACAGCTGCGACATGACCTCATGGCTCCGAAACTCAATCCCTCTACCAATAAAACCTAACACACCGTACGCCTTCTTAACAACCCTATCAACCTGGGTGGCAACTTTCAGTGATCTATGCACATGGACACCGAGATCTCTCTGCTCATCCACACTACCAAGAATCTTACCATTAGCCCAGTACTCTGTATTCCTGTTACTCCTTCCAAAGTGAATCACCTCACACTTTTCTGCATTAAACTCCATTTGCCACCTCTCAGCCCAGCTCTGCAGCTTATCTATGTCCCTCTGTAACCTGCAACATCCTTCCGCACTATCCACAACTCCACCGACTTTGGCGTCATCCACAAATTTACTAACCCATCTTTTTACGCCCTCATCCAGGTCATTTATAAAAATGACAAACAGCAGTGGCCCCAAAACAGATCCCTGAGGTACACCACTAGTAACTGAACTCCAGGCTGAACATTTCCCATCAACCACCACCCTCTGTCTTCTTACAGCTAGTCAATTTCTGATCCAAGCCGCTAAATCACCCTCAATCCCATGCCTCCGTATTTTCTGCAATAGCCTACCATGGGGAACCTTATCAAACGCTTTACTGAAATCCATATACACCACATCAACCGCTTTACCCTCATCCACCTGTTTAGTCACCTTCTCAAAGAACTCAATAAGGTTTGTGAGGCACGACCTACCCTTCACAAAACCGTGTTGACTATCCCTAATCAAATTATTCCTTTCGAGATGATTATAAATCCTATCTCTTCTAATCCTTTCCAACACTTTACCCACAACCAAAGTAAGGCTCACTGGTCTATAATTACCAGGGTTGTCTCTACTCCCCTTCTTGAACAAGGGGACATTTGCTAGTCTCCAGTCTTCTGGCACTATTCCTGTAGACAATGACGACACAAAGATCAAAGCCAAAGGCTCTGCAATCTCCTCTCTAGCTTCCCAGAGAATCCTAGGATAAATCCCATCCGGCCCAGGGGACTTATCCATTTTCACACCTTCCAGAATTGCTAACACCTCCTCCTTATGAACCTCAATCCCGTCTAGTCTAATAGCCTGTATCTCAGTATTCTCCTCGACAACTTTGTCTTTTTCCTGTGTGAATACTGATGAAAAATATTCATTTAGCGCCTCTCCTATCTCTTCGGACTCCACGCACAACTTCCCACTACTGTCCTTGACTGGCCCTAATCTTACTCTCATCATTCTTTTATTCCGGACATACCTATAGAAAGCTTTAGGGTTTTCCTTGATCCTACCTGCTAAAGACTTCTCATGTCCCCTCCTGGCTCTTCTTAGCTCTCTCTTTAGGTCCTTCCTGGCTAACTTGTAACTCTCACGCGCCCTAACTGAGCCTTCACGCCTCATCTCTACATAAGCCTCCTTCTTCCTCTTGACAAGAGATTCAACTTCTTTAGTAAACCACGGTTCCCTCGCTCGACCACTCCCTCCCTGCCTGACAGGTACATACTTCTCAAGGACACGCAGTAGCTGTTCCTTGAACAAGCTCCACATTTCAATTGTGCCCAGTCCCTGCAGTTTCCTTTTCCATTCTATGCATCCTAGATCTTGCCTAATCGCCTCATAATTGCCTTTCCCCCAGCTATAACTCTTGCCTTGCGGTATATACCTATCCCTTGCCATCACTAAAGTAAATGTAACCGAATTGTGGTCACTATCACCAAAGCGCTCACCTACCTCCAAATCTAACACCTGACCTGGTTCATTACCCAGTACCAAATCCAATGTGGCCTCGCCTCTTGTTGGCCTATCTATATACTGTGTCAGGAAACCCTCCTGCACACATTGGACAAAAACTGACCCATCTAAAGTACTCAAACTATAGCGTTTCCAGTCAATATTTGGAAAGTTCAAGTCCCCCATAACAACTACCCTGTTACTTTCGCTCCTATCCAGAATCATCTTTGCAATCTTTTCCTCTACATCTCTGGAACTTTTCGGAGGCCTATAGAAAACTCCCAACAGGGTGACCTCTCCTTTCCTGTTTCTAACCTCAGCCCATACTACCTCAGTAGACAAGTCCTCATCAAACGTCCTTTCTGCCACCGTTATACTGTCCTTGACTAACAATGCCACACCTCCCCCTCTTTTACCACCTTCCCTGATCTTACTGAAACATCTAAACCCCGGAACCTGCAACAACCATTCCTGTCCCTGCTCTATCCATATCTCCGAAATGGCCACAACATCGAAGTCCCAGGTACCAACCCATGCTGCAAGTTCACCCACCCTATTCCAGATGCTCCTGAGATTGAAGTAGACACACTTCAAACCACCTTCCTGCCTGCCGGTACGCCCCTGCGACCTTGAAACCTTATTCATGACCTCATTACTCTCAACCTCCTGTACACTGGAGCTACAATTCAGGTTCCCATGCCCCTGCTGAATTAGTTTAAACCATCCCCATGTAATGGGGATGTTTTAGCTTGATTAACAAAGCAGAAGTTGAAAAATAACAGGAATGACAAAGCTGAAGAGAATTTGAGATGTGCACTGAGGTGCAAGTTAGGGGACAGCCAGCTCTATCACCTGTATGGATATACAAGAAATAAGTGTCTTCTGATGGATCTTAAAAGGATAAAGACAGGCTAATGTCATCAAGTTTTGAAGAAAAACTGGAGACCAAGATATAAGACTAGATTTAGCCACAGCAATTTTATAGATTTTCTTGGCTTTCTTAGGAAGAACTGCTTGGGAGTGTAAATTAGTTGATACTAAAGCTGTTTTTCTTCAATTCAAAAAGGAAATGTATCTTCACCCTCCAAAAGAGGCATCAAATGCAATGGGCACTTTCTGGAAGTTGAATATATGCATATATATGATGCCTTATGAATTCTCAGTAAGGTCCTTCTTATTAGAATTAAGCTGTTTCTAATTGAAAGCAGACCCTACAATGTTTTACTAGCATTTGCCTTCTGGTATCAACAACACTCAAGAAGCTTGATACCATCCAGGACAAAGCAGCCTGCTTGATTGGCACCACATCCACACGCATCTACTCCCTCCAGAACCAATGGTCAGTAGCAGCAAAATGTACTATCCTCAAAATGCACTGTAGAAATTCACCCAAGATCTTTAGACAGCACCTTCTAAACCCATGACTGCTTCCATCTAGAAGGATAAGGGCAGTAGGTACATGGAAACACTACCACCTGCAAGTTCTCCTCCAAGGCACTCATATCCTAACTTGGAAATATATCACCATTCCTTCACTGTTGCTCGGCTAACATCTTGGAATTTCCTCCTTAAGGACTTTGTAGGTCTACCTACAGCACGTGGACTGTAGCAGCTCAAGAAGGCAGCTCACACCCACCTTCTCAAGGGCAACTAGGGATGGGCAATAAATGATTGCTTACCAGTGACGCCCAAGTCCCATAGGTGAATGAATCAAAAAAAAAGTCACGACTTTAAAGACAGACTTTTGGCATAGTCTAATCATTATTTTTATTTCATACCAATACTATCAAAGAGTTACAAATAAATCATATGGATGATACATGATATACAACATGACAACCTATGAAAATGTTACTATTTCTAAATAAAGTCCATTTGTTTATTGGCAGTCTTGTTATCATTCTGGGAGGGAGGGAAGAAGATTCACAGGGAGGGAGATATAGAAGGAAAGAAGGCAGGAGACACATAGGGAAGGAGGGAGAGAGAGAGACAGAGACCAACAGGGAGATATAACATACTGACTGAATTAAAGAGGCATAGCCACATTGAGCTCCATGTAACATTCATGTATCTCGTCCATTTACTCTTAACAGTTCCTCACCAGGGTCAAGTGTGAGTCCTTGTCAGTCAGCATGCAACCACAATCTTGGGTAATGTCACATATGAGTACTACAATGTGCTGCCTGACCTGACCAAGTAATGGAAATGTAACTTGAGTGCTTGAAGTGTTCTCTTCATTATTAAACCATTAAAGTAACACATTACAAATTCACATCAACCATTTTGACTTGCAGAGCACACAGGGTCACTATAAGAGTTGAAGGCCTTTTAAGACCAATATAACCATATTTTCTTAAAATGTCACAAAATCTTTTCAAGCACATAAGACCATGAGACATAGGAGCAAAATTAGGCCATTCAGCTCATCAAGTCTGCTCTGCCATTCGATGGAATCATAGCTGATCTGAAAGTCCTCAACACCACTTTCCTGCCTTTTGTCAATAATTCACAATAGCAGCATTCCAGAAATACCTGGAAAAAAGAATACATGAATAGGAAGGGAATAAAGGGATATGGATTCTGTAAGTGAAGACAGTTTTAGTATGGAAGGGCAAAATGTGTTAGCGCAAGCGTGGAGGGCTGAGAGGCCTGTTCCTGAGCTGTATCGCTCTTTATTCTTGATTCCTTATCTCATTAAAAATCTGTCTATCTCAGCCTTGAATATACTGATAATGATCCAGTCTCAACAGCCCTCTCTGGTAAAGAATTCTCCAGATTCACTACTCTCAGAGAGAAATTCCTAACGTAAGGCCACTTTTATTCTGAGATTATGCCCTTTCGTTCTAGACCCTCCTGTGAGGACAAGCAAACTTTCCACATCTACCCTGACAAGTCCTGTAAGATTTTGGCATAATTTTGGCAAACCATAGTAGCCCAAGCCAAACATAGACATGCACGGGAATTCCTAGAGGCGTGGTTCTCCATCCATAATACAATCATCAAACACGTAGAATTGGACCCCTTATACAAACCCATATAGATCAAACCCAGAAATGACATTACTCACCGTTACAGACCAGACAGTATAAATTCCAAGTGGAGCAGAACAACATCGCTTCATTGGAGGTCTCACTGACGATATCACCTAGCATGGTGACGAAACATCTGAATGAGAACAAGCCAGCTCGGCGAGCAAGTCAACAACCTCAAGTCCTGTAAGAATCATGTTTGTTTCAATAAGATCGCCTCTCAATCTTCTAAATTCCAGTGAGTAGAGGCCCAAATTAATTTAGAAGATGTTAGCGCCATTACAGTTTGTCAAAATAGGGTCTCATAAAAAGATGCAGAGGCTTCTAAAACCAAATTAAGGAATTGAAAAGTCTAATTTTACTGTTGAATTTTCTGGGCATTCAAATGAGTCTAGATGCCAATTTTCAGGTCTTCGTATTGAATAGAACTATGAAAAACTCTAAAGCTGAAGATATAATTTGAACGAACAAACATTGAATAAAGTAAACATGGAGCAACTTGTTTTAAATTTTCCATCAACAGGAGAAGCCAGGAATATGAAACTTGTTGTTTTTAGTAGAGATAATGATGCAAATCTCTGTGATGGATTCTTTCGTGTATATGGGTTTATAATTTTCTTTCAGGAGACATAGATAAATGTAGCTTTGAGAGCTAAAAGAAAGTAACAGAAACACTTGCTCTTATTGAGGTGCTATATATGAAAATATTGGAAAATTATCTAAAAAAATGGATTCAGCATCAATACCAATGCACATTCCAAAAAAATACCTTTAATGAAAAAAAATGAGGATTGACATTGTAGTTTTAAGACAGATACTGTAGATTGGAGAAATCTCAGAATTGAAAAGGACAGATAGCAGCAGTCAGATTTATGAAGAGAGGAGCAAGCCTTGAGAAACTATTAGGAAAGCTGAATAAAAGGGGCATTTGGAACTTCAATGAACACAATTAAGGTTGAATATAGTATGTACTCTACACAATAATTTGTCATTTGGTATTGTCTGTTCAGTTTGTTTTTGATTATTATTACATTTATATGAAGTACATCATCTAATAGGGGCTGGCAGAAATACCTGAGACCTTATGGAACTAGGGGACAGGTGATGGTTATATGTTCATTAAGGGATAATTGGGTGAGGACTTGATTGTGCAAAAGTAATCAGTGTGTGAAGCTTTATAATGTGCAAATTAGGGGGCCCTCTTGTGATGCAGTGGCAATGTCCCTATCCTCAGACCAGGAGGCTGATGTTCAAGTCTCACTTTCTCCAGAGGTATGTAATAATCCGAGCAGACTGATTGGAAAAATGGGTTAAATTTAAAAAAAATTTATAATGTGTGAATTGGAATAAAAAGAAACTGACTGGTCAGGTATATGCCTGATGTCTGTCTATCTAACTGTTAATCCTCTGATGTCCAATCCAGCCAATTTCCTCCCCATCAGTCCACTGTCAATTGTCTGCAAAGTGATGGATTGTGTCATTGACGGTGTGAACAAGTGGTACCTGATTAGTAATAACATGCTCCATTACATTCTGTTTGGTTTCAGTCAGGATGGGGAATTTAATAGATGCAGTGTTAGTCTCCTGCCTCTGAGGTAGATGTCCTGGCTTCAAGTTCTACCTGTTCCAGAGCTGTGTCATGACATCTCTGAGTAGGTCAATTAAAAAATATCTTGATTCAGCAATCAGCTCTTGATTTCACTATAGCCTTGGTCCAAAAGACCTGAACTCAAGAAGGAAGTGGTAGTGACATCAAGGCAGCATTTGACTGAGCATGGTGACAGCTTTTGAAGAGTTTAGAGGTGAGATACTTATCATAGAATTCCTGGCCTCTTACTAAGTATTGTAGACACAGTGTGAATCACTCAGAATTGTTACAGTGCAGAAGAAGGCTATTCAGCCCATCGTGCCTGCACCAGTGCCAATATCCTACCTTTTCTCCATATCCTTGTACACCATTTTCATCCAACCCCCTTTTGAAAGGCTCATTTGAACCTGCCTCCATCATATTTCCAGGCAGTGCACTCTATACCCTAACAACTTGTGGGTGAAAATGTTTTCCTCTTGCTTCTTTTGCACATCTATTCAGTCACATAGTTTTTCTTTTACAAGTGGGGGAAAAAATTCTCCTCATCTACTTTATTCAGCTGGCTCATGGCTTTGAAAACCTCTACCAAATCTCCTTTCTGCCTTTGTGTCCTCAACAAGAACAGCCCCCTGCCTCTTTGTCGGTTATGTTGAACAGTCCCTCTTCAGTACACATACCACTATGGTTCCCCAACTCTTCCGCTGTTATATCAATGACTGCGTCAGTGCTGCATCCCACATCCAGGCTGAGCTGGAGCAGTTCATCGACTTCACTAACAACTTTCACCCTGCCCTCAAATTCACTTGGGCCATCTCAGACACCTCCCTCCCCTTTCTTTACCTCTGTTTTCATTTCTGGCAACAGTTTACAGACCAACATTTATAATAAACCCACAGACTTCCATAGTTACCTAGACAACACCTCCTCCCACCCTGTATCCTGCAAAAACTCCATCCCATTTTCCCAATTCCTGTATCTCCGCCGCATCTGCTCTGACAAGGAGACCTTCCACTCCCAAGCATCCTGGATGTCCGCCTTTTTCAAACAACGCTCTTTTCTGCCAGTGTCATCCAGACAGCCCTCCACTGTGCCTCCTTTATTCCCTGCTCCACAGCTCTAAACCACCTCACCCCAAACATAATAAAGATAAGGTCCCCCTTGTCTTCACTTTACACCCCAACAATCTCTGCACCCAACGTATCATCCCCAAACATTTCTGCCAACTCCAGTTGGACTCCACCTGGAACAGCTTCTACTCCCCACCCCTCTCTGCCTTCCACAATGTCCATTCCCTTCGACATTCCTTAGTTCACGCCATACTCTCCTCCAACCACTCCAACACCATCCCCTTCCCCCGGTACCTTTTCCAGTAACTGTAAAAGATGCAACACTTGCCCACACACCATCTCCCTCACCTCCATCCAGGCCCTAATCAGTCCTTCAAAGTGAGACAGAGCTTCACCTGCATGTCCTCCAAATTAGGCTACTGCATCCAGTGCTCCCGATGTGGTCTTCCCCATATCGGTGAGACCAAACATAGACTCGGTGACCATTTCATCGAGCGTTTTTGCCTGGCCCAAAACAGCCAGCCCAACGTCCCCAATCACCACCCATTTCAACTTGCCCCCAGTGCCCCTCCAACATGTCCATCCTTGGACTCCTACAGTGTCGCAGTGACTTGCAATGCAAATTTGAGGAACAACACTATCTTCTGCCTGGGCACGCTATAGCCCGGAGGACTCAACATTAAGTTCTCTAATTGCAAATAACCTTTCCACCCATCCTCCTGGTCCCCTTCCAGCCCCACCTCCTCCCTTCCATTCCACCTACTGACCCTCCCTTCCAGCCACCAACCAGATTCATCACTCCCATTGACCAATCAGGTCGTACCGTCCATCTATCAACATCATTCTGATACCCCCCTTCTTTATCTGCAGCTCGCCCAACCCACCCAATCCAGTCCTGAAATGTTGTTTCTTCTCCTTTCCTCCAGATGCTGAGTTCTTCCAGCTTCCTGTTTGCCTACCTTAGATTCCAGCATCTGCGGTTTTTTTTGTCTCAAAGAACAGCTCCAACTCCTTCAGTGTATCCTCTTCACTGAAGTATTTGGCTGGCCAATCAAGTTTCTGGAAGGCAAATGGCATATTGTAGGAGAGATGGATACAAGAACAAGGAACAAGGACTTTGGTGAGATTATATCTAGAATACCGGAAAAATAAAGAAATTACAGGCAGGTCAGCCTAACCTTGGTGGTGGGGAAACTATTGGAAACAATTCTGAGGGACAGAATTAATCTGCACACATGGAGAGGCAGGGATTAATCAAGAATGGTCAGCATGGTTTTATAAAGGAGAGATCATGTCTGAACAACTTGATTGAATGTTTTGAAGAGGTGACCAGGTGTGTAGATGAGAGCAATCCTTTTGATGTAGTCTACTTGAACTTCAGCAAGGCTTAATGAAGACTGATAACAAATGTCAGAATCCATGGGATCTAAGGAAATTTGGAAAATTGGATCTAGAATTGGCTGAGATGCAGGAAGCAGAGGGTGATAGTTGAGGGGTGTTTTACTGACTGGAAGTCTGCATTCAGTGGAGTTCCACAGCGGTAAGTGTTGGGGACCTTACTGTTTGTGTTTTATATAAATGATTTAGACTTGAATGTAAGAAAATTGATCAATAAGATCACAGATGACACAATAACTGGTGGGGTGGTAAATAGTGAGGAGGATAACTTTAGGTTACAGGAGGATTTAGATGGGCTGGTTAGATGGGTTGATCCATTGTAAATGGAATTCAATTTGGATGAGTGTGAGGTAATGCATATGGGTAGGACAAACAAGATAAGGGAATACGTGATGAATGGTAGGACTCTTGGAAGCACTGAGGATCAGAGGGACCTTGGTGTGCATGTACACTAGTCCCTTGGGATCTCAGGACAAATGGATAAAGTGGTCAAATTGGCATATGGTATAATTGTCTTTATTAGTCGAGGCATAGAATGTAAGAGCATGGAGATTGTGCTGGAACTGTGTAAAATGTTGATTAGGCCACAGCGAGAGTATTGTGTGCAGTTCTAAAATCCACATTATAGCAGAGATGTGATAGCACTGGAAAGAATGCAGAGAAGATTTATCAGGGTGTTGTCAGGGCTGGAAAGTTTCAGCCATGAGGAGAGATTGGACAAACTGGAGTTGTTTTGCTTAGTGTAGAGAAGATTGAGAGGGGACATGACAGACTCAATTACTAGGGGTTACAATTTCAAGGTGAGAGGGGAAAAGTTCTTTACGCAGAGGGTGGTGGGTACCTGGAACACGTTGCCAGTGGAGGTGGCAGAGGCGGGCACGATAGTTTCATTTAAGATGTATCTAGACAGATACATGAATGGGCAGGGAGCAGAGGGATACAGATCCTTGGAAAATAGGTGACAGGTTTGAATAGACGATCTGGATCGGCGCAGGCTTGGAGGGCTGAAAGGGCCTGTTCCTGTGCTGAAATTTTCTTTGTTCTTTGTTCTTTAAGAGGGCAAATATAAGATAAGTGGGAAAAATCTTTGCCCCTTGTTGGAGGGATCAATGACCAGGGAGTTAAGGTAAATTACTGAAGATTTAGAGGGGGATGTGAGGAAAACCTCTTTCACCAAGAGGATGTTGGGAGTCTGGAACTAACTGCCTGTAAGGGTGGTAGAGGCAGAAACCGTTCTAACATTTAAGAAGTATTTATATGCGCACTTATGATGACAAGGCTATGGACCAGTTTTGGAAAATGGGATTAGAATAGTTAGGAGTTTTCCATAGAATCCCTACCATGTGGAAACAGGCCATTCAGCCCAATGGGTCCACACTGACCTTCCAAAGAACATCCTACCTAGACCCATCCCATCCCTGTAATCCTGCATTTCCCATGTCAAACCAGCACCCCTGGACTCTGGGCAATTTTGCATGGGAAGAAGGGCCTTTTTCTATGCTGTATAATTCTTATTTTGCAGGGGTGATGTTAACAAAGATAGAGTGGAACTTGCATCTATCTGTGGAATAACGTTCTGAGCTCCTAAACTGTTGGTTAATCTGGCTGACTGGCAATTCTTACTGTCCCAGCAATGAGTCCTGCTGATACTGCAACCAGCCTAAGAACAAAGGCCTCAATCAACAATGGACCTAATTACTCAGGGCATTGAGCAGAGAGGATTTCAGCCTCTTAGAAGGTGGGGTGCAGGGAAATGTTCCCCTTTTCCTGGCCCCCCCTTTTAGAATTATTTTAAGAAATAGGCTGCCATCTCTTGCCTGCAAGATCCAGGTAATATTGCAATCATCTGAAAGTCTGACAAAGGGTGGACTTCTGGTTTCAGAACACCACACCCACTCTGTGTAATGGGAGACAGCTTGGGGATGGGTGGGAAAGAGGTGGGATAGCTGCTATATTATAACTGTTTCTCTGCCTAAAACATGCCCTGTGTGGGCACGTAAAGTCCAGTTCACCATGTGGAATTTTCTTCTTTAAGCTAGGTGATACTTGGTTTTGGAGATCGAATGGTGAAAGTTCACTAGATTGGCTCCTTTGAGGAGCTAAGTAAATTGGGCAAATACATTCTACAGTTTAGAAGAATTAGAGGTGAAACAAACATACAAGATTTTGAAGTTGTTTGATAGAACAGATACTGAGAGGTTTGTTCTTCTGGTTGAGGAATCCAGATCATGTGAAAATACTGTCAGGCGAATACATCGGAACAGAAGTAGGCCATTCAATGAGATTGTGGTGGATCTGTGGCCTAACTCCATTTACCTGCTTTCGGCCCATATTCTAAATACCTTTGCTCAACAAAAACCATCTAGCTCAGATTTGAACCTAACAACTGATCCAGCATCCACTATTTGTGGTTGAGGGTTCCAAACATCTACCACTTCTTGTGAGTAGAAGTGCTTCCCAATATCTCTCCTGAATGGTCTGGAAGGGTTGAGGATTTAGAACTGAGATAAAAAGAGCTTTCTTCACTCAGTGTTATGTACCTTTTGGAATTCTCTATCTTAGAGGGTTCTGAATGGACAATCATTGAATATATATAAGACAGATTTTGATTCTTCAGTGTCATAGAGTCATAGAATCATACAGCAAGGAATTAGACCCTTCAGTCCAACTCATCCATGCCAACCAGTTATCCTAAACTGATCTAGTCCCATTTTACATCATCTGGCTCATATTCCTCTGAACCCTTCATATCCGTGTCCCCATACAGATGGCTTTTAAATGTAATTGTACCTACCTCCACCATTTCCTCTGGCAACTCATTCCATACACGCACCACATTCTACATCAAAAAGTTGCCCCTTGGGTCCCTTTTAAATCTTTCCCCTCTCACCTTAAACCTATGCCATCTAGCTTTGGACTTCCCTAACCTGGGAAAAAGATCTTGGCTATTCATCCTATCCATGCCCCTCATGCTTTTATAAACCTCTGTAGGGTCACCCCTCAGCTTCTGATGCTCCAGGGAAAATAACCCCAGCCTATTAATGCTTTCCATATAGCTCAAAACATCCAATCCTGGTAACATACTTGTAAAACTTTTCTAAACCCTTTTAAGTTTCACAACACCTTTCCCATAGAAGGGAGACCAGAATTGAATGCAGTATTCCAAAAGTGGCCTGACCAATGTTCTGATACTCAATGCTCTGACCATTGAAGGCAAGCCTTCTTCGCCACCCTGTCTACCTGCGACATCATTTTCGAGGAAGTATGCACCTGCACCCCAGGTCTTTGTTCAGCAACATCCCCTATGGCTGTACCATTAACTGTATACATACTGCCCTGATTTACCACACAAAAATGCAACATCTCCCATTTATCTAAATTAAACTCCATCTGCCACTCCTTGGCCTGTTAGCCCATCTGATCAAGATCAAGAAATTTGGGGATGGTAAGAATTTAGAGTTGTGGCAGAAATTCAATCATAACTCCAGTTGTTTGAGGGGCCAAATGGCCTACTTCTGCTCCTAATTATGTTGTTCCAGTATTGCTAATACAAACTCGACACATGAAAATTTATGATAAGGTGTAGAGCTGGATGAACACAGCAGGCCAAGCAGCATCAGAGGAGCAGGAAGGCTGACGTTTTGGGTCTAGATCCTTCATAAATGGCTGTGTTCATCCAGCTCTACACCTTGTCATCTTAGTTTCTCCAGCATCTGCAGTTCCTACTATCACATGAAAATTTATGTTTATTATAAGATGGACAAGAAAAAAAAAATTTAAATGACAACAAAAATTATCTGAAGTTATACATTAAAGGGTCTGCAATGCTCTCTCACAAGGTCACAGAATGGAGGGCAGTGGAATCACATGAGAAAGAATCAGAAAAGTAATGAACAGTCAGAGACACCCTTAACTCTGGTGGGTCAACTGTGAATCACTCTGAATGATTGGACTGCAAGATTTCCTACATTTGCATTCTCCTCTTACTGTGGTTAAACTTGCCAGGTTCAGTAAACAAGATTATTTTTTATCATCACAGTCATTCAAGTAAATATCCGATAGAGCTCAATTGCTATTTAATGGAGCTGTCCTAGAGAGATATTCAAATCAATTTCCTCTTCAGAAAATGCATCAGTTGAATTAAAATGAGCAGTTTAAATATTGCTGATTTCAGTTTCCTTGTGTTTTCTCCTGAAACTACAGGAGATAGAGGTTCTGAACTGAGAGCGGGAAACGTCTACATTCAGGTAACTATTTTGTTTCACATCCTCTGCTCAAGTATTTTTATCATAGGAGTATTGTTGCCTGACGTTACATTAATCTAACCAATTTGTGAACGTTTAATGTGTTATTTGACACCAATGGGAAACTGTATAGGAATTGTGATATGCAATAAATTGGAGTGGGCAGCATTCTTTAAAAAATGTGTCCATCTCTGGAAAGAATAAAAATCTCTTTATAACACTGGACTCTAAATTGTCTGTGAACTATTTGCCTCACTATTGATGGTTCAGAGACATTTAATCTCTGTCTTTGTCAAGATGATTGTTGCTGTTTCAGCAATGCTCAGGTCTTAATTATTTGTTCCTAGTTTATGCTTTGCTAAATTTACAAAATGATCTTTATTACACAAGATTATATGAGGTTTTATACAATTAATATATATTAGCAATCGATACATGGTGTAGATATAGAGCTTTATCATCTAAATCTGGCATCATAACTATCTTAAGTACCTGTTTGTCTTCCCCATAAATACATTTATTCATTTTCACAAGTCCCTTTAATAGCAAGTTCCACATTCTCATGACTTTGTCAGCAAAGAAATTACTTCTGAATTCTCTACCTTTTATATTGATAATTTTGAGTTGTGTTCCCCACAAGAGAACTTTTTTTTCAATCCACTCCATCAAATCCATTCATAATTGAGAAAGCTGAGTTTTTAAATCACCCCTTAATTTCTCTTTTCAAAAGAAATGTATTAAAGACCATCAATCATTTCATGAAATGTATATCCTCTAAGGACTACATATTTATATTTACAAATATTAACTGACTAATACAACTTTGGATTATTAGCTGCTTTTTCTTACAACTTACAAGTGGAAGAGTGAGGTATTACTTTACTGAAACTGAATTCGATACTGTTATACTGGTACCTGGCGTCATCTGTCCAACAGTAGCTTGTGCATTGGTTTAAGGGAATGATTTGACAAAGAACTGACAGGAGAGAGTACAGTTGGGGGTGGTTTTAGACTTAAGCTTGTCAGCAAATAAAATCACTTCCTTTTAATTGCAAACAAACTATAACTCAAAGTTTTTACAAAAAGAAAGAAGACTTGTGAATTCAAGTCAAGGTGGGAAGCAGCTTGCTAGCTACCAACTTGAGGATGTGTGGTTGACAACAACATCACAAATACCCAGAAAAAGAACTCATTTCATTCATTTTGGACTGGACTCTGATTCAAGTCTTTGTGTCTTTTTGCCGATGTACGTTTTCCATCTACAATATCCTTGAAGAAAAAAGTGTCTTTTCTATTTGTTTATCCAATGTGTGAAGTAAAGTGCATGAGTTTGGTTGTTCTTGCCTTGTGTGAGAGGATAAGTTTGTCAGAATAAAAATGTCTTCTTTTTTGTTCATTGATGAAATTTGGCACAAGTTTTATTTATTTTAGACCGGTCACTGTCAGACATTAACCATCCCAGTGATCCAGTTGGTCATATTTCACATTTGTGATGACCAGTGAAATAGTGTACTATTTCCACCAGGGTCATGATAACCCAAAATTTCCATCCTAGCAAATCTGTTCTGTACCTTTTCATCTATTTATCATATGACTATCAAAACTGCACATGTTGCTATAAGTGTGGCACAGTGACTCAGTGGTTAGCACTGCTGTCTTTCAGCACCAGGGACCCAGGTTTGATTCCAGCCTTGGGTGACTGTCTGTGTGGAGTTTGCATGTTCCCTGCATGGGTTTCCTCCAGGTGCTCCAGTTTTCTCCCACAGTCCAGAGATGTGTAGCTTCAGTCGATTGTCTATGCTAAATTGCCCATAGTGCCTAGGGTGGGAAATGCAGGGATAGGTTAGGGGTTGGGTCTATTTGGGATACTCTTTGGAGGGTCGGTGTGACTTGATGGGTTGAATGGCCTGCTTCCATACTGTAGGGATTCTAAGTGTGGGTTGACAAAAGCCTAGGATAACTACCCTACTCTTCAATGCTATTGTGTCTAAGACCAGAGGCTAAGTTTAAGGTGAGATGCGGGCATCGCTGGATGGCCAGCACTTATTGCCCATCCCTGTTGCCCTTGAGAGGGTGGT
Organism: Rhincodon typus; assembly: GCF_021869965.1. NCBI lineage: Eukaryota > Metazoa > Chordata > Chondrichthyes > Orectolobiformes > Rhincodontidae > Rhincodon > Rhincodon typus. The sequence goes on along the minus strand of NC_063360.1, from coordinate 282,210 downwards.
GGTAAACTGTCTTCTTGAATTGTTGTAGTCCACCTGTAGTGGGTTGACCCACAATGCCCTGAGGGAGGAAATTCCAGGATTTTGGCCCAACGACAATGAAGGAACAGCAATATATTTAGAGAGATTCTAAAGAAAACCTTTTTCACCTAGAGGGTGGTGAAAATATGGTACGTGTTGCCTGAGAGGGTTGTGGAGGTAGATGTTCTCACAACATTGAAGTATCTGGTCCAGCACTTAAAATGCCAGGGCATCGTAGACTATGAACCAAATGCAGGTAAATGAGATTATTTTCGTGTGGTATTTGTTGGTCAGCATGGAAACAATGGGCCAAAAGGTCGGACTCTAATTAACTAAGTCTGTGTCAACGGAGTTAAACAAAGTGTGACATGAAAGGTCATTGTACAAGATAGGAACTCACAATATGGGGGATAATATATTAGCAAGGGCTGAGGATTGGTTAACACACAGGAGACAGAGTCAGGATTGATGGGCTTTCTTCAGGCTGGAAAGATTTAGCTAGTGGAGTGACACCTGGATCAGTCCTAGGACCTCAATTATCTATTATCTATATTCATGACTTGAAAGAACTGGTACCAGATTTGCTGATGATACATTACTAGGTAGATGGCCATGTTGTGATGAGAATGTAAGCAATCGGTGATAAGAAGGAATTTCTCTGAGGGTGATGAATGTCTGGAATTGTCTACTGCAGAGTGTTGTGACTGAAGATTACTGAAAGAATTTAAAGAGGACATAGATTTTTGAGGAGTTAAGGGCGATGAAGAGCTGGCACAATAGAATGTTTGAGGTCTGCGGCAGGTCAGCCATGATCTTATATGTCAGGCTTGAGTGGCTGCATGATTTATTTCTGCTCTTATTTCTTATTTTCATGTAAGTGCAAATTTAATAATCATGTTTCTGGTTCCAAAGTCAAATTGTAAGTAGAAGTGATTAATGTGGTAGCTAGCCACTGAAACATATTCACATGAGGCTGCAGAAGTTCTTTAACAATGGAATAAGTTTATTACACAAAAGAAGAAATATGCAAACATAACAGTATATATAAAATAGTTGAAAAATCATAACACAAAGATCAAAACAAAGTTTCACCTTTTTTCTCAACTCTATACATTAGAGACTCAATCCTTGAGAAAAATCACCCCTATCAGCTTTCAAAATCTTTATTTAATTGACCTTTTTCCCCAGGTTTTTTTGCACTAAGGAGACTGTTTTAGTATTCTTTTCTGAGTCTGCTCACATGAATCGTTCAAACTTCTAACGGTCAAAACGTTTTCAGTTCTAACAACTTGAAGATTTCTACCCAAACACTCATGTTTTGGAAGATCCACAAAATAGAAAGCACTTCTGCTGAGTTGACTAGTTCCCTTGAACTTAATGAAAAACCTGGTTCTTTTGCAAGGACACGAACTGTTCGCTTCTGAACTCAACTTCTTCAGAATTGAGAACTTAAAAACCATAGAAAGTCACAGTCACAGAGTCATAGAGATCTACAGCACAGACAAAAGGTCCCATCCGACTAACCATCTTAACCTTACTGATTCAAGTCTAAGCTATTTATATAAACCACGAATAGCAAAGGCCCCAATATTGATTCTTGCAGAATCCCACTAGGCAATGGCTTCAGTCACAAAAATACCACTCAATCATCCCTTCTGCTTCCCGTTACTCAGCCAATTCTGGAACAAATTTGCCAATTCTAGAATCCTGTGGACTCTGACCTTTGCCCTGAGTATCCCGTGTCTAGGTTGTCTACATCATAAGGATTGCCCTCATCTGCACACCTGGCCACCTTTTCAAAAAACTCAATCACATGAGTCAGACACGACGTTCCCTTATCAAAACCATGCTGCCTGTTCTCGACTAATCTCTGCCTCTCCAAGTGCAGATTAATTCAGTTTCCCCACCACCAAGGTTAGGCTGATGGCCTGTAGATTCCTGCTTTATCCCTTGCTCCCTTCTTGAATAACAGTACTTTGGTTGTCCTCTGGTACCTGTGCTGCCTCTAGAGAAGAAATGAAAATTTTTGCAAGTGCCCATGCTAATTTCTCCCTTGTCTCACTCAATAACCTGGGATACATTTCATCTGACCCTGGTTAGTTACAGCAAACTTTATTTTAACCACCACCTTATTAACTGATGCTCTTGATAGACTGGCAAAAATTATGTAGCTCAAATACCAGAAGTTTGCTGTATTATTGAGATCTCTGATGTCTGAGTAATCAGTTGAGGGTGCAAGTGAGGAAGCTGTCTGCTGGTAAGTTTTTATTTAAAAAATGTTGCATTTATTATTTAATTGACTTATGGTGTAAATATGCTTTGACAGTGGCGTGTATACCCCATGCATTATGTTTCTATTACTTTGTGTTTTTACATTAGTTATGTGGACCTCTTGATTATTTGGAATATTCAATCAACTGGCACACTCCTTGTGCCATAGGTTCCAGTTAATAGAAAGTTTTAACAGAAAGTAAATACTTTTATGCCTGCCAGACCATTCAGAATCACGGTTTATTTGGGCTGAAAAGACAGTTCCCCTAGATTTGTGTAGTTCTATGTAACATTGAAGTCATCTTTTTTCGATGATTGAGGCATTTCTGAAATTGGAATGTTGAGAACAGGGAGCTAACAGCAATTTGCAAATGAAACAGGATCCTTCCTCAACTCAGATAACAAGGTGTAGAGCTGGATGAACGCAGCAGGCCAAGCAGCATCAGAGGAGCAGGAAAGCTGACATTCCTCAACTCAGTCTTTTTCCAATGGAAGACAGCTAATTGGTGAAACTGGAAGTGCCCTTATCAATATTGCTCAATCATGTATAAGACACTTGAGTGAAAATCAATATGAAGAAAAGTCTGATCTAGTCAGTGATTGATTTTGAAGGTACATAGAAGTTGAGTTTTAATCCTAAAAATGAAATAAATGGATTTCTTTATAAAAATGGCTGGAATACATTTGAACACTTTGCATATTATGCTTTCCTTATTCCATACCCTTTGGCAAAATACACTTCATTTTTCTGTAACATTCAAGTTGGAAGTTGGTTTTAATTTTCTACTCTTGTATCTTCATTCCAGATCCAGATCCAGATCCTTCTGTGACTGTCTTCTTGTCGATTGTAAGAAAATGGATTGGTTAATGGAGGTCCCTATAGTAGTAATCTTCAGTGTGTTTGGATTAATAACTAATCTTTTCATCCTGATGACTCTGAGACTGCAACTAAAACAAGGTGGCCCACATCCAACAGAATACATTGTCTCCAGCCTCGCCATTGCTAATATCATTACCATTATAGTCTCTGTGTCCAGAATGGCAGTTGCATCATTTCATATATACTGTGAGATCCAGCAAAAGGTCATTAATACTCTTCTCTCTTTATTACATTCCATGAGTTTCTGGATGAGTAGCTTTCTCTGTTTATTTTACTGTTTGAAAATCATCAGTATCCACTGGCCCACTGCTATCAAATTGGTGCAGATCATCACCGCAAGAACCGGCCTGCTCCTTGGGTTGGTTTTTGCCATGAGCTTCAGCCTTGGAGCACTGGCTGGTTACCTGATTAATGCAAGTCCTACCTGCTATTATGAGAATGGAACATACTATTTCAATGCAATTAATGAATCACTATCAGAACACAATGATGTGGTAATTCAAATCCTGAATACTTATATTGATCTTATCTTGGGATCTATACTTCCTGCAATCTGTATGTCCACTAGCTCTTTCTGGATTGTCTTTGTGCTCTGTAAACACAGGAGAATTTCTCACAACCTTGCCACAAGTGTGAATCATCAGAAACACAATCGACACAAGCGTATAATGTCGATGATCATTTGTCTTTATCTTTTATTTCATTTCATTCTCTTCACAAGAATTATAGTTCTAACTTGTGTAATTCTGAGTTCTTCCAGGTGCTTCATTGCTCTGTGGGATTTGATTCGTTTTACTTATTTTTATGCAGCCTTTGCCTACGCTATCGGGAATCCAATGATCATCATTTTTGGCATTTCTAAACTTCGTGTTAAGATGCTTCAAGTTTTCAGAGTGTTCTCTCTCCACTCACAATCCATCCCCAGGGAAAACGGTGGGTCTATTGCCTTTGAACACAAACAGTTCTAGGGGTCAGAGGCATTGGAAGGTAGAAATTGGCTTGAATTGTTCAGGTTTTCCTGCCACTCATACTATGCATATGTGATATTTGAAAATGTGGACTGAGGCGTAAAGGAACATGGGGATATTTGGGGACATAGGGGTACAGGGACATGGGAGCATTGGAATACAGGTACCTGGAAACATAGGAGCATGGGAACATGGGCAAAGGAACATGGGGTCATGGGGCATAGGAACATGGGGACACAGAATCATAGAGTCATAGAGTAATACAGCATGGAAACAAGCCCTTCAGCCCAAACTGGTCTATACTGACCATGGTTCCCACACAGCTAGTTCCAATTGCCCACATTTGGTCCACATCCCTCTAAACCCTTCCCATCTATGTACCTATCCAAATGTTTTTTAAATGTTGCTATTGTACCTGCCTCAATGACTTTCTCTGGCAGCCCACTCCATATGCGCACCACTCTCTATGAAGAAGTTGCCCCTTAGGTCCTTCTTAAATCTTCCCTTCTCATCTTAAACCTATGCCCTCTAGTTTTCAACTCCCCATCCCTGGGAAAAAGATTATGTTGCATTCATCCTATCTATGCCCCTCATGATTTTATACATCTCAATAAGGTCATCCTTCATTCGTGAACATTCCAAGGAATAAAGTCCTAAATGGCCAACCCCTCCCACTACTCAGGCATATTAGTCCTGGCAACATCTTCGTAAATCTTCTTTGCACACTTTCCAGTTTAACTATGTCTTTCTTATAACAGGGTGACTAAAACTGTGCACAATATTCTAAGTGTGGCCTCACCAGCGACTGATACAACTGTAACATAAAATTCCAGCTCCTATACTCAATGCCTCAACCAGTGAAGGCCGGCATGCTAAATGCCTTCTTCACCACCCTTCCACTTGAGACACCACTTTCAACGAGCTATGTACTTGTACTCCGAGGTCCCTCTGTTCCACAACATTCCTCAGGGCCTTACCATTGACTGTATAAGTCCTAACTTGTTTTGACTTTCCAAAGTGCAACACCTCACACAGCTGTATTGAATTGTATTTGCCAAATCTCAGCCCACTTCACCATCTGATCAAGATCCCTCTATAATTTTTGATAACCTTCTTTGCTGTCAACAATATCTCCTAATTGTGTGTCAAATACAAAATTTCTAATCATGCCTTGTGCATTCACATCCAGATCATTTACATAAATAACAAATAACAAAGGTTCCAGCACCGACCCCTGTGGCACACCACTAGTCACAGGCCTCTAGTCCAAGAAAAAAACCTTCAACCATCATCCTCTGCTCCCTACTATGAATCCAATTAGTTAGCTCTCCCTGGATCCCATACAACCTAACTTTCATGACTAGCCTGTTGTGCAGGACCTTGTCAAAGGCCTTACTAAAGTCCATATAGACAACATTCACCCTCATCCATAACTTGTGGTTACCTCTTCAAAAAAACTCAAAGATTTGTCAGTCATGACATCCTGTGCACAAATCCATGCTGACTATCCCTAATCAGACCTTGACTATCCAAATGTTGGTTGATCCTGTCCCTCAGCATCTTCTCCAATAACTTGCCTACCACTGTCAGGCTCATTGGCAGCTAGTTCCCTGTCTTTCCTAGCTTTCTTCAACAATGGAACAACATTAGCCACCCTCCAGTCTTCTGAAACTTCACCAGTGGGTAAAGATGAAGCAAAAATCTCTGCAAGGGCCTCTGCAATTTCTTCCCTAGCATCCCACAACATCCGAGGACGGACTTGATCAGGTCCAGGGGATTTATCCACCTTAATGCACTTCATGGCTGCAAACTCCTCGTCTCTGGTAATATGTATGCAGTCTAAAACATCCACACTTGTTTCCCTTATTTCCTTAGCATCCATGATTCTCTGAGAAGAAATATTCATTAAAAATCTCCTCCATCTCCTGTGGCTCCACACGTAGACGGCCATGCTGATTTTTAAGGGGCCCTATTCTCTCCCTATACACCCTTTTACTCTTAATATAGCTATAGAACCTTTTGGGATTATCTTTAACCTTATCCGTTAGATCCAACTTTTTGCTCTTCTGACATGGGGCACAGGAATATGGGGATATGGAAGCAAAGGCATAGGGGCACAGGAACAAACAAATTAAAGCAAATTGTCAAATGATCCTTTATATCTTTTATAAACATCAATCAGATCATCCCGAAACTTACACTTCTCTGAAGCGTAGCACCCAAACCTTTGGTATATCTTGTTTTCTAAGATTTTTTCCATTGGAAATTTGTTCCATGCCCTGCACAGTACCATTTCAAAATCTTCAATATCCTTCAGTATGAAAGGAGCTGAACCAGAGAGATTTTCCTGTTTGTCATTGCGCATATAATGTCCCCATGACTCTGTATTCCTATGACACAATTTTTCTGTATTCCTATGATTCTGTTTGTTATGGACCAGACCAAACCCCCTTCAAATTTATCAAGGAGATAGCCTACACCCTAAATTTTGTATTATTTAAAAATAAGTGTATGGTGCTGTGTTTCACATGTAATTCAATTGGCTACACTATTTGGCCTTAATTAAAACATACTTTATTCTTACCCTTCAGTTAAAGTACAAACAAGAGAACGAAGAATTGGTATAACTAGCTCTATTGGGAAACTTTACAGAATAACTTTAACAACTAAACAGCAACTGTTCCAATATAATAACATTCAATAAGCACACCCTTAGCAAAGGCAAATTCAGTAAAATAAATTATCTCATATGAGATGTTTCTTCAGTCCAGAAGGAAAGAACACCCAGAGAAAATTCTGGCAGAGAGAGAGAGAGAGAACTCCAGTTTTTTGCTGTGGCTGAGAATGATGTAACAGCTTCCACAGCCAACTTCAAAACCCCAATAACTACTGAAAGCAAAACTAAAACTCTGGTACCGTGGGAGTCTGACTCCACCCGTTCATGCTGCTTCTATTGTTCCAACTTTAAAAAAGACCCCAAGGGCTCACAAGTTGTTGATTTTATTGGCTTGGAAGAGACAGCTCAAGACTCAAAACCTCTCTTCAAAAATCAGGAACAAATATACCCCTTAAAGCTACATCTCCCCCCCCCCCTTAAATAAAAATGAACTATCAATATACAAAAAGTTGCAATGGGACCTAGGCCCAAAACGTCAGCTTTCCTGCTCCTCTGATGCTGCTTGGCCTGTTGTGTTCATCCAGCTCTACACCTTGTTATCAATATACAAAGATGGCTTCATTTTTAAAGATCTTTAGTTTTGTGCTAATAGTATGTTACATTACATTAACTCTAAGCATGCAAACATTTAATGCTACAGTCCATTTCAATCCATTTCTTCTGCCAATGAGCACATTCATTTTCCTTTATCAAAGTCATGACAACACATCTGGAATTATGTTCTCTTGTCCTGCCATGTGTATAATTTTAAAATTAAATGGCTATAACAATAAACACCATTTGAACAGTCTAGTATTTTATCTTGTTTTTTTCTAAAAACATTAAGGGTTTATGATCGGAGATAGTAGGAACTGCTGACGCTGGAGAATCTGGGATAACAAGGTGTAGAGCTGGATGAACACAGCAGGCCGAGCAGGAAAGCTGATGTTTCAGGTCTAGACCCTTCTTCAGAAATGAGAAGGGGAAGGGGATTCTGAAATAAATAGGGAGAGAGGGGGAGGCGGATAGAAGATGGATAAAGGAGAAGATAGGTGGAGAGGAGACAGACAGGTCTAAGATGCAGGGTGGGAGCCAGTAAAGGTGAGTGTAGGTGGGGAGTTAGGGAGGGGATAGGTCAGTCCAGGGAGGACGGACAGGTCAGGGAGGCTGGATGAGGCTAGTAGGTAGGAGATGGAGGTGGGATGAGTGGATAGGTGGGAGGAAGGACAGGTTGGGGAGGATGGGGACGAGCTGGGCTAGTTTTGGGATGCAGTCGGGGGAGGGGAGATTTTGAAGCTTGTGAAGTCCACATTGATACCATTGGGCTGCAGGGTTCCCAAGTGAACTATGAGATGCTGTTCCTGCAACCTTCGGGTGCCACTCAAGCCCCAACCCCATCTCCTACCTACTACCTCATCCCGCCTCCTTGACCTGTCCGTCCTCCCTGGACTGACCTATCCCCTCCCTAACTCCCCACCTACACTCACCTTTACTGGCTCCCCCCTGCATCTTAGACCTGTCTGTCTCCTCACCACCTTCCTTCTCCTTTATCCATCTTCTATCCGCCTCCCCCTCTCTCCCTATTTATTTCAGATACCCCTTCCCCTTCTCATTTCTGAAGAAGGGTTTAGACCTGAAACATCAGCTTTCCTGCTCCTCTGATGCTGCTTGGCCTGCTGTGTTCATCCAGCTCTACACTTTGTTATGTCAAAGGTTTATGATCAGCATATACAATTGTCTAAGACACATTACTGGCAACATAAATGTTGAAACGCCAGCACTGAACTCAAGATCTACTTCTCAATTATGGAATATTTTTGTTGATGAATATTCAACTTTCTGGGAAAATACCCAATAGGTCTTTCTGTCTTCTCATTGTCTTTTTGCAAGAGTACAGCACCGACGCCCACATGAGTCACTGCGATAGCTTCCTTGAATGGTTTTGCATAATTAGGTATAGCTAACCACAGTAGCTGTGGCTAGCACAGCTTTCAGGCTGTCAAAAGCCTTCTGACACTCCTCTGTCTGCTGAAACTTTCTGCACTTCTTCAAACAAGTCAGTCAGTGGAGCAACCACACTGCTAAAATTTTTGATAAAAACCAAAAACCACTCAGTCCCAGGAATCATAGTACTTCCTTCTTCATCAGTGGCATGGGAAATTCCCCAATAACCTTTGTGACTTGGACTTTTGTGAACTCACTTTTAGCCAGGTTTATTACAAAGCCCACCTTCTGAAGTTGATCAAACAATTCTGATAGATCCTCCAAGTGTTCCTTCCATGTGCACACAGCATAAGAGCAAGAAGGTAATGTTGGAGTTGTACAGAGCGTTTGTCAGGCCACACCTAGAGTAAGAGACAACAAGGTGCAGGGCTGGATGAACACAGCAGGCCAAGCAGCA
>NC_063360.1:231925-273006 GCF_021869965.1 Rhincodon typus | reverse complement strand
GGTGTAGCACTTCCTGCGGTTGCAGGGAAAAGTGCCGGGTGTGGTGGGGCTGGAGGGGAGTGTGGAGCGGACAAGGGAGTCATAGAGAGAGTGGTCCCTCCGGAAAGCAGATAAGGGTGGGGAGGGAAAGATGTCTTTGGTGGTGGGGTCGGATTGCAGATGGCGGAAGTGTCGGAAGATGATGCGTTGGATCCGGAGCTTGGTGGGGTGGTACGTGAGGACGAGGGGGATTCTTTTTTGGTTCTTATTGCGGGGACGGGGTGTGAGGGATGAGTTGCGGGAAATGTGGGAGACACGGTTGAGGGCATCCAGCTCGTCCCCGCCTCCCTAACCTGTTCTTCCTCCCACCTATCCCCTCCTTCCACCTCAAGCTGCACCCCCATCTCCTACCTACTAACCTCATTCCGCCCCCTTGACCTGTCCGTCCTCCCTGGACTGACCTATCCCATCCCTAACTCCCCACCTACGCTCATCTTTACTGGCTCCATCCCCGCCTCTTCGACCTGTCTGTTTCCTCTCCACCTATCCTCTCCTCTATCCATCTTCTATCTGCCTCCCCCTCTCTCCCTATTTATTTCAGAACCCCCTTCTCCTCCCCCATTTCTGATGAAGGGTCCAGGCCCGAAACGTCAGCCTTTGTGCTCCTATGATGCTGCTTGGCCTGCTGTGTTCATCCAGCTCTGCACCTTGTTGTCTCGGAATCATCAAACCAGTCCAGTTTGTGGAATGGGCAGCACCAGTTTTACCGATTGTGAAGCTCGACAAGTTGGTTCACCTTTGTGGGGATTTTAAACAAATGGTAAACCACTTTGCACAGCTGGATAAATACCCAATCCTTTGCATAGAGGATTAATACACAAAGCTGGCAGGGGGGCTGTCCTTCACGAAGCTGGACATAAGCCATGCTTACTTGCAATTGCAGTTAGATGAGGACTCCCAGAAGTATGTTACAATTAATACCCATTAAGATTTGTACCAACATACGAGACTGTCACTTGGTGTATTGTTAGCCAGTGCAATTTTTCAGTGGATGATGGAGAACATGTTACAAGGTCCACTCCAGGTCACCATTTATCTAAATGACATGCTAATAACAGGGAAGACAAATAAGGAGCACTTAGAGAACTTGGACATGGTCCTTAGACATTTCTCCCAGGCAGGAGTACACCTTAGATGAGAAAAATATGTGTTCCAAGCACCTACTTGACTTACTTGAGCTATGGAGCCAACAATACAAAGTGATGCTGATCAAAGGTTTCCCAGCTCCCACATCTGTACCAGAACTTAGGTGATTCCTTGGGCTGGTGAATTAATACAGAAAGTTCACACAATACCTAGCCTCCATTCTGACATCTTTGCATCAACTCTCAAAAAAGGGCCATCACAACCAGAACTGAAACCATTTTTGACCCGGAGAGACCAGATCACAGAAGAGGACGACGTATTATTGCGGGGAGCAAGAGTGATTTCCCAAGCAGAGGTTACCATAAAATACCGGCTGAGCTCCACCAGGGTCAACTAGGGGTTTCCAAAATGAAGATATTGGTGAGAGGTTATGTCTGGGGCCAGGATTGGATTCTGACACAGCTGCATCAGCTGTGGAGCATAGCTGGTGGAGCAGTGCCCAGAGTGTCAACAAGGACAAAATTTACCACCAGCAGCTCTCCCATTTTCATGGGAACAGCCGGGTAAACCCTGGACTCGGTTACACATCGACTATTAAGGCCCTTTCATGGGGTCAATGTGCTTAATCATTGTGGATGCCCACTCAAAATGTCTGGACATGCATACAGTTCATTCATCAAACAAGAGGATAATGATAGAAAAACTGCGCATATCTTTTACAATGCATGGATCTCAGAAGTGTTGGTCACAGGTAATGGGCCATCATTTACCAGCAGGGAATTTGTGTATTTCCTAAAATCAAATGATATTTGTCATAAAAGTACAGCTTCATATCATCTATCATCCAATGGCCTGGCAGAAAGAGCAGCACAAATTTTGAAGGCAAGCTTAAAGAAACAGCCTACAGCTTCACTAGATTCCAAACTGTCCCAGTTCCTATTTGATTATAGGACCACCCCTCATGCAACTACAGGGATAACTCCAGCAGAGTTGCTAATGGGGAGAAAACTTCTTAACAAGGTTAATTCTGATCTTCCCAAACCTGTAGGGGAGGGTGAAATGGCATCTGGAATGTCAATGCCAGACACAAGACTCGGCTAAGTGAGAAAGACAGTTTACTTTAGGGGATTGTATTGATCTAGGAACTATGGGAATGGCCTTGTACGGTAAGAGGCATGATTGACACAAGGTTAGGTCCAGTGATGTAGAAAGTTTTGGTAGGTGCGATAGTCCTGAACTAGCATGTGGACCATATGAAAGCTGCAAACTCACAAACAGTGCAGGAGCAAAATGTGCCCAGCTCCTCGACAGCCTTTCTGACTGCGCTGGAACCTGTGGGTTCCCCCTCTCTGCCAAGCATTGAAGGTACCTTGGAATGTGAGAAGGACACAGCAGATGTTGCCACTTTAATGCCTTGGCCGCCTGAGTGCAGAATGAATTTCTTCCAAGATAATTCAGGCACAAGAAGCTAGCAACTGTGTTACACGTCGCCTGTATCAGATTGAGAGTTGGAGGATCTTGATCCAGTGCTAAAACTCCCCAGGAGGAGCTGCAAAGAAAAGAACCAGCCTATATCCTCAGACTCAGGAGGGAGGGATGTAGTGATTGTAACAAGGTCAGACAGGTGAACGTCAAAGAATATGAGCTCACTGATTGGGTCTGTCAATCTGGTTCAATCAAGGGGTCTTGGCTGACAGATATAAACAGGAGTGTCAGCGGTTCTGTTCACTCTGAGAGCTGGCTCTGAGGGAGCTGGATCAGTGTCGAGGCCTCTCCACATGTAAATAAAGTGTAACTTGGTGAAGGGGTATCAGTCTCTGTAGTGTTATTTCACATAGATGTTTAAAATGCCATGAATTGGTGGAGAAAACAAGAAAACTAATGGAATTCTGGCCTTTGTATCTAGAGGTCTAAAGTAAAAGAATGCAGATGATATACTGTAGTTAAATAAAACCCTGGTTAGATCCCGTTTAGAGCATTGTGAGCAGATTGGGGCAGCACACCTTAAGAAGGAAATATTGGCCTTGAGGGAGCACAATGTAGGTTTACAAACATGATACCTGGACCTCAGGGTTAAGTTCTGAGGAGAGATTATACAAATTAGGCCTGTTTTCTCTAGAATTTGGAAGGTTAAGGGGTGATCTGATCAAAGTCTTTAAAATATTAACAGAAAAAAACAGGATAGATAAAGATAAACTATTTCCACCCATTGGGGATTCTAGAACTAGGGGCACAGTACAAAAATTGGAGCTAGACTGTTCGGGATGGATATTAGGAAACTTTTCTACACATCAAGGGTGGTAGATGTTCAGAACTCTCTTCTACAAATGGCAGTGGATGCAGGGTGGGGTGGCATGTTGGCTCAGTGGTTAGCATTGCCTCTCAGCATCAGGACCCAGGTTTGATTCCAGCCTCAGGCGACCGTCTAAGTGGAGTTTGCACATTCTCCCCATGTCTGCGTGAATTTCCTCAAGGTGCTCTTGTTACCTCCCACATTCCAAAGATGTGCAAGTTAGGTGGATTGGTTCTGCTAAATTGCCCCATAGTGTCTAGGTGGGAAATGTAGGGACTGGGTAGAGGGCAGGTTGCTCTTCAAAGGGATGGACTCGATGGGCCAAACTGACCTGCTTCCACATTGTCGGGATTCTATGATGATATGAATCTGAGATGGATAATTTTATATTAAGCAAAGGTTTGAATGGATCCAGGCCAAAGACAGGTGTATGGAGTTAGAATCATAGAATCCCTACAGTGTGGAAACAGGGCCTTCGGCCCAACAAGTCCACACTGACCTTTGCAGCATCCCACCCAGACCCATACCCTTATAACCCACCTAATCTACACATCCCTGAACACTACGGGCAATTTAGCATGGCCAATCCTCCTAACCTGCACATCTTTGGACTGTGGGAGGAAACTGGAGCACCCAGAGGAAACCCACGCAGACACGGGGAGAATGCGCAAACTCCACACAGACAGTCGCCCGAGGGTGGAATCAAACCCAGGTCCCTGGTGCTGTGAGGCAACAGTGTTAACCACTGAGCCACCGTGCCACCGTTAGGCCATAGATCAGCCATGATCTCATTGAAAGGTGGAACAGGCTAGAGAGGCTGAATGGCCTACTACTGTTCCTACGTTCTGATATTCTTTTGAAGTACCTTTCACTCTTCCTGCTGTGACAGTTTTATGAATACTGTTTAACACCAGGTTCCTCACACAAATGCTGTGCATTGACAGGATAGAGGCAGCACCCAAACATTTGTGCTCCCTTATAATCCAGCAACCATAATTCTATTAGTTTTAAAATAGTGATGGAAAAGGATGGACTGGATCTAAAAGTTAAAGTTCTAAATTGGGGGAAGGCCAATTTTGATGGTTTCAGGCAAGAACTTTCAAAAGTCAACTGGGGGCAGATGTTTGCAGGTAAAGGGACGGCTAGAAAATAGGAAGCCTTCACAAATCAGATAACGAGAGTCCAGAGACAGCATGTTCCTGTTAGGTGTTAGGTGTTAGACTGGTAGGTGTACGGAATGCTGGATGGCTAGAGAAATTGAGGTTTTGGACAAGAAAAGGAAGGAAGCATATGTCAGGTTCAGTCAGCAGCAATTGAGTGAATCCCTAGAAGAGTATAAAGGCAGTAGAAGTATACTTAAGAGGGAAATCGGGAAGGAACTGAGGGGACATGAGATAGCTTTGGCAAATAATGTTAAGGCGAATCCAAAAGGATTCTACAAATACATTAAGGACAAAAGAGTCACCAGGGAGAGAATACAGCCCCTTAAAGATTATCAAGGGCACCTATATGTGGAACCACAGGAGATGGAAGAGATACTAAACAAGTATTTTGCATCAGTGTTTACTGTGGTGAAGGATATGGAAGATAGAGAATGTGGGGAAATAAATAGCAACATCTTGAAAAATGTCCAAATTACAGAGGAGGAGGTACTGAATGTCTTAAAACACAGAAAAGTGGATAAATCCCCAGGACCTGATCAGCTGTACCCTGGAACTGAGTGGGATGCTAGGGAAGTGATTGCTGGGCCCCTTGCTGAGAAATTTGTATCATCAATAGCCACGGTGACGTGCCAGAAGACTGGGGCTTGGCGAACGTGGTGCCAGTACTTAGGAAAGATGGAAAGGAAATGCCAGGGAACTGTAGACTAGAGAGCCTGACATTGGTGGTGGGCAAGTTGTTGGAGGGAATCCTGAGGAACAGGATTTACATGTATTTGGAAAGGCAATGACTGATTCGGGATGGTCAACATGGCTTTGTGTGTGGGAAATCGTGTCTCACTAACTTGATTAAGTTTATTGAAGAAGTAACAAAGAGAATTGACGAGGGCAGAGCGGTGTACGTGATCTATAGATTGATTTGATTTATTGTCACATGTACCTAAGTACAGTGAAAAGCTTTGTTTGCCAGCAGTACAGGAAGATCATAGTAGGCAAGGACATACAGATCATAGGATGAAAAACAACTTGGACAGAGTAAGGCATACAGGTTACACTCCACAGGATGTGTGCCAGGTAAGATCAACATTAAGAAGATCAACATCATTTGAAGTTCGAGAGTCTTTTCATCAGCCTAATAATGGCAGGGAAGAAGCTGTTCTTGAACTTGCTGGTGCGTATATTCAAGCTTCTGCATCTCCTGCCTGATGGAAGAGATTGAAGGAGAGCATTACTAGGTTGGGATGGGTCTTTGATGATGTTGACAGCCTTTCCGCAGCATTGAGAAATGTAAATGGAGGCCATGGATGGGAGGTTAGCTTACTTGATGGTCTGTGTTGTGCACAGAACCTTCTGTAGTTTCTTACAGTCCTGGGCAGGGCAGTTGCTGTACCAGGCCATTAAGCACCCAGACAGCATACTTTCTCTGGTGCACTTGTAAACATTGGTGGGGGTCCTTATGGATATACTAAATTTCCTGAGCCACCTGAGGAAGAAGAGGCGTTGTTGAGCCTTCTTGACTGTCACATCTCCGTGGGTGGTCCAGGACAGGTTGTCAGTTATCGTCACTTGTAGGAACTTGATGCTCTTGACCATCTCCATCTCAACTTCACTGAAGTAGATAGGGGCGTGTCTTCTTCCTTTCTTTCTAAAGTTCTTTTGTTCTGCCAACATTGGGAGAGAGGTTGCTATCATTGCACCACACCATCAAGCCCTCTATCTGCTTTCTGTATTCTGACTCATCGTTGTTTGATATCCATCCTACCATGATGGTGTCATCAGCAAACTTGTAGATGGTATATGTTTGGAATTTGGCAACATAGTCGTGGGTGTACAGGGACTGCAGTAGGCAGCTGAGAATACACCCTTGGGGAGTGCTCCGGTGTTGAGGGATATTGTGGAGGAGGTGCAGTTGTGTATCCTCACTGATTGCAGTCTGTGGGTCAGGAAGCTGTGGATCCAGTTGCTGAGGGCGGAGCTGAGACCAAGATCACACAGTTTTCAGATTAGATTGGAGGGAATAATGGTGTTGAAGGCAGAGCTGTATACGATGAGCAGGAGTCTGATGTGTAGGTGTCTTTGTTGTCCAGATGTGCCAGGGATGAGTGCAGGGCTAGGAAAATGGCATCTGCTGTGGACCTCTTACATTGGTAAGCAAATTGCAGGGGATCGAGGTAGGCTGGGAGACTGGAGTTGATGTGGGCCATGAACCACCTCTCGAAGCACTTCATGATTGTGGAGGTCAAAGCCACTGGGCAGTAGTCATTAAGGCATGTTACACGTGCTTTCATAGGTACGGGGATGATGGTGGTCTCCTTGAAGCAGTCTTCTTGGACTTCAGTAAGGTGTTTGACAGGTTTCCTCATGGTAGACTGATTTGCAAGGTTAATTCCCATGGAATAGAGGGAGATCCAGGCATTTGGATACAGAACTGGCTCGAAGGTAGAAGTCAGAGGTGGGGTGGCAGAGAGGTACTTTTCAGACTGGAGGCTTGTGACCAGGGATGTGCTATAAGGTTCGGTGATGGATCCACTGTTTTTCGTCATTTATATAAATGATTTGGATGTGAACATAAGAGGTATGATTAGTAAGTTTGCAGATGACACCAAAATTGGTGGTGTAGTGGACAGCGAGGAAGGTTATCTCAGAGTACAATAGGACGTTGTTCAGAGAGGCCAGTGTGCCGAGGAGTGGAGATGGAGTTTAATTTCGATAAATGTGAGGTGTTACATTTTGGAAAGGCAAATCAGGGCAGGACTTACACACTGAGGTCCTGGGAAGTGTTGCTGACAAAGTGATCTTGGAGTGCCAGTTCATAGTTCCTTGAAAGTACAGTCACAGATAGTGAAGAAGGCATTTGGCATGCTTACCTTTATTAGTCATTGCACTGAGTATTTGAATAGGGAAGTCATGTTGCGGCAGTCAGGACATTGGTTAGGCCACTATTGGAATACTGCATGCACTTCTGGTCTCCTTGCTATAGGAAAGGTGTTGTGAAACTTGAAAGGGTTCAGAAAAGATTTACAAGGATGTTGTCAGGGTTGGAGTGTTTGAGATATAGTGTGCAGCCGAATAGGCTGTGGTTATTTTCCCTAGGCATTAGAGGCTGAGGAGTAAAAACATATAAACATAGAAGATAGGAGCAGGAGGCAGCCATTCGGCCCTTCTATCCTGCTTCGTCATTCTTTACGATCATGGTTGATCGTCCAACTCAAAAGCCTAATCCTGCTTTCTCCTCATAACCTTTGATCCCATTCATACCAAGTGCTATACCTAATTGCCTCTTGAATACATTCAATGTTTTGGCATCAATTTTTCCTGTGGTGATGAATTCCACAGGCTCACCACTCTTTGGGTGAAGAAATGTTTCCTCATCTCTGACCTAAATTGTCTACCCTCAATCCTCAGACTGTGACCCCTGGTTCTGGACACACCCACCATCGGGAACATCCTCCCTGCATCTACCCTGTCCAGTCCTGTTAGAATTTTATATGTCTGTCTAAGATCCCCCCACCACCTTCATTTGTCTGAACTCTAACGAAAACACTCCCAACTTTGTCAATCTCTCCTCATATGTTAGACTTGCCATCCCCGGCATCAGCCTGGTCAACCTTCGCAGCACTCCCTCGAGACCAAAAGCATCCTTCCTCAGAAAATTGCACACAATATTCCACGTGTGGTCTCACCAAAGCCCTGTATAACTCCAACAACACATCCCTGCTCCTGTACTTGAAACCTCTCGGATTGAAGACCAACATACCATTTGCCTTCTTTACTGCCTGCTGCACCTTCATGCTTACCTTCAGCAACTGATGCACAAGGACAACCAGGTCTTGCTGCATACTCCTCTCTACCAATTTACAGCCTTTCAGGTAGTAATCTGCTTTCTTGTTTTTGCTTACGAAGTGAATAACCTCACATTTATCTAAATTATACTGCATCTGCCATTGATTTGCCCACTCACCCAACCTGTCGAGGTCATGCCGAAAGATCTCTGCATCCTCGTCACAGTTCATCCTCCCACCCAACTTGGTATCATCTGCAAACTTGGAGATGTTACATTTTGTGCCTTCATCCAAATCATTAATATATATTGTACATTAATCTCTTATATGGGACTTAGTCAAATGCTTTCTGAGAGTCCCAATATACAGCCTTGACTGGCACCCCCTTGTCAACTCTACTAGCTACATTTTTATAGAATTCCAACAGATTTGTCAAGCATGATTTCCCCTACATAAATCCATGCTGACTCTGTCTGATCCTGCCACTGCTTTCTAAATGCTCTGCAGTTAAATTCTTGATAATGGATTCAAATATTTTCCCCACTACCGATGTTGGGTTCACCAGTCTATAATTCCCTGTTTTCTCTTTACTTCTCTTTTTGAATATTGGAGTGACAGTTTATAGAATCCTGGAAGATAACCACCAATGCATCCACTAATTCTACAGCTACTTCCTTAAGTACTCTGGGATGTAGATTATCAGGCCCTGGGGATTTATCCACCTTCAATCCCAACAATTTTCCCAGCACCATTTCTCTACTTATATTGATCTCCCTCAGTTCTTCCCTCTCACTAAATCTTGCCTCCTCCAAAAATTCTGGTGTCTGTTTTGTGTCCACTTTTGTGAAGACAGAACCAAGGTATGTATTCAGTTGCTCAGCCATTTTTTTGTCCCCTTTTATATGTTCCCCTGTTTCTGTCTGGAGGGGACCTACATTTGTCTTTACCAATTTCTTTCTATTCACGTACCTATAGAAAGTCTTGGCGTCAGTCTTTATGTTCCCTGCAAGCTTACTTTCATACTCTATTTTCCCCTTCTTAATCAATCCCTTGGTCCTTCTTTGCTGAATTCAAAACTGCTCTCAAACCTCAGATTTGTTATTTTTCTTGGCCAATCTATATGCCTCTTCCTTGGATCGAATACTATCTCTTATTTCCTTTGTAAGCCATGGATTGGCCCTCTTACCCATTTTGCTTTTGTGATAGACAGGAATAAACAGTTGTTGCAGTTCCCCCAATGCGTTCCTTGAGTGTTTGCCATTGCCTACCACTGTCATCCCTTTAAGTAACTCTCCCCAATCTATCGAGGCCGACTCACGTCTCATATTCTGATAGTTTCCTTTAATAACGTTCAGCACCCTAGTCTCTGAATCAACAACCTCACTCTCCATCTTGATAAAAAAAATTCTATCACGTTGTGGTTGGTCTTCCCCAAGGGCCTTGCGCAGCTAGATTGGTAATGATTCTCTTCTCATTACACAGTATCCTCAAGAATCATGGAATCCCTATAGTGTGGAAACAGGCCCTTCGGCCCAACAAGTCCACACCAAACCTCAAAGCATCCCACCCAGACCCACCCCATCTACACATCCCTGAACATTACAGGCAATTTAGCATGGCCAATCCACCTAGCATGCATATCTTTGGACTGTGGGAGGAAGCCCACACAAACATGGAGAGAATGTGCAAACTCCACACAGACAGTCACCCAAGGGTGGAATCAAACCCCAGTCCCTGGCATTGTGAGGCAGCAGTGCTAACCACTGAGCCACCGTGCCTGTATCCTGTCTAACATGGCCTGCTCTTTGGTTAGTTCCTCCATATATTGGTCAAGAAACCCATCCTTTATATACTCCAGGAATTTCTCCTCTACGGCATTGTGGCTAATTTGATTTGCCCAATTGATGTTACAGATTAAAATCAGCCATGATCATGGATATTCCTTTATCAAACGCATCTCTAATTTCCTGTTTAATGCCATTCTCAACATCACGACTACAGTTTGTGGGTCTATATATAACACCTACTAATGTTTTTTGCCCCTTGGTATTTCTCAACTCTATCCATGCAGACTCCACATTGTCAGAGCTAATATCCTTTCTCACTATTGTGTTAATTTCCTCTTTAAGCAGCAATGCCACTCCACCACCTTTTTCCTTTTGCCTGTCCTTCCTACTGAATACCCTGGGACATTCAATTCCCATCCCTGGTCACCATGCACCCATGTCTCTGTAATCCTGATTATATCGTACCAGTTTACATCTATCTGCGCGATTAGTTCATCCACTTTATTGCAAATGCTCCATGCATTAAGGCACAAAGCCTTTAAGCTTGTCCTTTTAACAGTGTTTGTCTCCTCATTATTTTTCTCAATAGCCTTGTTTGAATTTTGTCCTTGGTTTCTCAGCCTATCACTTTTCTTATTCCCTTTTCTAGCTTTTGTTTTTGTCCTTGCTGCCTTCTTCTCTGACTCTATACATAGATTCCCACCCCTCCTGGCATATTAGTTTAAACCCTCCCCAACTGCTCTAGCAAACACTCCCCCTAGGACATCAGTCCCATTCCTGCCCAGGTGTAACCCGTCCAATTTGTACAGGGCCCACCTCCCCCATAACCAATCCCAATGCCCCAGGAATCTGAAACCCTCCCCCAACACCATCCTTGTAGCCACATATTCATCTGGTATATCCTGCCATTTCTACTTTGACTAGCACGTGACCATGGTAGTAATCCTGAGATTACTACCTTTGAGGTCTGGTTTCTTGACTTTCTTCCTAGCTCCCTGTATTCTGCCTTTAGGACCTCGTCCCTTTTTTTAACCTGTGTTGTTTCTACCAATATGTACCACAACCACTGGCTGTTCACCCTCCCCTCCAGAATATCCTGTACCCACTCCAAGACATCCTTGACCCTATTGCCAGGGAGGCAACATACCACCCTGGAGTCTTGCTGGCAGCCACAGAAATGCCTGTCTATTCCCCTTATCATTGAGCCCCCATCACTGCTGCCCTTACACACTTCTTCCCTTCCCCTCTGCAGCAGAACCAACCATGATGCAATGAGTTTGGCTGCTCCTGCTTTCCCCTGAGAGGTCATTTTCCCCAACAGTATCCAAAACAGTGTAACTGTTTTGCAGGGGAATGGCCCCAGGAGATTCCTGCACTACCTGCCTATCTCTCTTGCTCTGTCTGGTGGTCACCTATTCTCTTCCTGCCTGCAGACTCTGAGCCTGCGTTCTGGCTACCTCTCTAGATATGCTATCCACGATACTCCCTGCCTCCTGGAAGCCCCACAGTGTCCCCAACCGCTACTCCAGCTCTGAAACTTGAGATTCCAGGAGCTGTAGCTGGAGACACTTCCTGCACACATGCTGACCTGGGGGATTGGAACTGTCCCCAGCCTGCCACATGGAGCATGAGGAGCAAATCAAGATACTTTGAGCTCTCCTGCCATGGCTTACCTCTTTGAACTATACCTTGGAGAGTACTTTATATTAGATTAAATCAAATCCAGTGTCCCTTCTTTCCTGGTCCACGTACTACACTTCCAGATTAGACGCCAAAGAGTAAGCAATAGATATTGTGAGAGCTTAACCTGCTAATCCAATCAAGTCTGTCCCATACAGTCACCTGCAGCAGGGAAAGACCACTCACTTTCCCTTGCTTATGGTCTTCACAGTGGTATTTTTTTGTTTTTTTTTCACAAGGAGAGAGAGAGAAACACTGAAGTAGTGGTTGAGGGCTAACTGTCCCTTGACAACACTTCCTCCTCAGTCCTCTGTTTGCCGGTGATGACTGTGCCAATGCAAATCTTCACTCCAACCACCAATCAGCATCATCACCCCCCACTCTTCTGGACACTCATCTTCACTCAAACTCGGAGGGTGACTTGCTGAGGTCCTCCTTGTGCTAGTGGTGACTGCGCTGATGCAAATCTTTGCCTCAACCACCAATCAGCGTCATCGTTGCCCTCTGCTAGATCTGAAAGAGGTTTAGAAACTCATAAGGGGCATGAGTAGGATGAATAGATAAGGACTTTTCCCTGGGGTGGGGGAGTCCAAAACTATAGGGCGTAGGTTTAAGGTGAGAGGGGAAAGATTGAAAAGGGACCTGAGGGGCAACTTTTTCATGCAGAATGTGGTGTGTGTACATGGAATGAGCTGCCAGAGGATGTGGTGGAGGCTGGTACAATTACAGCATTTAAAAGGCATTTGGATGGTTATATGAATAAGATGGGTTTAGAGGGATATGGGCCACGTGCTGGCAAGTGGAGGTAGATTAGTTTAGGTTTTTTGTTGGCATGGACGAGTTGGTCTAAAGGCTCTGTTTCCATGCTGTACAACTGTACAATTTGTTCCTTTGTTCCAAGTCCTCTGGATACACTTGATTATAGGCCCTCAGCATAGTCTTTAAAGTTTGAAGCTACCATTCTAACACTCCCTGTGATTCTGGATGGTATGCAGTGGATTTGAATTGTTTTATTCCTAAGCTATCCATAATTTCCTTGAATAATTTTGAGGTAAAATTTAATCCTTGATCTGATTGTATCTCTGTGGATAGTCTGTATCTAGTAAACAATTTGTGTAACTCTTCTATATTTCTTTTAGCTGTAATATTGTGCAATGGAATAGACCCTGGAAATCTGGTGGACACATCCATTATGGTCAACAAATACGGATTTCCACTTTTTATTTTAGGGAGGGGTCCTATGCAATCAATGAAGACTCTTGTAAAAGGTTCTTCAAATGATGGAATAGGTGTTAAGGATGCTGGTTTTATCACTGCCTCAGGTTTTCCTATTATCTTATACATGTGACATGTCTGGCAAAATTCAACCATTTCTTCATGCAGTCCAGGCCAATAAAAATGCTTCGCTACTTTGCCTTGAATTTTCCTTACATCCAAATGACCTCCTACTGGTAATTCACATGCTACCTGCAACACCTCCTTTCTATACCCCACCAGTAATACAACTTGACTATGATATAGATATAGACAGAGACTGCTGTTGTCTATGATATAGACAGGGAGTGCTGTTATAGAGTCAGAGAGTCGTAGAGTAATACAGCTTGAGGACAGGCCCTTCGGCCCAAAGGAAACCATGGTGCCCACACAGCTAGTTCCAATTGCCCGCATTTGGTCCATATCCCTCTAAATCCTTCCCATCCATTTATCTAACCAAATGTTGTTTAAATGTTGCTATTGTACCTGCCTCAACCACTTTCTCTGGAAGCTCATTCCATATGCACACCACTCTATGCTTGAAGAAATTGCCCCTCAGGTCCTTCTTAAATCTACCCCCTCTCATCTTAAACGTATGTCCTCAAGTTTTTAGTCCCCATCTCTGGGAAAAAGACTAAATGCATTCACCCTATCTATGCCCCTCATGAATTTATACACCTCATTCAGGTCACTTCTCATTCTCCTACATTCCAAGGTATAAAGTCCTATCCTGTCCAACCTCTCACGATAACACAGGCCTAGTAGTCCTGGTAATATCCTTGGAAATCTTATATGCACCCTTTCCAGTTTAACTATGCCTTTTCGAGAGCAGGGTGAACAAAACTGTACACAATATTCCAAGTTCGGCCTCACCAACGACTTATACAACTGTAACATAACATCCCAACTCCCATGTCAATGCCTTGACCGATGAAGGCCAGTATGCTAAATGCCTTCTTCACCACCCTGTCCACCTGTAACGCTGCTTTCAACAAACTATGTACTTTTACTCCAAGGTCCCTCTGTTCCACAACACTCCTCAGGACCTTACCATTTCTGTATTAGTCCTACCTTGGTTTGACTTTCCAAAATGCAACATCTCACACTTATCTGTATTGAATTGCATTTGCCAATCCTCAGCCCACTTCCACATCTGATCAAGATCCCTCTGTACTTTTTGATAACCTTCTGCCCATTTAGCTTCCACCTGAATATGTAGTGAACTTCATTTCCTCATCAAGCCTTCATTTTTAAGATAGTAACATCCTGGAATATACTCAGATTCTTCTTCTGTGTATGCTTCTTGCTGGAACAGCATATGTGGCCTGGTGGCTCAGAGTTTAGCACTGCAGCCTCATAGCACTGGGGACATGGGTTCAATCCCATCTGTGGGTGACTGTCTGTGTGGAGTTTACACATTCTCCCTATGTCTGCATGGGTTTCTGCTGGGTGCTCTGGTTTCATCCCACAGTCCAAAGATGTGTAGGTTAGTTGGATTGGCCATGGGAAATGCAGGGTAGGGGGAGGGGTCTGGGTGGGATGCTCTTTGGAGGGTTGGTGTGGACTTGTTGGGCTGAATGGCCTGTTTCTACACTGTAGGGATTCTATGATTATGATCTGCTTTACCTTTCTGCTGAAATTCAGCTGACCTTTCTGAACTAAAGATACCCACTTTGTCCTCAACTTGTTCTTGTTTATTTTTAACCATTTGATCAAACATAGTTTCTGACAATTAATCTTTAACTTCCTTATTGTTACTCTTTGATTTCTCTTCCTGTTTTAACCTGTGGCTTTGTGACTTTGTTACCATGCAGTCAGGAAAAAAAATCCCAGGATAACATTCCTGTAACACTTAAGTTGTCTGATTTTCCACTGGCTTTTCCACCACAGTATGCACCACTCCCACCTGTGATCAAGTTGTATCATTACCAAGGATAAACTACATTTCTGCATCAGAGAATTTCTCTATTACTCCTATGACCACTTCACCACTTTTCTCCAGACTGTCCAGCCTCACCTCATACAAGGGAATATTACTTTTCACACCATGAATTCCACATATTATCTCCTTTTGTGGCAATATCCCTTCTGAATGATATATCTCCTCACCTTACTATCGAAGATTAGCTTGCTCCTGTATCTGTTAAAATCTTAATTTCTCCGTCTACTCCTCCTGGCACACATAAGTAAATCTTGTCCATGCTAGTAAATCCTTTAAATTCTTCACTTTCTTCTCAACTAACCCTTGATCAGGTTGTACATTGTTTTGCAGCTTTTTTAGATTCCGCTGTACTTTCTTTTACCACTTCAACAAAAACTGACTGGCTTGTCCTGTTTTCCCACACACGTCTTCTGAGTACTTTTTTCTAAACCACCAAAACTGTGACTTCATGTGTCCTGTATTATTACAATGAAAACACCTGAGGGTTTTTCCTTCTCTTCCCCCATCATGGGTTTCCTTTTCAACCTGTGGTAAGCCATCTTTATTATCTTCAATGAAGTCTCCTTTTCCTTTACCACCTGATGATTGCTCTTTTCCCTAATTTCTATCCCTCACAGATTGAAATTAATGTTGGAAGCCAAAATCTGATTTATGAACTAACTCATAATCATAATCTCTGCAGCTAACCTTGCAGTTCCTCAATATGAGTTCTCAATATTTTAGGAAGTGAATTTTTGAACTTCTCCAAAATAACAATCTCTCTATGAACGTCATATGTCAGATCTATTTTCATTGACCTTATCCACCTATCAAAATTACTTTGTTTAATCCTTTCAAACTCGATGTGTGTTTGACTAGGTTTCCTCCTTAGATTCCTAAAACATCTGTAGGCTTCTCTCATTGGTTCATATGCACTTAAAATGGCTTTTTTCACCTCATTATACTTTCCAGATGCCTCTTCCTACAGTGATGCAAACACCTCACTAGATCTACCTACCAACTTGTTTGAGTCAACAATACTCAGATGGCCAGTGGCCATTTCATTTGTCTAGCTGCTTTCTCAAATGAAATGAAAAAATACTCTATGCTCTTCTCGTCGAACATTGGTGGCACTTGCTCAAATTGAAACAGTCCCACAAGGTCTTTGGCTATGATGCATTTGATCTCCATCACTGTCCTAATCACTAGTCCCACCTTTTACCTCTATCTCTACTATTTTAAGTCAAATTTTACTCTTCAGTTCCAACTTCTGAAGTTCAAAAGTTCTGTATTTCTTCCTTTCTTCTGCTAGGGCTATTCTTTGTTTTTGTTTTTCTTTTGTTTCAATTGTAACTCATACTGTTTCATTTCCTTTTCATATTCAAGCTACTTTAATTCTTTTGCTCCTTGTTCCTCTGGAATTATCTCTCTCTTTTGCCTCTAAATCAAGCTGCTATATAAAAGAAGAAGAATATTTCCTTTGTTAATCATGATTCAGACTCTCCGCCCCCAACAAGACAACATCTGTTAGCTCTGGGATGTAACTTTCCCCAAACGTTATTCTCAACTCTATGCATGAGGTATGATACAGAGAACCATGCAGTGAAATAATGGAGGCGATGGCCTAGTCGCATTCTCTTTCAACTATTAATCCAGAGACCCACGTAACGTTTTGGAGACTCAGGTTTGAATCTGACCGTGGCATAAGGTAGAATATAAATTCAATGAAAATCTGGAATTAAGAGCCTACTGATGACCATAAAAAACATTGCTGATTGTAGGGGAAAATCCCATCTGCTTTACGAATGTCCTTTAGGAAGGAAACTGCATCCTTAACTGGTCTGGCCTACATGTGATTCCAGACCCATGGCAATGTTGTTAACTTCTAATTCTGATTAGGCAATTTGGAATGTATTCTTTAAAACCAACCAGTGACAAAGTTTGTACTGAGCTGTATAAATATTTCTTATGAGACTCACGTTTAATAACCCTCCGACAAAGACATACATACCTGGCATGTGCAGAGAACTGGAAGGAATGAAACAGAGAAGAGGCCGGGAATTGGCCTGGAAGAGCAAGGGAGGGTATGAGTGACAAACAGAATGAGATGGAGTTGTAGAGGAATAGATGGAGGAAAAAGGACTATTGGTGAGAGAGAGAGTGAGAGAGAGATGGGTGAAACCAAGAGAGAAAGGAAGATGGAGGTGGAGGTGGAGAGTGAGAGGGTGCACTGTAGGGAGACACTGATGGAAAGTGAGGTACTGGTGGGGGGGAGGTGTGAGAGAGGAGCAGAGAGAGAATGAGAGGTAAGGGAGAGAGAGAAAATAACAAAGGGACAGTGAGAGGGAGGGAAAGAAAGAGAAAGAGCAAAGGGAAACACGAGAGAGGGGAAAGAGAGGTACAGACTCATGGAGAGAGAAGAATGAGGGAGAGAGCAGGAGGAAGAGAGAAAGGGAGAGTGAGAGGAAAATAGACAGTGAGAAGAAGGTATGAAAAAAAAAGATATGGAAGGAAACAGAGAATGGTGATCAAGTGAGAAGGAAAAACAGGAGTGAGAGAAAGTGGGAGAGAAAAGGGGGAAGGGAGGCAGAGGCACAGTATGGAACAGGAATGGAGGGAAAAGACAGAGAGGGAGAGCACAAAGAAGTAGAGAGGGAGAGTGATAAGGAAGGTATGAAGGAGGGAGGGAAATACAGTGACAAGGAGATAGAGAAATAATAAGGAATGGAGGGAGAGAGACAGAGAAGGGGAGAAGAAGAATGCGATGGTGGAGCCTGGAGAGAGCAAGACAGTAAATGAGAGAAACTCAGAGGTAAGTGAGAGAAAGAGAGAGTAAGTAAGGGAAACTGAGAGGCAAGAACAAAAGGATTGAGGGTGGAAGGGAACTGAAGGGACAGTGGAAGTGGGAGGGTAAAAATGAAAGGGATGGAGAGTGCGAATGGGGTGAAGAAAGGGAGTGTGATTAAGGGTGAGTGTGAGAGGATGGGCAGAGAGAACGGAGGAGCATTGGAGAGGGACTATATGAGTAAACACTGAGCCTGAAAGTTAGACACTCCCTCCTCCTTCCTCTTTCCCCAAAAGCTGATTCACAAAGCAAGCTGGAGAGGAGAAAAACTCCTGCTTCTACCCCTCAGTTCCTGTAAATTCTACAGTGTCACCAGAGGCAAAACGAGGGATGAGGTTACTTAAACCCAACACCTTAACTCAGCCCCTACCCCTTTTCCTTCTCTGCCAACTGGGGCCTGGGAATACGTACATCTTTCTTTAGCTTAGCTTCTTAACTGAAAAGTAAAAAAATCTTTTTTTATAGAATCCCTACAGTGTGGAAACAGGCCCTTTGGCCCAACAAGTCCACACTGAACCTCAGAGCATCCCACCCAGACCCATCCCCCTTATTCTACACATCCCTGAACACTACAGGCAATTTAGCATGGCTAATCCACCTAACCTGCACATCTTTGGACTGTGGGAGGAAACCACACAGACATGGGGAGAATGTATAAACTCCACCCAGGCAGTCACCCAAGGCTGGAATTGAACCTGGGTCCCTGGTATTATCAGGTAGTAATGCTAACCACTGAGCCACCATGCCATCCTCTTAGAGAGTGCTGCTGCTTGATATTTTCAATGGCCATTTTTATTGTTCAAAACTTTAAATTATTGATTTTGTAATTGGAATTGTTTTCTGAAAAAAAGCAATTCATGATTATTATTGTCCCAAATCTCAACTTTCTGAAATTTGTTCAATGGCACCCAGAGTGAGCAAAACCCCTCCATATATAATGTTTGCATAAGTCTGCTCTTCCTGTAATCTGTTAGCATAATGCTAGGCCACTTCTTTTTATGAAGTATGCAATAAAATAAGAATATTCTGGATTGATTGATCAATCAGTAAACTTTATTGATTGGCAACATGGAGTCTCAGTGGTTAGCCTCACAGTGCCAGGGACCTGGGTTCGATTCCAACCTCGGGTGACTATCTGTGTGGAGTTTGCAAGTTCTCCCCGTGTCTGCATGGATTTCCTTTGGGTGCTTTGGTTTCCTCCCACAGTCCAAAGATGGTGCAGGTTAGGTGGCTTGGCTATGCTAAATTGTCCATAGTGTCCAGGGATGTGCACGCTAGGTGAGTTAGCCATAGGGAATAAAGGTTTACAGGGATATAATTGGGGGTGGGTCTAGGAGGGATGCTCTTTAGAGGGTCGAAACAGACTCGATGGGCTGAATGGCCTGCTTCCACACTATAGGGATTCTATGATTCTGTGATTAATTTGAGCAAATGGATATTTCAGCACATTCTTCAACTGTTGTCTGAACTTAGTTTGTATCACAACAAATTATGGTATTGCTATGCAACTGAGGAGCTGCAGCAGCCCAATTCCTGCACAGACCCATGTATCTATCCAGATGCCTTTTAAATACTGTAATTGTACCAGCCTCCACCACTTCCTCTGGCAGCTCATTCCACACATGCACTACCCTCTGCATGAAAAAGTTGCCCCTCAAGTCCCTTTTACATCTTTCCCCTCTCACCTTAAACCTATGCCCTCTATTTTTGGACTCCCCCTACTCTGGGGAAAAGACCTTGACCATTCCCCCTATCCATGGCCCTCATAATTTTATAAACTTCTATAAGGTCACTCCTCAGCTTCCGATGCTCCAGGGAACATAACCCCAGCTTATTTAGCCTCTACCTACAGCTAAAACCCTCCAATCCTTGTAAATCTTTTCTGAATCCTTCCCAGTTTCACAACATCCTTCCTGAAACAGGGAGGCCAGAACTGAATGCAGTATTCCAAAAGTGGCTTAACCAATGTCCTGTAAAGCTGCAACATGCCCTCACACTCCTATACTCAGTACACTGATCAATTAAGGCAAACATACCAAATGCCTTCTTTACTATCCGGTTTTCCCGCTACTCCACTTCCAAGGAACTGTGAACCTGCACTCCAAGGTCTCTTTGTTCAGCAAAACTTTCCAGGACCTTACCATTCAGTGTATAAGTCCTGCCCTGATTTGCCTTACTAAAATGCAGCACCTCACATTTATCTAAATTAAACTCTATCTGCCATTCCTCGGCCCATCGGCCCATCTGGTAAAGGTCCCATTGCACTCTGAGCATATAAATAGGAAAAGTTTAGAAGGATATTGGCCAAGGTTTGGCACGTGTGACTAGGTCAGATTGGGATATTTGGTCAGCACAGATGAATTGAACCGAAGCTGTATGACTCTATGACTCTAAGACCAGTGTTGGAAAATTGATTCTTCACAAAGACTGAAATTGGTTATTCAACAGTCTTGTTTGGAGTCATTAGAGTGGCCATTTGGGGGGGTCTTTGACCATTCAGTTTTACTGTATTGCAAGTGCTGAGGCACAATGGCTGATTCAGTTCGGCTGTTTGTTTCCACATCATAACAGTATTCATCCTTTAACGGCCTGGTGTGACTTAAAATTAGCATCACCTTCTCAATGGAATGGGTTCTCTTCCATTGGGATCTTACCTTTTGTCAAGTAAATGATGTCTGGCTGTTTAAAAATAATATCAATTATAGAATCTGAGATAACAAGGTGTAGAGCTGGATGAACACAGCAGGCCAAACAGCATCAGAGGTGCAGGAAAGCTGACTTTTGGGTCTGGACCCTTCTTCAGAAAACATTCGCGTCCAGACCTGAAACGTCAGCTTTCCTGCTCCTTCTTACTATCTCTGAATCAATTATAGAATGTTGGTTATTGAAGGTTTGGGTTAATGTCATTATAGAGTTAGTTAAAGATTGTTTTAGAAAATGCCTTTTACAGAATGTTCAGGATAATGTCAGTCATATTATGTTCTGGGTAATTTTGGTTAATAATGGTTATGGAATGTTATGGGCAATGTAAGTTATAGAATATTCTGGATAATGTTGGTTATATTATGCTCTGGGTAATGTCAGTAGTAGCTTGCTCTGGATTATGTCAGTTATGGGATGTTCTGGATAAATATTGAATCATAGAATACAGAAGAAGCCATTCAGCCCCTCATGTCTGTAATGCCAAAAATTTACCGAATCTACACTAATCCTACCTTTCAACAATATGCCCATAGCCTTGAATGTTATGGCACTTCAAGTGTTCAACTAAATACTTTATAAAGATTGAGATTACCTGCCTCAACTAACCTGCCAGGCAGTACATTCCAGATCCTACCACCCCCTAAATCTCCTACTTTCCACCTTAAAATTATGCCTCCTTGTTATTGACCCTTCAGCTAAGGGAACAGCTGCCATCTACATTATTGGGAGTCCTGCGAGCCTGTGAATACCATGAGATAACTCGCAGGTTCTCCCTGTTGAGGGGTGAAACAATATATTTACTTCACCACCATATGTGGCCTTGACACCAAACTACAATCCGAACTTCTAAACCTCATTCAGAGTTGGGTCATCAAATGATCCCTGACTTTTTGCAGCAACTCACAACACAACCTCCAGAAAATCATCCTTACGCCTCCATTAACATTCCATAACAGAAGCCAGTCAAAAGACTATCGGCTGCTAGTTAGATAGCATTGCTTTTCAATACCCTGAGAGGGGCTTCCTCACTTTGCCGAGCACAATTTCAAGTATCTATCCCGATGAAGTATCTATCCAGCTTGGGGAGCAGTGTGGACTGCGTCAGTGCATTTTCCATTAAACAGGACCAGATATCTGTCCACCATGGGAATATATGAACATTTTGGCAATGCACTGATACTGAAACTAGGCCTATACTGTTGCTCAGCATGATGAGACATTTAGACTGTCCAGTGCTATGAAAACTGGACCAGAAATCTACGCAGCACAACAACATAGACATTGGTCTACAAGTGTACCGGGTAGACTACGCCAATGAATTGATGTGCAAAAGATCAGAAAAAGATTCATATTAGAGCTGAAAAGTTCGTTCTTTTTCCCTCTCCACAGATTCTGGCAGACCTGTGGAGTTTCCCCAGCACATTCTGTTTTTATCTTAGACATCTACCCAGCAGAGAGCAGCTTCTAATGTAGGTCAGTGTTCACAGGAATGACAAATGAATGGGATTTTGGTGTTCTAGTGGATACTGGGAAAACAAAGATTCTTCTGGCAGCTCACCCATCATATGTGACCTCCTCAACTAATGGATATATTACCAATCACTGTCAGCAATATTCTCTCCCTGGTGTGAGGCTCCACATCGTGTTGAAGGAGGTGACACAGCTCTGTGACCACTTCAGAGCCAAAGCCGAGTCGCTTCACCTTCTCCTCCTGAGTTAGGTGATCATAAAGTATTCTTGGGCTTCCTAAGTTGGGTAGGGCAGAGTCACCATACCGACTACCCAACTCCAGGATTCCAGAAAACCACCCCATCCTACTCTGTCTGTGCCACCCCTGCTCTATTTCTTGTTCATATTGCACACTCTAATGCACTGTAACTACAGTCCAATCCCTCTGATTTGTGTCAACAAATTAACTGATCTCCCTGAATGTCTGCAGCAGTTCACTGCACAAACCGTAGAAAACCAACCACAGCACCTCCACCAACTCTCTAATAACAGAAGTAAGTCAAATGTCTCTCATTTGCAGGTTAGGTCCTGAACCTTTTTAATAACATTAGAGGGGCGTCCTCATGTTTAGCTGAGAATGACGAACACAGGTATTCAGTGGACCGGCACAGAACAAGTTTGAAACGCAACTATCAAAGCTGCTGAAACCCCCTGCCAACACTGAACACCCAATGGGACACAATGAGAAATGAACAACAGAATGAGCTACACAATTTCATTTTTTGTCAGTTATTGCTTCATAACTCCTTCACCAGTGATTTGAGAGAGCCCCAAACTAAGGCCAGGGAAAGATATACAGAATCAGAAAGTCATGTTAAAAATGGAATCAGACAAAAAGGCCCATGGCATGCTTGCCTTCATTGGAAGGAGCATGAATATAAGGATAGACAAGTTATGCTGCAGCCTTATAGACCTTTATTTAGGCCACACTAGGAATGTTGCGTACAATTCTGGTCACCACACTACCAGAAGGATGTGGATACTTCAGAGAGGGTACAGAAAAGGTTTACCAGGATGTTGCCTGGTATGGGGGATTTTAGCTAGGAAGAAAGGTTGTATAGACTGGTTTGTTTTTACTGGAACGCAGGAGGTTGAGGGACGACCTGATAGAAGTTTATAAGATTCGTTCCGAGGAAGGGTCACCGGACCCGAAACGTTAACTCTGTTTTCTCCTTCACAGATGCTGCCAGACCTGCTGAGCTTTTCCAGCAACTTTGTTTTTATTTATAAGATTGTGAATGGCATGGATAGAGTGGAAAGTAGGAGGCTTTTTCCCAGGGTGGAGGGGTCAATTACTAGGGGTCACAGGTTCAAGGTGCAGGGGGGGTGTTTAAAAGAGATGCATGAGGCATGTTTTTCACACAAAGGGTGGCGAGTGCCTGGAATGCACAACCAGCAGAGTGGTGGAAGCAAACACAATATCAGCATTTAAGAAGTATGTGGACGAATACATGAATAGGAAGGGAATAGAGGGATACGGATCACGTAAGAGAAGACAGTTTTAGTATGGAAGGGCAAAATGTGTCAGTGCAGGCTTGGAGGGCCAAAGGACCTGTTCCTGTGCTGTATTGTTCATTGTTCTTTGTTGTTCTTTGTTTAATTAGTTCACAGAGAGCAAGTTGGTTAAATAGGGAATAGGCAGGGGAATGGGAGTAATTGGAGGAATGAGATATTGGAGGGAGCATAAAATGAAAGCTTTGCCAGATCACTTGCACCACCTCACAGGCCCCATAAACATAGACAAGCGCACAGTCCAGCATCGAGAGCTGTGCAGACCATGTAAGTGTATTCCTCAGTAAACTGGACTATCTGTGCAGACTTCTGTCAGATTCTGTCCTCCGTGTGCTCTGGTTTCCTTCCACACTCCAAAGGTGTGCAGGCTGGTGGATTGGCCATGCTAAATTGCCCGTAGTGTTCAGGGATGTGTAGATTAGGTGTGATATAGGGGGATGGGTGTGATGCTCTGAGGGTTGGTGTGGATTTGTTGAGCCAAAGGGCCTGTTTCCACACTGTAGGGATTCTACGAAAAAAAAGATCATCAAGCAGTAAACACAGACTCGATATCTGACCAGCATGGGGAGTTGAGCAGACTGTATTAGCGTATTGCTCAGCAGACCTGTGCTAAGTAGCTACCTAGAATGAAGAAATGTGTAACCTAAGCTGGAAGTGAGCAGACATGTTGTTCCCATCAGTTCATGCATCCTTACCTCTATTGTGCCAGCATAAGCGGGCTTTTGACATGAAAATCACAGTCTGACAGAGATGCAGGATTGGGAAACTGAGTTTAAACACGAGCAGCAAGCAGAGGTTTGGGGAATAGGGTGAAAAGGAGAGTAAGGAATGATGTCAGGGAAGGATTTGTTTGCACTTTTGAGAATATCAAAACAAAGACATTGCCAGAGCAGATCAAGATCAATGTCAGTGCTCACAAGAATGATGGGTAGTCAATATTCTGGTGTATTTTAGGATACAAGCCTCAGACTTTTGGATGAGATTTGCTTATGCAGCTTTTCAGAATCCACAGAATCCCTACAGTGTGGAAGCAGGCCATTTGGCCTATCGAGTCCACACTGCAGCAATGCACTCAAGGGCACACATCCAGCTCATGAACTGGACCAGGCTGCATCCTTGGACTTTTCTCTTACTGCCATAATGCTCACTCGCTCTGACCCTGCCTAAATGCTTGCAGCATCCCTGCCTTGCCTTGCTTTTTTGTGCATTATCTCCTCAGCCAGAGATACCAGGTTCACATTGCTGTTGTCTTGCATTGTTGTTTAATGCAGACAGAAAGCAGGAAGCTTGTTATGGTTGTTAGCAGTCCTCAGTCGAGTCAAGAAGGATAGCCTTCGCCCAGGGATCCTGACACAACAGGTCAAAAGCAGTCTCTAATACCAGTTCAGGCTTGGCTAAAGGAAGTCAGAATCAGGAATTACCTCTTAAAAGGGATGAGTAGCCAAAACACGGGCATCACACCACCTGCCTCGAGTCCTTCTGCCCTATTCTGGGCTTTTCTTTCTGGAAAGAAGAGGCAGATATTACGAGAGATGAAAGTGGGTGGCACAGCTATTATCATTGGTGTGGGTGGAAAGGTATCCCAAGCATGTGAATAGATAACAGAGCCCTCAGGGTTGGTGGCATTTGGGGCTGAGGTAAGTAACAGCAAGGCAGGGAAGATATTGCACACAACAGGGAATGTGGCGAAGCACAAACCTCAGTGGGAGGTAGCTACCATATAGCAAAGCTCAAGTGAGGATGAATTATCAGAGAGAAGATGGTGCCGGTTACAACAGCCAAGTAGAAAGGGACATTGATCTCCTTCCTACAGAGCTGTGCATTCCTCAAGATGGCTGAGACTTATTTAACTTGAATAGCATCCTTGGACCAGGCAGACATGGTCTGGTATTGTGGTGCCCACTGTTGGATCTCAGGGAGGAGGAAATTTCATGTCTGTACCATCCTGTCCAGCAGGACCTCCAGGGCCCTGCCAGCCAAGTGGGACACTGATTCCATATCTGGGTAAATTCAAGATCTATTCAGGCAGCCCCAGACTGACAGTGCTTGTCCAGGTACCTAATGTAATTTTTAAAATGACACAGGCGCAAGGGATGCTGATGAATTCTCGAATATCCACTGACTGGTGAGTTGATCTGAGCGCAGACATGAGGGGTAAAATATTTTGGTCTGAGAAGTGATGAATATTATGTGATTTGATTGGTGTATGCTATGTTCAGATAGCGTATTGTGAGGAGGCTAGTCACATGACACTGAGTCATCAGCTCGTGCTCACGGGCTTGTTCAAACATATTTGGATCAATGACCAAGTGCATGGCCTTGGAATAAACGCTCCTTGTTAGGTTGCATTAGACAAAGAGTTTGCATGATCTTTGGTTCTGACTGGAACCTAGCAGTTTCCCAGTACGGAATAGTGAGAAGAACGGTGAGTGCTTGAAGTTGAGCAGGACACAAAAAGAAGTGCTGTTAAGTTAAACTTTAGTGATGTTAAGTTCTTCTAACTTGATTAGCAGTTCAATCTTTCTGTGTGCAGTGTTCTATAAACTTCTTCAGTTGCAATCATGTCTTAAAAAAAGCAGAAATAGCTGGAATTAAATGGGAATTCTCAACGAACTTCTGCCTACTCATGAAAGCCATTGTTTCACATACTCAGCCACATCTTACATAGCATACACCAATCATATCACATAATATTCATCACTTCTCAGACCAAAATATTTTACCCCTCATGTCTGCACTTGGATCAACTCACCATTCAGCGGATATTCTAGAATTCACCAGCATCCCTTGTGCCCGTGTAATTTTCAGAATTACATTAGGTACCTGGAGCTTCATTTCCTTTTGGACTTTGAGGTAGGACTTCATATCGTCCTTGTTATTAATTCTCTTGTATCTGTGCAGGTACATTTGAAGGATCAAAGGGTTAGAATGGAGGGCTGTGCCCTTGATAGAGCTCAAGCAGCTAAGCAACTCATGTTTGTCTGTGCCTGTGGCCATGTTGAACTTCAACCAGAAAAGTAGAGAAAGACAGATTGGGCCTGAAGACCATGTTAAAGCACAAACTGCGAAAAAAGAGAAGGCTCGTTTGTTGGTGAGCAGGTACTGTCTGTACTGCATTGGAAGGGTGAACCTTGCTGCAGTTTCTAACGTGCCCTGGAGAGTGTGAATCTATGGCTGCAAAGGAAGAGTCTCAGGGAGGTTTTTTTTTAATGTGATCTATGATGCCAGAATCAAAGGTGTACCTGGAGGTATCAGCTTGCAGAGGGCATGGTGATGGTCATTGTGGATTATGCAGTGAGAGTTGGTAGTTCAGAGTCTGACGATGAGCAGCCTTGTTTGTTTTTTAAGGGGTGTGTTAGTGGTAGTGTAGGTCTAGGTATTAAATAATACAGCTGGCCTCAATACTGGGAACAACAGTCGCATTGGGACATGAAAGGTTACAGGCTTTGGTGTCAAAATGGGGAAATTCATTATAATATAGAGTGGATCAAAAGAAATGGGATGTATGCTGCTTCACGATAACGAATAGAAGATAGAGTATCTACAGTAGACAGAGGCATGATGGTAGAACATTTCAGTGCAAAATCTTGGTAGATGGAACATAACATGGGGAAATGTGAGGTGATACACTTTGGCAGGAACAAAACAAGAGCTGAATATTATTTAAATGGAGAAAGATTACAGAAAGCTGCAGAGCAGATGGAATTTGGAGTCCTCGTATATGAACCATAAGAAGTCAGCATCCAACTTCAGTGGGTAACTGAAAAGGCAAATAAAACTTTGACCTTTATTTCAAAGGGAATGGAATATAAAAATGCAGAGGTTTTGCTAAAACTATATAAGGCGCTGGTCAGACCATACCTAGATACTGTGAACAGTTTTGGTCCCCTTGCTTCAGGAAAGATATTTGTGGGCAGTCCAGAGAACATTCATCAGTTGATCCAAGCATGAAAGAATTTTCTGTTGAGTTGAGGTTGTGTAGGTTGTGCCTGTACTTATTGAAGTTCAGAAGAATGACAGAAGACCTTACTGAAACATACAGGTAGTTCTGCTATAATGCGTGTTTCATTAACAGAATTGATGAATAGCCGACTCTGTTTGGATAACTCGAACTTTTTGTTATAGAGGCACGGTGACTTTCTATAGCATGAGGTCTGTGTGAGGAAGTGGGGCAGGGGGCAGAGATTCAGATTTTTGGATCATTGGGATCTCTTCTAGGGAAGAATTGACCTGTACAAGATGAATGGGTTGCACTTGAACTGGAAGGGGACCAATATCCTGGCTGGGAGATTTGCTAGATCTGCTTGGCAGAGTTTAAACTAGTTGGGCAGGGGTGTAGCAACCTATGCAGTTGTGAGACAAGAGAGAAGGTTGAGGCTGATACAGAAGTTAAAGAGAGTAAGTTAAATCGACCAGGTAGGCAAGATCAAAGCAGAGAATGAGCGAAGACTGATAAATTAAACTGCATTTATTTCGATACAAGAGGTTGGACAGGTAAGGCAGATGAATTCAGGGCATGGATGGGAACATAGCACTGGGATATCATAATTATGACAGAAACATGGCTGAGAGAGGGACAGGACTAGCAGCTCAATGTTCCAAGGTACAGACGCCATAGGAAGGATAGAAAGAGAGGCGAAAGAGGAGGGGGTCTGGCGTTTTTGATTAGGGCAAGTACCACAATAGTCCTTAGAGATGATATTCCTGGGGGGATCAGCCAGTGAAGTGATATGGGTGGAACTGAGAAATAAGAAGGGGATGATCACTTTGACAGATATTGAGGATCTGGTCAAGAAGAAGAAGGGGGCATATGTCAGGTATAGACAGCTGGTATCAAGTGAATCCCTTGAGGAGTATAGGGTGTATAGGAGTACACTTTAAGAGGGAAATTAGGAGGAAAAAAGGGGGCAGGAGATAGCTTGGACAGATAAGGTTCAGAAAAATCCAAAGCGATTCTACAAGCATATTAAGGGCAAAAGATTAACTAGGGAGAGAATAGGGTCCCTTGAAGATCAACAAGGCCGTTTATATGTGGAGCCACAGAAGATGGGTGGGACCCTAAGCCACTATTTTGCGTCAATATTTACTGTGAAGCTAGACAACTCAGGGAAATAAATAGCGATGTCTTGAAAAAAAAATCTACATTATGGAAGGAGAGGTGCTGGAGATTTTAAAATGCATGAAGCTACATAAATCCCTGGGACCTGATCATGTGTATCCCAGAACATTGTGGGAAGCTAGGGAAGAAATTGCATGGCCCATTGTGGAGATACTTGTACCATCGACAACCATGGGTGAAGTGCTGGAAGACTGGAGGGTGGCTGATGTTATACCATTAATTAAGAAAGGCTGCAAGGAAAAGCCAGGGAACTACAAACTGGCGAGCCTGATGTCAGCGACAGGTATGTTTTTGGAGTGATTCTGAGAGATAGAATCTACATGCATTTGTAACAGCAAAGACTGAGCAGGATAGTCAACATGCCTTTGTGCGTGGGAAATTGTGTCTCACAAACTTGATTGAATTTTG
This sequence comes from Rhincodon typus, assembly GCF_021869965.1. Taxonomy (NCBI): domain Eukaryota; kingdom Metazoa; phylum Chordata; class Chondrichthyes; order Orectolobiformes; family Rhincodontidae; genus Rhincodon; species Rhincodon typus. The sequence goes on along the minus strand of NC_063360.1, from coordinate 243,908 downwards.
TGAAGAGGTGACCAAGAAATTAGATGAAGGCAGAGCAGTAGGCGTTGTCTACATGGACTTTAGCAAGGCTTTTGACAAGGTTCTGCATGGTAGACATTTAGTTAAATTTGATCACGTGGGATCCAGGGAGAGCTAGCCCAACTGAATACAAAATTGCTTGACGGTAGGAGACCGAGGGTGATGGTAGCGGGTTGTTGTTCGGACTGGTAGTTTATGATCAGAGGTTGCTGCAAGGATTGGTGTTGGGTCCACTTATTGTTTGTCATTTATATACACGATTTGGATGAGAATATAGGAGGCATGCTTAATAAGGTTGTTTTCGGTGGTATTGCAAACAATTAAGAAGGTTATTTAAGAGTATAACAGGATCTTGATCAACTGAGCCCAAGGACTGAGGAATGGCAGATAGAGTTTAATTCATATTATTGCAATATGTTGCATTTTGGTGAGACAAACCAGGACATGACTTACACAGTTAATGGTAGGGCATTGTCGGGCGTTGTAGGGTGTTGTTGGACAGAGAGATGGAGGGGTGCGGGTACATAGTTCCATGAAAGTGGTGTCACAGGTAGACATGGTGGTGAAGGAGACATTCGGCACACTTGCCTTTATTGGTCAATGTTGTGAGTACAAGAGTTGGGACATCATACCACTGCAGTGCAAGACATTGGTAAGGCCACATTTAACATGCTGCATACAATTCTGGTAACCACGGTATAGGAATAAACTGGAAAGGGTACAAAAAAGATTCACAAGGATGTTACTGAGGTTGGAGGGTAAGCTGGTTAGGCTGGGACTTTTCTTCCCTGGAGTGTAGGAGGCTGAAGGGTTACCATGTAAAGGTTTATAATATTATGAAGGCATAGATAATGTGAATAGCCAAGGTCTTTCCCCCATGATAGGAGAGTCCAAAATTAGAGGCAGATGGTTTAAGTTGAGAGGGGAAACATTTAAAAGGGACCTGAGGGGCAACTGTGATGGTGTGTATATATGGAACAAGCTGCCAGAGAGAATGGTAGAGGCACCCTTGGGTCCAACCAGTTTATGCTTACCGTGTTCCCAAACTAAACTTGTCCTACCTACCTGCGCATGGCCCACATCCCTCCAATCCATTCCTTTTCATGACCTCATCCAAATGTTTTTTAAACATTGTAACTGTACCTGCATCCACCACTTTCTCTGGAAGATCATTCCACACACAAACCACACTCTGTAAAGAAATTGCCCCTCGTGTCCTTTTTAGATCAATAAACCCCAGGCCCTCAACAATAAATTAATGATCCCTGTAAATAAACTGGGCCATTCCCAATGCTTTTAAAATCAATAAATACTCAGGCCTCATGAATGAATAAATGGTCCATTTAAATAAGTCCTGGCCATTCCCAACATTTTTAATAATCAGTACCCCCCAGCCCCCTCATCAGAACATGAATTGGGAGTGTCTTGGAGCATGAAATCATTTCTCTTTCAGATATATCTGTCCATCTCATAACAACTAACTATTTAAAAACAAAGCACATCTCCTTTCAAGATCCTTTATCAATTATCAAGTATCATAAGAGATAGTAAGAACTGCTGATGCTGGAGTCAGAAATAACACAGTATGGAGCTGGAGGAACACAGCAGGTCATGCAACATCAGCAGAGTAGGAAAGTTGACATTTTGGGTCAGACCCTTCTTTTCTGAAGATGTGTCCTGACCTGAAACGTCAACTTTCCTACTCTGATGCTGCCTGACCTATCGAGTATCATAAATCTGTTTTCTGAGTTTTCAAATTCTTTCTGACCAATGAAAACACTTTTTGTTCATTATGAGAATCTATTTTACTGTGAACTCCTTTATCAATTAGGTAGATTATATCATAATTCTGTTTTCTGATGTTTCCAGCATTTTTTTTATCAATGGAAGGACATTGTTCCTTATTATGAAAATTAATTTCACTTTAAACTCCTTTGTCCCATCACCCTTTCATCGTTTAGGCAAATATATCAATTTCTGCAAACTCTTCATATCAGTGAAGTAGTTTTAGTTGTTCATGGTTTGCGGATAGGCCATAAGATACAGGGGCAGAATTGGACAAATAACATACTGTTCAGCCCATCACAGCTGAAATATTTCTTAACCCCATTCTCCTCCCTTTTTGCGATAATCCTTGATCCCCTTACCAAACAAGAACCTACCTATCTCTGTCTTACATACATTCAATGACGTGGCCTCCACAGCCCTCTACGGCGATGAGTTCCACAGATTCAGCACACTCTGATTGAAGAAATTCCTCCTTATCTCAGTTCTAAAGAGTTGTCCCTTCACTCTGAGGCTGTGCCCTCAGGTGCCAGTCAACTCTTTCCAGTTCTCTTAGTATTCTATAAGTTTCAATTATATCTCCCCTCATCCTTCTAAACTCCAACTTCTCATATGACAAGCTCCTCACCCTCAGGATCATTCTTGTTAGCATTCTCTGGACTCCCTCCAGGGCCAGCAATTGCTTCCTTAGTCATGGGGCCCAAAACTACTCGCAATATTCCAAATGTGGTATGACCAGAGCCTGATACAGCCTCCACGGTACATCCTTGCTCTTGCATTGAAGCTGTCTCAAAATGAATCCCCAACATTGCATTTGCCTTCCTAACTGCCAACTGAACCTGCATGTTAACATTAAGAGAATCCTGAACAAGGATTCCTAAGTCCCTTTATGCTTCAGATTTTGGAGGCCTTTCCTCATTTACAATATAGTCTATGCCTGTGTTCTTCCTACCAAACTCCAAAACGTTACACTTTCCCATGTTGTATTTCCATCTGACACTTCTTTGCCCATTCTCCTAGCCTGTCCAAGTCCTTCTGCAGCATCCCCACTTCCTCAACACTATTAGCTTATCTTTGTTTCATCTGCAAACTAGCAACAGTGCCCTCAGTTTCTTCATCCAGACCGTTAATGTATAATGCAAATTATTGTGGTCCCAACACTGACCCCTGCAAAACTCCCCTTGTAACTGACTGCCAATCTGAAAAAGACCCCTTTATCCCAACTCTCTGCCTTCTGCCTTGATATTGCTGGCAGGATCAGCGCTTTTTGCCTATCATTAACTGTCTTTCGGAATGTGATGCTGAGTCACTTGCTGAAGTGCTATAGTCTATCTGGTAAAATGCCTCGTCTGTGGTATTATTCTGGTATTCAGTTGCTGCCAGACCTGCTGAGCTTTTCCAGCAACTTTGTTTTTGTTTCTGGTAATTCTGCTTTGCAACCTCTCCAGTTCCTGAAATGTGAGACCCTGCAATTAGATGCAGTGCTCTTGTCAAGTCCAAACTAGCAATTAGAAAAGACTAAATATAACATTCTTGTTAAAGAATTGTCTCGACATAACTTGTTTTCTTTAAATTCTGTGTATGTGATTCCTCAAGACTCTCTGTTCCTGAACCACCGTTCAAATTGTACCAAAATTGGCTTTTTGAAAGTGAAGGGTTCATATCTGGAATCTGCAATTAAAGAAGCATTGGGCGGTGAAATTTGCAGATTACATAGGAAAATGCTGGTTAAAGTGTATTTAGACATGATTATGAGGTGGTTTTTTTAGACTGTCCAGGTTCTGTTGTAAGGTTTCGTTGTAGATCTCCTGTTTGAGCTTTTCCCATCCGCACCTGTGATATGATTTACAGTGTCTGTGAACTTTGTGAATAGCTATGTGACTCCGACTACTCCTCGATGAACATTAAGGTCTTCTCATAGAATTATACAGTGCAGCAGAGGCCCTTCAGCCTATCAAGTTTGTACTTCAAACAATATACTACAACTTACAGTAGTCCCACTTTACAGCACTAGGCCCATAGCCATGAATATTATGACACTTCAAGTGTTCATCCAAGATCTTTGAAAAATGTTTTGAGATTTTCCACCTCAAACAGTGAATTACAGACACCCAATATCCTTTGAATGAAAATGCTTTTCTGCAAATCCCCTTTTAAACTTCCAGCTTTTCATTTTAAAATTATTCCTCCTTGTTATTTACCCTTTAACAGCTGATTTCTGTACACCCTATTCATGCTTGTCAAAATCTTATACACCTTTATCAAAGCATTCTTCAAGCTTCTCTGTTCTAAAGAAAACAGCCTGAGCTTATCAAAGCCTCTCCTCATTGCTGAAATGTCCAATCCCAGGCAACATCCTGGTGAATCTCCTGTGCACCTCCTCCAGTGCAATCACATCCTTCCTGTAGTGTAGAGACCAGAACTGCATACAGGACTCCAGCTGTAGCCGAACTAAAGTGCTGTGCAGCTCCAAGAGGATCTGCCTGTTCTTGTAATCTTTGCCTCAACTGATAAAGGCAAGTATCTCATAGGTCTTCTTAATATCCTGTTAACTTGTCCTGTCACTTTCAGGGATCTGTGGAGAAGCATATCAATGTCCTTCTGCTCCTCTGAACTTCCTCATGCCTTGTCATTCATAAAGTAGCCCCTTGCCTTGTTACTCTTCTTGTTACTTACGTCACATTTATTAAAGTTAAATTTAATCTGCCACTGACCCGCGCATCTGACCAATCCATCTATATCTATCCTGTAACCTAACACCTTTCTCCTCACTGAGGCTAATCTGGGCAATATTTGTATCATTTGCAAATGTACTTATGATGCCTCTCATAGCTCATCTACATCATTTATGAAGCAATAAGGGACACATCACTGATCCCTGTGGTACACCACTGGACACTGGCCTCCAGCCACACAAATAGCCTTCTACCACCAAACTCTCTCCCCTGCCATTAAGTCAAATTTTCATTATTCTTGCCAAGTTACCCAGGATCCCGTGAACTTTTAACTTCTTATCAATGTCCCATGTTGGACCTTGTTGAAGACCTTGCTAAAATCCATCTAAACTGCATCAACTTCCCTAATTTCAACAAAACATTTGGTCACCTTGAAAAATTCCACCAGATTTGTTAAGCATGACCTGCCTCTGACAAAGTCTTGTTGACTATGTCTGATCAAACCTTATGTCTCAAAATGGAGATTAATTTTCTCATCCACTATTTTCTCCAATACTTGCCCAACAACTGGTGTTAGAGTCACTGGTCTAAAATTTCTTGGTTTAGGTCCGCAACCCTTTCTGTAGAATGGGACCACATTACTTGTCCTCCCCTGTGCATCTCCCCTGTGGCCAAAGATGATTTAAAAATTTGGTTCAGGGCCACGTTTGGGTCTTCTCATCCTGTCTGCCAGGCAATGGACTATAGACATCCATTATTTTGCTAGGACATTACTCTCCAGTCAGAATATGAAAAACCTAAGAACTAGGACCAAGATCAGGCCATATGCTCTCCCATTCAATTTACATGAGGCAATAGCCTAGTGGAATTATTGCTAGATTTATTAATCCAGAGATCCACTCAATGTTCTGGGCTCAAACCCGACCAAGGCAGACTGTGGAAGTTGAGTTCGAGCTTTAAAAAAATCTGGAGTCTAATGATTATATGATTGCGTGAAAAATCTGACTTGGTCTAGCCTCCAAACCCACAGAAATGTGATTGACTCTTAATTGCTCTCTAGGCAATTAGGGATGAGCAAAAAATGCTGGCCTAGCCAGCAGTGCTCTTATACTCAGGGAATCTTGCAGGTGGTTCCACGTATCATTTTTCCTTATTCAGTCACAGGATGAGGGTGTCACTGACCAGGCAGCATTTATTGTCCAGCCCTAATTGCTCAGAGGCCAGTTAAGAATCAACCACATTGCTGTGGGTCTGGAGTCACATGTAGGCCAGACCAGGCAAGAATGGCAGTTTCCTTCCCTATAGGACATTAGTGAACCAGATGGGTTTATCCCCAATAATCGACAATGGATTCGCTGCTATCATTAGATTCTTAATTCCAGATATTTGTTGAATTCTAATTCCACCATCTGCTGTGGCAGGATTCGAATCTGGGTCCCCAGAACATTATTTGGGTCTTTGGACTGACAGTTCAGTGATAATACCACTAGGCCATTGCCTCCCCTTGTCCTTCAGGATGATGGAGGTTGTGGGTTTGGAAGGTGCTGTCTAAGGAGTTATTGCGGTGATTTTTGTCGATGGCACATGCTGCTGCAACTTGGGTGTTGGTGTTGAAGGGAGTGAATTTTGAAGGTGGTGGATCGAATGCAAAATGGGAGGCTGATTTGACCCATCAGATGTCAAGCTTTTTGAATGTTGCTTATCAAGGCAAATTGGAGGTTATTTCATCAAATTCCTGACTTGTGCCTTGTAGGTGGCGGATAGGCTTTGAGCATGGTTTGATCCTCTGGCTCTGGTCAAGTGGAAGATATGTCAGGCAAAGATACATAACAGTTCAGATTACTAGTCTGAATATGAAAAATGACAGAGAATAACTGAAAGGTTAATCAGGATAAATAAGTTGGAGCATTATAACAAGCATGGCGAAAAGGTAAAACAGGTTTCTGTAAGTATCTGTGAATGAAAAAAGTAAATAAAGTAAGTAAAGAAGGTTATAATGAGGAGTCAATAGTAGATAATAAAGAAATGGCATCTATTATGAATAAATATTTTGCTTTGTCCTCACCTTAGAGTATACAAAATCATCCCAAAAAAACTGTTCATCGGGAAGTTATAATCATTATGGAAGTGGTGTTGACCAAACCAATGGGGCTGCAGCTTGCTAAGGCTTTGATCCTGACAGACTTCAACCCAATGCCTTCGAAGAGGTTTCTAATGAGTTAGTAGATGCAATGGTATTAATTTTGAAAAATTATTTTGATTCTGGGAAGGTCCTGTCAGATTGGAAAGTTTCACAGAAATCCTCCATTCAAAACTGGAGAGAATCACAAAGCAGGAAACTATTGACTATTGACTAGTCGAATCAATCATTAAGGAAATTGTAACTGGACGCTTGAAAAATGACTCAATGTATTCAAGAAGAATCAATGTAGTTTTGTGAAATGAAGATTCTGTTTCACCAATTTATTGGAATTCTTTGAAGACATAACCTGCACTGTGGATAAGGGGGATCAGTTGCTGAACTGTAGTTGGATTTTCTGAAGGGGTTTCACAAGATGCCATGTCAAAAGTCATTACATAAAGTAGAAGGTGTAGGGATAACATTCCAGCCTGTGTACAAGATTGGCTGACTAACAGAAAACAGGATATAGATGGATTGGCGACTTAGGCACAGAAATGGCAGATGGCGTTTAATCCAGACAAATGCTAGGTGATGCATTTTGGAGTGAATTATAATGTAAATGGCAGAACCCTTAGGAACATTAACATTCAGATGGATCTGGGCGTGCAAGTCCACACTTCCCAGAAGTGGCAACACAGGTGGCCAATGTGATTAAGAAGGCATATGGCATGCTTGCCTTTATTGGCTGGGGCATGGAGTACAAGAGCTGGCAAACCATGTTGCAGCAGCTATATAAAACCCTTGTTAGGTCGCATTGGAGTATTGTGTGCAATTCTGGTCACCACACTACCAGAAGGATGTGGAAGCTTTGGAAAGAGTGCAGAGAAGGTTCGCCAGGATATTGCCTGGTCTCGAGGGCATTGGCTATGAGGAAAGGTTAAAAAGGCTAGGATTATTTTCACTGGAAAGGAGGTGGCTGAGAGGAGACCTGATAGAGGTCTACAAAATTATGAGAGGCATTGATAGGTTGGATAGTCAGAGGCTTTTTCTCAGGGTTGAAGTTTCAATGACAAGGGGGCACAGGTTGAAGGTGAGAGGGGGAAAATTTAAGGGAGATGTGCGAGGGAAGATTTTCATGCAGAGAGTGGTAGGAGCCTGGAACACGCTGGCAGAGGAGATGGTGAAAGCAGGCATATTGGTGACATTTAAGAGGCACCTGTATGGTTACATGAAAGGGAGGGAATAGAGGGATACAGACCAAATAAGGGCAGAAGGTTTGTTTTTTAGATTAGTTACAGCATGATGATAGTCACAGGCTTGGAGGGCTGAAGGGCCTGTTCCTGTGGTTTACTTCTCTTTTGTTCTTCTTTTGTTTTGCTCTAGACCAGCACAAAGTGGTCTATTTCAATCTCACTTGATGTGATGGGTAGGGTCCTGCAGGGATCTGTGCTGGTCCCTCAACCTCTGAAGGAAGCCAAGATGTGATTACTCATTTGGCACTATGGCTGAAGATGGTGACAATGAGATATTGACATCACCAATAAAAGTTAAACATTGTAGTAATTATAGTATAGCGTAAAACATATGAAATTAGGTTAAAAGTGATACATTGCAGAAAGTTCAAACATCACAGCCTTTCTTAAGTGTTTCACCAGGGTGGGACCGCACTTTGAGGAAGCACCTTGAGGCCGGAAGTCCACACTGAGGCCATGCCAGGCCGTCAGGCCACTATGTAGTGCTGAAAGTGCTGGGCCACTGACAGATTGTCACGACAGGCCAAGAGACCACCATGCTGGGCCGAAAGACTGCCACGGTAGGCCAGTGAAAGACCACCACGGCAGGCCAAGAGACCACTGCACTGGACTGACAGTCCACCATGCCGGACTGAAAGATCACCGTGATGGGCTGAAAGTCCACTTCGCTGGGCTGGGAGGCCACCCTGACAGGCCGTGAGAGTGCTACGCTAGGCCAGGAGGCCGCCTCAACAGTATTGCACTGAGACTGAGGCCAGGATTTGGAGGCTGGAAGTCTGAGGCCTGCAGTACGTGGCCAGGGGATGAAAGAAGAGAGAAGAAAAAGAAACACAAAACAGAAGATAAAAGAGAGAATAAAGAAAACAGCAGGCACAGTGGCTCAGAGGTTAGCATTGCTGCCTCATAGTGCCAGGGACCTGGGTTCGATTCCAGCCTTGGGCGACTGTCTGTGTGGAGTTTGCACATTCTTCGTGTGTCTGCGTGGGTTTCCTCCCACAGTCCAAAGGTGGGCAGGCTAGGTGGATTAGCCATGATAAATTGCCCATAGTGTTTAGGCTAAGTGGGTTAGACTAGGGAAATAGGTCTGTGTGGGATGCTCTACAGAGAGGAGTTGTGGACTTTTTGGGCCGAATGGCCTGTTTCCATACTGTATGGATTCTATGATTCTATGAAAACAGATGGAGCACATGAGCAACCTACTCAGCCACCATTATTTAAACCAACTGAATGCAACAGCCAAAAAGAGAACACCAATAATCACCCCTCACTGTCTTTGAGTCCAATAATCCTAAACCCACCTGAAGTTGAAGATTTTGATCCAGACAATAGCTCCCAATTTGTTATCGACTAGACCAAAACAAACCCCCTCAAAACATGTCAAGGAGATAGTTTAGATCTTAACATTTTCTTATTTTAAAGGCATGTAACAGGCATTGTGTTCTGGATGCATTACAATCTACCAGTCCTGAAGAAAAACACACTTTATTCATAAGCTATATATATATACTACTAATTAACTGTTCCAATATAGTAACACCCCATAACCACACCATTGGAAAAGGCAAATTCAGTAAAATAGATTGTCTCAAATGGAATTCTAGTAGCAGGAAATGAACCCCAGCTTTTAGTTGTAACAGAGAGAGGAAAAACAGCTTCCACATCCAGCTTCAAGACTCCAGCAGCAAGTGCTACTGAAAAACTAAAAATCCTGGTTCTGTGGGAGTTTGACACCACCCTCTCAGGCCTCTCAAGCCGTTTATTGGCTCTGGGCAGACTGCTCGTCACCTCTCTCTTAATCATTCTTCATTAAGAAAAGGACAAAATATACCTCTTAAAGCCATATTATAATCACAAAGGACAGAATGATACTTCCTACAGAGATGAATAACTGGGCTTGCAGTGACGGTGGGCTGTCAGAGGAATGATGGACACGGTTCCAGGCCATTGGAGTTGGGTGATGATGTGGATCGGGAAGAGTATTGATGGATATGAAGGCTGGCTAATGGGGTGGGAATGTTGGTGAGATATTTGGGAGAGAGAGAGAGACAGAGTGATGATATACAGATGGTGGGTTAGGATGGGAGAGATATGATAAACACTGATACTGGCCAATGGGATGCCAGTGATGTTGGTGTGGTGATGGATTCTAGGACTGGCCAATAGGATGAGAGAGATAGTGCAGAGAAAGTGTAGTGATGAACACAGAGATTCACCAATGGGATTTGGGCGTGATGGTGAGGTGGGGCAGTAGATCATGGGATGAAGGATGTGGATACTGGATTTAGGAGTTCTAATTCATGATTCTCTTCAGGTTATCAAGCAGGTTCAGTTAACGCTGAAGAAGACAAATGCAATGTTATCTTTCATTTCGAATGGGCTAGCATACAAAAGCAGAAGGTACTGCTGAGGCTGCATGGGGTGATAACGGTTGGGGATGATGTGGGGGATGGAGTGTGGGGGGTTGCGGATGGCCTGGGGGATGTGGACACTGTGGGGGATATTCATGTTGTGGGGGGTGTGGACATTGTGGCAGATGGGAACAGTGTGGGGAATGGGAACAGTGTGGGGGATAGGGATGGAGTGGATGGGGTGGGGACTATGTGGGGAATGGAGATTTCATGGGAGATGGGGACGGTGTGAGGGATGGGGACTGTGTGGGTGGTGGGAATGGAGTGGAGGGGTGGCGACAGTGCATGGGATAGGGATTGTGTGGGGGATGAGGATGGAGTGGGAGTCGGGTATTGTGTGGGGGATGGGGTCTATGGACTTGGTGGGGAATGGTGTGTGGGATGGAGATAAGTTGGCGTATGGGGACAGTGTGAGGGACATTGGCGGGGGATGGTGGTGGGGATGGGGACGGTGTGGGGAATGGGGTTGGAGTGGGGGATGCGGATGGAATGGATGTGGACATAGTGTGAGGATGGGGATGGAGTGGGGGATTGTCATGGAGTGGGGTACGGGGATGGTGTGGGGCATGGATGGTTGGGGACAGTGTGGGAGATGGACTGTGGGGTGATGTGGAGGACTGGGACAGTGTGGGGGATGGGGACAGCAGTGTGGGGGATATGAACGTTGTGGTGGATGCCGATGGTGTGGGGAATGGGAACGGTGTAGGGGATTGGGATGGAGTGGGGAGTGGAGACTATGTGGGGAATGGGAATTTGATGGGAGATGGGGATAGTGTGAGGGATGGGGACTGTGTGGGTGACGGGAATGGAGTGGAGGAGTGGGATGGTGCATGGGATAAGGATTATGTGGGGGATGAGGATGGAGTGGGTTTGGGTATTGCGTGGGGGATGTTGTCAGACTGGGGCAAGGAGACGGAGTCGGGGATGGGGACTGAGTTGGGGATAGAGTTAAGGATGACGGCGGTGTTGGGGATGGGGATGAAGTGGTGGTGGGTGCGATGGGGATAGTGTCGGGAATGGGAACTGTGTGGGGGATGGATGGTTGGGGATGGTGTGGGGGATGGATGGATGGGGACGGGGACGGTGTGGGGGACGGGGACGGGGTGGGGGGGGGGGGGGGGGGGGGGGGTGAGGATGGACTGTGGGCTGGGGAACATGTGGCAGATGGGGTTGGAGTTGGGGATGTGGTGCGGGATGATGTGGGAGATGTGGATGGATTGGGGCATGGGGACAATGTGGGTAATGGGGTTGGTGTGGGGTGTGGGGTATGGGGTCAGTGTGGTGGATAGGTACGGAGTAGGGTATGGAGATGGTTTGGGGATTGTTACGGATTGGGGGGTGGGGACGGTGTGGGGTATGGAGATAGAGTGGGCTATTAGGGCTGGTGTGCGGAATTGGGATGGGGATGGTATGGAGATGGTTTTAAGGATGGTGCTGGTTTGATTTGATTTCTTGCACCAAAGTACAGTGAGAAGCTTTTGTTTTGCGAACAGTACAGGCAAATCATAGGGTACTTAGACAGAGCGAGGAATACATGTTAAACCAAATAGTAGGTGCACAAAGCACAATCAACATATACCAAGGTCAACATCATTTGAAATTAGAGAGGTCAATTCAGCAGTCTAATAACAGAAGGGCATGAGATAAATTGTAAGGGAATGAGGATGGAGACAGTGTGGAGGATGGGGTCGGAGTGGGGGTTGGAGAATGGGGATGGGGGGG
>NC_063360.1:231101-231915 GCF_021869965.1 Rhincodon typus | reverse complement strand
GATGGGGTGGGGACTGTGTAGGGGTTGGGGGCAGAGTGCGAGATGGGATGCTGCTGGGGCTGGGGACTGTGAGGTGGATGGTGATGGTGAGGGGGATGGGCATGGTTTGGTGATGGGCGTGGTGTGAGGGGTGGGGATTTTGTGGGGGATAGGATTGGAATGGGGCAAGGGGTCAGAGTGGGGGCAAGGGGTCGGAGTTGGTGATGGAGACATTGTGGGAAATGCATACCGTGGTGGGGGGGTGGATGGGGACAGTGTGGGGAATGAGGAATTGGTGGAGTATGGCGTGGGGGATGGGGATGGATTGGTGTATGGGGACAGTGTGGGGGTTAGTGTGGGGTTAGGGATATATGTGGCTAACGGGGATGGAGCTGAGGCTGGGGTTGGAGCCAGGAGATGGGGACAATGTACGGGAATGTGATGGTGTGGGGAAATCGGGATTATGTGGCTAATGGGGATGGAGCTGGGGTTGGGGTCGGAGCCAGGAGACGGGGACAGTGCAGGGGAATATGATGGTGTGGGGAATGGGGATTATGTGGCTAATGGGAATGGAGCTGGGGCTAGGGACGGAGCCGGGATACAGTGGAGGGGAATAGGATGGTGTGGAGGATGGGGATGGATTGGTGTATGGGGACAGTGTGGGGGATGGTGTGGGGACTGGAGATTATGTGGCTAATGGAGACGGAGCCAGGGGATGGGGACAGTGCGGGGGTATGGGATGGGGATGAAGCGGGGCATAGGGATGGTGCGGCGGATGGGCATGGAGAGGGGAATGGTGTGAGAGATGGGGAATGGTGTGAGAGATGGGGAATGG
>NC_063360.1:228804-231091 GCF_021869965.1 Rhincodon typus | reverse complement strand
AGATGGGGAATGGTGTGAGAGATGGGGAATGGTGTGAGAGATGGGGATTGATTGAGAGATGGGGATTGATTGAGGCATGGGGACATTTTGGGGGTTGGTGTGAGGGATGGGACAATGTGAAGGGTGGGGACGGTGTGGAGGAGTAGGGATGGTGCAGGGAATGGGATGGAGTAGGGGTGTGGGGATGATGGGGATGTGGGGACGGAGTGGTGGATGGGGACATGGTGGGAGATGTTTGCAGGATGGGGACAGATTGGTGTAAGTGGACATTGTAAGGGATGGTGTGGGGTTAGGGATTATGTGGGTAATGTGGAGGGTGTGGGGAATGGTATTGGTGTGGGGGTGGGGACAGGCTGAGGGCCGGGGATGGAGTGAGGGTTTGGGACGGTTTGGGGGTGTGGGGATAGTTTGGGAGGTAGGGCCGTTTGGGAGGTGGGGATGGCATGGATGATGGGGGCAGTGTGGGGAATGGTGGTGGTAAGGAGGATGGGGCTGGAGTGGGGAATTGGAGTATTGAAGGGGATGGAGGTGGTGTGGGGGACGTGGATGGTGCAGGGGAATGGGGTTTGTGCAGGGGATAGGGATGCATTGGGGGATGTGAATGGTATGGGGAATGGGGATGGATTGGGGTATGGGGTATGGGAACAGTGTGGGGATGGAATTTAACACAATAGAGGGAAAGGATTTTAGCTCTGACAATGTGGAGTTTGTATGGGTAAAGTTAAGAAATACCAAGGGGCATAAAACATTAGTGGGGTGCCATATATAGACCCCCAAATTGCAGTGGTGATTTTGGGAACGACATCAAACTGGAAATTAGAGATGCAGTGATAACTGAATATCGGTGATCATGGAGCAAATCAAATTAGCCACAATTAGCCGCAGAGGAGAAATTCTTGGATTGTATATGGGATGGTTTTCTTGACCAATATGTGTAGGAAGCAACTAGAGAGCTGGCCACCTTAGATATAATAGGGGACAAAGAAATGGCTGAGCAACTGAATACACACTTTGGTTCTGCCTTCACAAAAGAGGACACAAATCAGATACCAGCAATATTGGAGAATGCAAGATTTAGTGAGAGGGAAGAACTGAGGTAGATCAATATTAGTAGAGAAATGGTGCTGGAAAAATTGATGGGATTGAATCCCCAGGGCCTGATAATCTACATTTCAGAGTACTTAACGAAGTAGCTCTAGAAATAGTGGATGCATTGGTGGTCATCTTCCAGGATTCTATAGACTCTGGAACAGTCGCTGCAGATTGGAGGGTGGCTCATGTCACTCCAATAGTCAAAAGGGGAGGTAGAGAGAAAACAGGGAATTATAGACTGTTGAGCCTAACATCAGTACTGGGAAAACTTCTCAAATCCATTGTCAAGGACTTTATAGTGGAGCATTTAGAAAGCAGTGTCAGGATCAGACAGAGTCAGCATGGATTTATGAAGGGGAAATCATGCTTAACAAATCTGTTGGAATTCTAAGAAGCTGTAACTAGTACAGTTGACAAGCGGGAGCCAGTCGATGTGGTATATTTGGACTTTCAGAAAGCCTTTGACAAAGTCCCGCATAAGAGATTATTGTGCAAGATTAAAGCGCATGGGATTGGGGGAAGTGTATTGAGGTGGATAGAAAACTGGTTGGCAGAGAGGAACCAAAAGGTAGAAATTAATGGGTCCTTTTCAAATTGGCAGGCAGAAATCGTGGGGTGCCACAGGGATCGGTGCTGGGACTCCAGCTATTCACAATATGTATTAATGATTTGCATGAAGGAACAAAATGTAACATCTCCTAATTTGCAGATGACACCAAGTTGGGTGGGAGGGCAAACTGTGACCAGGACCAGATCCTTCAACATTATATGGACGGATTGGGTGAGTGGGCAAATCAATGGCAGATCCAGTATAATTTGGATAAATGTGAGGTTATTCACTTTAGAAGCAAAAACAAGAAGGCAGATGACGACCTGAATGGTTATAAATTGGGACAGTGGAGTGTGCAGTGGGACCTGCGTGTCCTTGTGCACCAGGCGCTAAAGCTAAGTATGCAGATGCAGCAGGCAGTAAACAAGGCAAATGGTACGTTGGCCTTCATTGCGAGAGGTTTTGCAGTTATACATGACCTTGGTGAGGCCACACCTAGAATATTGTGTGCAGTTTTGATCTCCTTTTCTGAGGAAGGGTGCTCTTGCACCAAAGGTTTACCAGGCTGATTCTGGGGATGGTGGGGCTGACATATGAGGAGAGATTGGCTAGGTTGAAATTGTTTTCACTAGAGTTCAGAAGAAT
>NC_063360.1:213519-213804 GCF_021869965.1 Rhincodon typus | reverse complement strand
ATTCTTCTGAACTCTAGTGAAAACAATTTCAACCTAGCCAATCTCTCTTCATATGTCAGCCCCACCATCCCCGGAATCAGCCTGGTAAACCTTTGCTGCAGTCTCTCAAGTGCAAGAGTACCCTTCCTCAGAAAAGGAGATCAAAACTGCACACTGTATTCATCCAAGTGCCTCTCCAATGCTGCTATTGATTCTGTTTCCACCACCTCCTCTGGCAGCGCGTTCCAGGCACTCGCTATCCGTTGTGTGAAAACCGTGCCTCACACATTTCTTTTAAACTTCCGC
>NC_063360.1:155089-213419 GCF_021869965.1 Rhincodon typus | reverse complement strand
TGTATCCATGCCATTCACAATCTAATAAACTTCAAAATAGTTGCCTCTGAACCTCCTGCATTCAATCTTTCTTCATAGCAAAAATCCCCCAAAACAGGCAACATCCTGGTAAACCTTTTGTGTACCCTCTCCAAAGCATCCACTTCCTTCTGTTACTGTGATGACCAGAACTGTATGCAATATTCCAAGTGTGGCCTAACTAAAGTTCTATAAAACTGCAGCATAACTTGGCAATTTTTATATTCAATGCCCCTTCCAATGAAGGCAAGCATACTATAGCCTTTTTTTACTACCTGCACTGCCACCTTCAGTGATCTGTGGACCTGCACACACACATTCTTTGCATTTCAATATTCCTAAGGGTTCTCATTCACCGTATAAATTCCTGTTAAAGTCACAGTACTGTCACAAGTCGTACAGTGAGGTGTGTGTGGGGATCTTCTCTACTAGTCTTGACCTGGTTGGCATCCTGGCAATCCGTTCCCTGTGAGGAAAGACTGGATAGGCTGGAGTTGTGTTCTTTGGAACACAGCTGGCTGAGATGACATTTAGCTGAGGTGTAAACAATTATTCAGATCTAGCTGTAGCCTGTAGAACAGGTCTTTCCTGTTAACAGAGAGGTCAATAATCAGGGACAACAGATATAAAGCGGACAGGTGAGGATGATTCTTTCTACTCCGAGAGTAGTGAGTGTTTGGAACTCCCCGTTTGAAAGTGTGGTAATTCTAATCACAGTGAAATAAAACCTCGGAGGGACTGTAGTGTATAAACCAACAGCTGGAAAATATGAGAACGGTGCCTCCTTTTCCAAACACACTGACACATTGGGCCAAATGGCCTCCTCCTGTGCTGTAAATATTCTCTGCTTCTGTGAACAGTCGTGTGTGCTTCCCGTCACTGAGCCCTGGACACTGCAGTTCAAGCTTGGCCTACCTAAACTGTCACCGGATACAGTGCTGGGTTAGTTCCCAGAACTGAAAGTGGAGTCATTGCCCCAGACCACATCCTGTCGATCTTTTTGTACATTATATTTAGATTCCTGTTCATTCCGTGGTATTTGTAGCACAGCTTAGTCATGCAGATGGATTTACATTTTATATCAGTGTTAGTTGTGGCCTAGCAGTTTGCACAGATGTTTCTGAATCAGAGAGTTGTGTATTATAAACCTGTTAGGATGCTGATGATCAGTGTTCCAACAAATACATGGCAAGGGAGATAATCTAACCTTTATCCTCTTCACTATACGCCATCATGACAGAACTGTCTGGGCTTTTCCCCCCAGCCTAAAGGTGAATGATGTCTAAGATTGCTCTGTTTATTTGTCTTATATAATCACAACTGGGAGATGGAAGTTAACTTCACAAATCCTCAGATGAAATCCCCACAGGCCTGTACGCAACTTTATTAGGCCTTCTTGACAAATGTTTTAAACAAAAAGTCAGACAGCATCTTATCACATTGGCGGATCTACTGTATCCGCTGTTCCCAATGTGGCCTCCTCTACATCGGTGAGACCAAGCGGCGGCTCGGAGACCACTTTGTAGAGCACCTGCGTGACAGATGACAACACCTTCCAGTCGCAAACCATTTCAACTCCCCCTCCCACTCCCTGGACGACATATCCATCCTGGGCCTCCTCCAGTGTCACAACGACACTACCCGGAAACTGGAGGAGCAGTACCTTATATTCCATCTTGGGAACCTACAACCCAATGGTCTCAATGTGGACTTTACCAGTTTCAAAATCTCCCCATACCCGGCCTCATCCCATGACCAATCCTCCCTCTCATCCCCACCTCCTTGACCTGACACAACCTGCCCACCTTCTCTCCCACCTATCCACCCCACTCATCCCACTGACCAATCCCCACCACTGCCTACTGCACTCACCTATCAACATCCCACCTACCTTCCCCAGCCCCACTCCTCCTCTCTCTATTTATTTCTGAGCTCCCTTTCCCCTCCCCTATTTCTGAAGAAGGGTCCCGACCCGAAACGTCAACTTTCCTGCTCCTCTGATGCTGCCTGGCCTGCTGTGTTCCTCCAGCTCCACACTGTCTCACCGAATTTATGAGACATGATTTGCCTCGCATAAAACCAAGTCATTAAACACTGCCAATGCTCATTCACACCAAACAGCAGCATGCCCTGTTTTTCCTTTTGGTCTGCTACTGATCCATCCTGCTATGTAAGTCTCAGAAACCTGACCACCGTGCTTCTCTCTCTCTCCCTCACTTAATGACTTCTGGTATTCGCCCACGCACTGATATTGAGCATGAAGCCAGGAATATCAAGTGCAATTGTCAACATGCCACTGCAGCCAGACTCAGCTTCACCCTGGCTCCTTCCCAGAAATAGCCAGTAGGATTTCAACCTGGAGTGCAGCTGTTTAAAGGGGAGGGGCAGGGAATAAGGCAACAGTGTCCACATCATGAGAGCAGCGATGCTTATAAATTGAAATGCTCACACGGCCACGCACAGTCCAGGATCTGGTGTCCTGCTGCAATGTCGAGGTCCTCTTTCTGAATGGACTGAACTGATTCTCCTGCAGCCTGAAACAGATTAAGTAGGAAATAAACTGAGTGCTCAAAGGAGTAAAATAGAGGGAAACTGGGGTTATTATGTTAATACTTCCATAGCAATTACAATTATTGACCCTAACCTTAACTTAATTCAATTTGTATTTTATTTATTACGTCAACTAATAATCCAAAAACTATCAGATCTGATGCAGACTCCTGCAGACCATTATTAGCAGACAGGTAGTGGGGACATCAAGATCATCAATATCAGAATCTGAGAGGCTGATGCTCTATAGACTGGGGTTCAGAGAGAGAAATATCAAGAACCAGAATTTTAAAAAGTGTTTATTGGTGACAGTATTAAGGTCATATGGCATAGGAGCAGAAATTAGGCCATTCGTTCCGTCGAGTCTGCTGATATGTTTCTCATCCCATTCTCCTGCTTTCTCCCGTAACCCTTGATCCCCTTGACAATTAAAAACCTATCTATCTGTCTTAAGTACACTCAATGACGTGACCTCCACACCTTTCTGTGGCAATGAGTTCCACAGATTCACCACCCTCTGGCTGAAGAAGTTTCTCCTTATCTCTGTTCTGAAAGGTCTTCCCTTTACTCTAAGGCTGTGCCCTCAGGTCCTAGACTCTCCTACCAATGGAAGCATCTTCCCAACATCCACTCTGTCCAGGCCATTCAGTATTCTGTAAGTTTCAATTAGATTCCCCCTCATCCTTCTAAACTTCAATGAGTATAGTCCCAGAGTCCTCAAACGTTCCTCATATGTTAAGCTTTTCATTCCTGGGATCTTTCTCTTGAACCTCCTTTGAACCCACTCCAGGGCCAGGACATATTTCCTGAATAAAAACTGAAAGATCTGTGGATGCTGTAAATCAGAAACAAAAACAAAAGTTGCTAGAAAAGCTCAGCAAGTCTGGCAGCATCTGTGGAGAGAAAATCAGAGTCAATGTTTTACGTTTGGTGACCTTTCCTCAGAACCAGTTCACTGGACTTGAAATGTTAACTCTGATTTTCTCACAGATGCTGCCACTGAACCTTGTGGAACACCACTTGTCACTGGCTGCCATCCTGAGAAAGACCCTTTCTGAAAGATCACCACTAACGCCTCTACTATCTCTTCAGCTATCTCCTTAAGATCCCTGGGGTGTAGTCCATCTGGACCTGGTGATTTATCCACCTTCAGGCCATTCAGTTTTTCTAGCAACTTCTCCTTGGTGATGGCCACTATATTCATCTCTGCCCCTTGACTCTCTTGAATTTTTGGGATATTATTCGTGTCTTCCACTGTGAAGATTGACACAAAGTAATTATTCAGTTCCTCAGCTATTTTCTTGTTCCCCACTGCTATCTCTCTAGCATCATTTTCTTGCAGTTCAATGTCCACTTTTGCCTCTCTTTTACCCTTTATATATCTAAAAAAACTCTTACAGGATACTCCTTTATATTACTGGTTAGCTTACCCTCATATTTAATCTTCTCCCTCCTTATTTCTTTTTTTGTTGTCCTCTGTTAGTCTTTGTAAGCTTCCCAATCCTTTGGTTTCCCACTGTCCTTTGCCACATTATATGCTTTCTCTTTTGCTTTTATACTATCCCCTACTTCCTTAGTCAGCCATGGTTGCCTCATCGTCCCTGTACCATGCTTCTTTTTTCTAGGGATGAATTTTTGCTGTGTCTCCTGAATTACTCCCAGAAACTCCTACCATTGCTGTTCCACTGTTTCCTGCTAGGCTCCTCTTTCAGTCAATTCTGTCCAGCTCCTCCCTCATACCCCTGTAGTCACCTTTATTCAGCTGTAATACCGTTACTTCTGATTCTATCTTCTCCCTCTCAAATTGCACAGTAAATTATATCATATTATGATCATTGCCTCCAAAGTATTCCTTCACCTTAAGCTCCCTTATCAAGTCTGCCTCATTGCACAACACTAAATCCAACATTGCCTTTTCCCTAGTGGGCTCCACCACAAGCTGTTCCAAAAAGCCATCTCGTAGACATTTCACAAATTCCTTTTCTTGCAATCCACTACGGACCTGATTTTCCCAGTCCACCTGCGTATTGAAATCCCCCATGATCACTGTGACTTTGCCTTTCTTACACACCTTTTCTATCTCTTGGTGTATCTTGCGCCCCTGCTCCTGACTACTGTTTGGAGGCCTGTACATAACTCCAACTATGTTTTTTTACACCTCTGCATTTCCTAAACTCTACCCACATAGTAATATGCATACAAATAATGATATGCAGCATTTATAAATCACAACCTCACAGGTGACCCCACTTTCTGTATTTTACAAGCCGGGTTCCTCGGAACTGTGGACAGCAGTTTCACTCCCAAATCCTCCAGTACCTTATTAATCAGGTTCAGATTTATCAGCAATTGGTTTGTTCTGAGAGCAGAGGAGAGGTCCTTGGCACGGGAATCTGAGAGACCAACAGCTTCCAGCCTGGGAATCAGAGTAAACCCCCAGTGTTTGTCTAAAAATGATTGTAGAAGCTATTAATAATGCACAGCCCTGAGTAATAACACTACTGATGATACAAATAATGTACAGTTGTACTAACAACCTTATTACTGATGCTAATACTGTAATATTTATTTAAAAACACCTACCAGCATGATTAATGTACAGCCATGTCAAACAACAGGTTATAATAAACGTTTTCAGAGAGTCTGATACTTACTCAAGTGTCTTTATTTTACAATCCTGATTCTTCAGAACTGCAAACAATAGCATCACTCCTGAATCTCCCAGTTTATTATTACCCATATTCGGATCCATCAGTGACTTGCTTATACTGAGAGCAGAAGTGAGATCCTCAGTACAAGAATTGATGATATCACTATTATAGAGTCTGAGGATCAGATGTAAAGATGAAAGAGAAACAGAAAATAAAAACAGGAATCAGAATAAACCTGAGTGAATATTAATAGCACAATGCCTGATGCCAGTAATAATATGCAGTTTAAAATATCCAGTAATTATAAATACAATTTCAGTTGGGTATTTACTACAGTTTCTGTACCTTATAGTCTGGATTCCGCAGACAGCACTTTCACTCTTGAATGTTCCAGTTCATTGTAACCCAATCTAAACAAATGGAGTGAGAAACAAACTGAATCAAACTTCTGTTGTGATAATAACATTTTTGCTAATCCAGAAGAACTGAAAATAAAAGTCAGAAAATTAATGGAATAGATTTTTCTGTCATTGATAATGAATCTCACTCTGTTCAACTCTTTATACGTTTAATCTGTATAGGAACACATCCTGTGTAATGTTATGAAATGGTGCTGACTGCTGCTCCAACTCTGCATCCCTGCCTCCACTGGATTTTGAGGGACATAGGGAGTTAATGTTGTTCCATTACAAGATTTCAATGTCTATGTTCTCCTGGTTTATAGCAGCAAGTTCATATATTACTCCCCATTAAACAGACTTTACATAGCAGTAATTTAAGGTGTCACTGGTCAGAAGGTTTTTGGAGCATTTCCAAAATTTCCTTTTCTAAGAGGTGTCTCAAACATGAGATGGATTATATGAAGTGCTGGTTTCACTGGCCCTGCTTTGCCTAAGTGCTGACTCCAGCATCTGCAGCTCTTTCTATTCCTTGTTCTGGTACTGACTGGGTGAAGGAGAAGGTTGGAGCAGTTTGGAAACATGAAACCTGAAACTATAAAGAGGAATCTCCTGAACTCATTTCGCTCTCTGTTTGAGTTTCAGCCTAAAGCACTGGCCCATACCACAGTGGGATCTATGAAGACACTTGTACCAATTGATTGTGTGATCCTGTCTCAGGCCATTGATCTCTGTGATATAGTAAAACACCTTGGTTTAGAAAGATGTATCACTCATTGCGAAGGTCTACAACGACTGGGATGCATACTGCACTGATGCCAGGTGTTGAGGTAATTCCTGTTTTCTAACTGCTGGATGAATTAGTAAACAAATCTGCATTGTATTTTGTTCTGTTATACAAGGAACAAACTGCTCAGTAAAACTAGAGAGAAGCAAATTCAAAACAGACCTTATCAATAATGTGAGAATCAAGGACTAGAGAATCTAAAATAGATCCTTGCGAACTGGGCAGGATTTTACAATCTGCGTTTGATCAGCAAGTAGAGATCACTGGAACTGGCTGAGCTGTATGATTTTAGTGTAATTCAGCTCATAAGACTCTACAGTGGAATGTAAATATAGCATAGAGTCTTAAGCCATACAGCATGGAAACAGACTCTTTGTTCCAACTCGTCCATGCTGACCAGATACCCTAAATTAATCTAGTCCCATTTGCCAGCATTTGGCCTATATCCCTCTTAACTCCTCCTATTCATATACCCATTCAGATGCCTTTTAAATGTTGTACCATCCTCCAACAGTTCCTATGGCACCTTGGTCCATACACAAACCATCCTCTACGTGCAAAAAAGTTGCCCCTTAGGTCCTTTTTAAGTCTTTCCCCTCTCACCTTAAACCTATGCCCTCTAGTTTTGGACTCCCCCCATCCTGGGGAAAAGATCTTGACTATTCATTCTATCCATGCCTCTCATGATTTTATAAACTTTTATAAGGTCACCCCTCAGCCTCCAACACTGCACGAAAATAGCTCTAGACTATTTAGCCTCTCCCTTTGGCTCAAACTCTCCAATCCCAGCAACATCCTTGTAAATCTTTTCTGAGCCCTTTCAAGTCTCACTTTTCCTATAGCAGGGAGACCAGAATTGAATGCAGTATTCCAAAAGTGGCCCAATCAATGTCCTGAACAGCCGCAACATGACCTCCCCACTCCTATGTTCAACAGACTGACCAATAAAGACAAGCATACCAAACACCTCCTTCATTATCCTGTCTACCCGGGACTCCACTTTCAAGGAACTATGAACTTGCACTCCAAGGTCTCTTTGTTTGGCAACACTTCCCAGGACCTTATCATTAAGTGTATAAGTCCTGCCCTGAATTGCATTACCAAAATGCAGCGCCTCACATTTTTCTAGATAAAACTCCATCTGCCAATCCTCAGCCCATCAGCCCATCTGATCCAGGCCCCGATGTACTGTGTGATAACATTTTTTGGCTGCCCACTACGCCAACAATTTTGGTGTCATCTGCAAACTTACTAACCATACCTTCTATATTTACATTCAAATCATTTATGTAAATGACAAAAAGCAGTGAAACCAGCACAGATCCTTGTGGCACAGCACTGGTCACAGGCCTCCAGTTCAAAAAGAAACTCGCCACCAACACCCTCTGTCTTTTACCTTCCAGCCAGTTAAGTATCCAAATGGCTAGTTCTTCCTGTATTCCATGTGATCTTACCTTGCTAGCCAGTCTACCATGCGGAACCTTGTCAAATGTCTTACTGAAGTCCATTTAGACCATGTGCACTGCTCTGTCTTCATCAATCCTCTTTGCCATTTCTTCAAAAAACTCAATCAAGTTAGTGGGATACAATTTCCCACACAAAGCCATGTTCACTATCCCTAATCTGTCTTTGCTTTTCCAAATTCATGTAAACCCTGTCCCTCAGAATCACCTCCAACAACTTGCCCATCACTGATGTAAGGCTCAATGGTCTACAGTTCCCTGGATTTTCATTACCACCTTCCTTAAATAATGGCACCACGTTAGCAACTCTCCAATCATCTGACACGTCACCTGTGGCTATCGATGATACCAATATCTCAGCAAGGGGCCTAGCCATCACTTCCCTACCTTCCACAAAGTTCTAGGGTACACCTGATCTGGTCCCAGGGATTTAACCACCTTTATGCGTTTTAAGACATCCAACACCTCCTGCCCCTAATATGGACTCTTTTCAAGATTTCACTGTTTATTTCCCCAAGTTCTTTAGCTTCGATAACCTTCTTCATATTAAACACTGCTGCAAAATACTCATTTATTATCTCACCCAGCTCCTGTGGTTCCACATATGGGTGGCCTTGCTGAACTATTCTCTCCCTTGTTACTCTTTTGCCCTTATTGTATTTGCAGAATCCCTTTGGATTCTCCTTGACCCTATTTGCCAAAGTTATCTTATTTCCCCATTTTGCCCTCCTGATTTACCTCTTAAGTTTGTTCCTACTATCCTTACACACTTCTAGGGATTCGCTCAGTCCCTGCTGTCTATATCTGATGTATGCTTTCTTCTTTTTCTTGACCAGAACCTCAATTTCTCTAGTTATCCAGCATTCCCTACATCTACCAGCCTTACCCTTCACCCTGACAGGAACATACTGTCTCTAAACTCTCGTTATCTCATTTTTGAAGGCTTCCCATTTTCCAGCCATCCCTTTGCCTGCGAATATCCACCCCTAATCAACTTTTGAAAGTTCTTGCCTAATATGTCAAAATTGGCCTTCCTCCAATTTAGAATTTTAACTTTTAGATCCAGTCCATCCTTTTCCATCACCATTTTAAAGCTAATAAAATTATGATCATTGGCCCCAAAATGTTCCCTCACTGACACCTCAGTCACCTGCCCTGACTTATTTCCCAAGAGGAGGTCAAGTTTTGTTCCTTCTCTTGTAGGTACATCCACGTACAGATTAAGACAATTTTCTTGCACACACTTTACAAATTCCTCTCCATCTAAGCTTTAACACTATGGCAGTCCCAGTCTATGTTTACAACGTTAAAATCCCCTACCTTAACTACCCTATCATTCTTACAGGTAACTGAGATTGCCTTACAAATTTGCCTCTCAATTTCCCGCTGTCTATTGGGGTTCTATAGTACAATCCCAATATGATGATCATCCCTTTCTTATTTCTCAGTTCCAACCAAATAACTTCACTGGACGCACTCCCTAAGTCTCTAAGTACAGCCGTAATTTTATCGCTAATCAAAAACGCCACTCCCCTCCTCTCTTGTCCACTTATCCATCCTTCCTGTAGCATCTATACCCTGGAACATTAAGCTGCCAGTCCTGTCCATCCCTGAGCCACGACTCTGTGATAGCTATGATATCCCAGTCCCATGTTCCCAACTGTGCCCTGACAAACTTTTTATTATCCGGCACCTAAGGGACAAGGCATGCTGTTTGATCAAATATTCTAGTTGATCAAGAGGTTGACATAATCAATGTAAAAATGCGCACTAAGTAATAGAAACATAATACAGGTGGTATACACATCACTGTCATACTTTATTTACATCAAAAATTATTTAAATAATAATGCAACTTTGCCTTACATTAAATTTACCAGCAGAGAACCTTCTTAACTCACACCCTCAACTGACTATTTGGTGATTGCAATACTACAGTAAACTTCTGGTATTTCACAAGTATAATTATTGCCAGTCTACCCAGAGTGCCAGTTGATAAGGTGCTGGTTAAAACAAAGCTTGCTGTACCTGTTTAATGTGTAAACTAATGATACAAAAAAATGTAAAGTGATTTTCTTGACTGCTGTTTTAGTTAGAAATGAGACAAACAAATTGGGTTTAGATATCTGATCGTTACATGTTTAATCCAATTGGGTGTGTCTTGTTGGGGGAGGATTCCTGGGTTGGGAAATTCCTTTGGCTGCAAATGTTTAGAATTGTTCACAATATCGAACATTTAGTAAGGAATGACAATTGGAACCTTAAACCTGCTGGGAAACAGCTTCAATCTAATGTGTTGTAGGATGTTAGCCCCCGAATACAGACACACACTGGACAGTGGCAAGACTTCATAAATAATGGAACAGATTGTTTGATGAAGAAATGGACCTAGAAGCTTCTCAAGTGGCCGAGCTGCCTGTGGGTTGGAGAGACCTGCAAAATGGAGAAATATTTCAAAATGACCATTGCCCTTGCTGTGCGCTTCACTGAGGACTTTCTGGATATTCCTAGGATCTGGAGTCAGGAATTGTGCGAGTGCAGTTACAAACTCTTGGATTGAGAGTTGTGGGAATGTGTACACTACACTCTGGGTAGAATCATCTCTCTCCAAAAGGTCCATCATGAATCCAGACAGGAACTGGGAAGGTTGTAGGTTATACTGGATCAAATCATCACTTGTAAATAGAATCTTCCTCTCAGAGACTCCAGTGAAGACTATCTCATCGAGTATCAGTAACACATCACAGAGGTTTTCAATCTCCTGGCCATGGTTCTCCAGAATGTTGTAAATATAGTTGGAATATAGTTGGGCAATTGCTTGGGAACTTGCTGCTGCTTCCTGTCTCTTTGTGTGAAGATGGGACCCAGAGATAGACTGAGGATCCAGTAGTACGAAGGGCTATAGCACATGGCATACAGGATCTGGTTCTCCTCCACGTGTTTGAACACAACTGCTGCCACTTACTTATTTTCAAAATACCCTTCCACTCATCACCACCAAATTGTAGGATTTCAGCATAGACACTGATCTCAGCCTTTTCCAAAAGACGTCACTCAGTGGGACAAGTAGTCATTAACACCAAATATCAGGGGAGCAGCTCATGCTAGATTAAACTATATGCAATGTCAGACACTTCACACCAGTATTCAGGATCTGTGCACATGAACTGAGGTTCTGTATTCCTCAGATTGCCAGAAAAATCGATTCTGTCCTTGATTTCTTCCAAACTATCCAATATAAAGAGATCTCCCAGAACATTCCCAAAGTAAGGATACTGATCCAGTATCAGATTACTCGGGTTAATTCTGCAACTAATAGTGTTTAAATCCTGAAATTTAAAGCCAAAAACAAATTGAAAATCTGGGTATATTTTCCCATGGCCTAGTCTAACCAATTTTGTCATTGTTGGTTTTCCAATCCCTGGGACTCCATTCACTACTGAATTTCCAGATTTGGGAATTACCTGGGCAAAGCTAATCTTAAACAACTGATCACTGGATTTTTTTCAGTTCTCTTTGAAGATGTTTTTCTCTCCACTCCTCATGATCTTGGCTCTTTCCAGCAGTTCATGTTCAACAAGTGTCCGATCTTGTACAGTAGAAATGACTGTCAGCTCACCGTACTGATCAACCAGCTGGAAAATCTTCATGTTCCCCTTTACAGAGATAGTGTTCACTCTCAGTATTTCAGTTTGTATCTGGAGTGTCTCCTTGTGTTTCTGCTGAATGGTTTCAATTAGAACAGACAGAAGTGATTCTCGATGTTAGTTGTTTTGTTATTACAGCATTTCTCTGTACTACTTTACGATTTAAAATTCACTATTTCATAATTTGTTGCAGATTTCATTTACAGCTTCAGACAACTTGTGTGCAGGAACTGAATCTATCATTGGAAAACACTTGTAGTTGAACCACGAACAAGAAATATTTCAAATAATCACTCAATTCCATTTAAGAACACAACATGAATGTGATATTCTTGGTGACATTTTCCTTCTGACCATTAAAACTAACAAAGCAACCCTGTATACCAAGCATTTCATTGTAAACCAGCTTCTGATCCCAATTATGCAATACCAGGTATGAATAAACAGCAAGCTTGAATTTGCTCGGCCAATGAATGAGATCATGTCTGATCTGATTGCAATATCAAATCCACATTCCCACCTATCCCTGATAACTTCCGAACTGCTTGCTTACCATGAATCTATCAATCTTCTTCCTTAAAAATATCCAAGACTTTGCTTCTATTGCCTTTTCAGGAACAGTGTTCTGAAGACTCTCATTCCTCTGTGAGAGAACAATTCACCTAATCTGTTTTAAGTCGGTGATATCTTATTTTTAAACAGCAGTCCTTAATTCTATCTTCTCCCATGTGATGGAATATCCTCTCTGCAGATATTCTAGTGGATCAATCCGTGAAACCTTCGATTGTGCTTACCTTCTGGAATGTTGTGGACACAGCATTGGATACAATTGGAGAGGGAAAGACCGAATCAGCAAGTGTCCCACTTTTAATTGTATCAGTGTTATCTTGAGCAGCTTATCTCAGAAATTCTCTTATAGAAATCACAGTGCTATCACATTCCTCCAATAATATGGATTCCAGAACCGGACACTTTTGTGTAGCCTAACCGATGTTTTATACAGTTCCAGCACCAACTCCCTGCTCTTAAACTCTCAGTTTATAAAAGGCACACATCTTCTTTAACCACTTTTTCCACCTGTATACCTTAAAGGACCATACACACCAAGGTTCTACAGATCCTTGATGTTTTTCTGGGTCCTAGTGTCCAACGTGTGTTCCCTTGTCTTGTTGGCCCTGCCACAATGTAACAGCTCTACAAGAACAAAAGCAAGGTGAAAACACAAAAGAGTACGTAAAGCCACGGCAGACAAAGACTTTGATCCCTTCACTTCACCCAGTGAGAAAGGTACATTTGAAGGATGATTGATTGCATATGCTCTCTTCCGTCCTTCAGAAACTACCGAAAATGCATTTGCTGATGGAGGAGAACTATGTTCCAGTAAAGTCGAACTCCTTCTCAATAGAACGTGGTGTGCAGTTTGCAATGATTACTAGGATCTGCTTGATGCAAAAGTTGCCTGCAAGCAGATGGCATTTGGGGCTTCCAGACTGGCCCCTCGCAGAGCCTATTTCAGATCTACAGCTGAGACCTATTGGTTGGATGATGTTGAGTGCAGAGGCACTGAGTCTAACTTAATCCAGTGCACTGCAAATGCTTTGGAAAAACACAACTGTGGTTCTGGCAAAAAAACACCTGTTATTTGCAGGGGGAAGATCATTCTGAGTTCTTTTATGAATGCAAACTATGACTAGTGGGATGCCACAGGGGTCAGTACTTGGACCTCAGCTACGTACAACCTATCAGGGACAGAGCCTGACATATCAAGATTCGTGTTTGATACTAAAATAGGTGGGAAAGCAGGCTGTGATAAGGAGATAAAGAGAGACAAATGGATACTGATAGGCCAGGAGAATGGGTCAGAACATGGCAGAAGGAGTTTAATGAGGATAAGTGCAAGGTTGTACATTTTGACAGGGAAAATAAAAGGACAAATTATTATTTAAATGGGAAGCAGATTTAAAGTGCACCTGAAGTTGCAGTACATCTCTCCCTCTCTGTCTCAGAGTATTTTCTTGATGTTTTCTTGTGATGGACCAGGCTGCATTCATAACATTCTGTAATTTCTTATATCACATAAATGAGAAGAAAGGAGGCAAGGGATATTACTTAATTGAATGTTGGCCTCTAAAGAGTTCTTTTGCTGCTGCAGTTGACCACTTCCAACCTCATTGCATGGATTGAGCTCTCATTGTAAATGCAGTGCATGTGTCAGGACTTTGGTTAGGTTGACAGCTGGAGCACTGTGTGAAGTTCCAGTCTCTGCAGTATAGAAAGGATGTGATTTTGCTAGAGGAGGTGCAGAGGAGATTCACCAGGATATTGCCTGGGATGGAGCATTTCAGTGATGAAGAGAAGCTGGATAAGCTCGGGCTGTTTTCTTTGGAGCAGAGAAGGTTGAGGGGAGACATGATAGAGGTGTGTGAGATTATGAGGGGCATGGACAGGGTGGATAGGAAGCAGCTGTTCTCCGTCATTGAAGGGTCAATACCAAAAGGGACAATTTTAAAGTGAAAGGCAGGGGATGATTTGAGGATTGTTTCACCCAGAGGATGGTGGGGGTCTGGAATGCACTGCCTGTGAGGGTAGTTGAGGCGTGAGACCTCCCACCATTTAAAAAAGTACTTGGATGAGCACTTGAAATGTCATAATGTAACATAACATAACAGTGGAGCTAGTGTTGGGAATGTGGAACAAGTACAAGTGGTTTTGTATGTTTGAGCCATGCAGACTCGATGGGTCTGTATTGTATGTATTCTGCATTCTGGAGATCCATTTCATCGACCGATTCTGGCAAATCCTAAGCCTCCTGTTCCTCAATTTTGTAGGAAAAATGGTTACATTAGAACTTATACAATTACTGGTAGGACCTTAGGTAATGTTGTAAAACAGAGGGATCTGGTGGTTTCAAGTACATAATTCTTTGAAATTTCATGAGTGGTTAAAAAGTCATTTAGCATGCTTGCCCTCATTGCTCAATCCTTTGAGTATAGGAGTTGGGAAGTCATGTTGATGTAGTACAGGATGCTGGTGAGGCCTCTTCTGGAGCGCTGTGTCCATTTCTGGTCGCCCAGAAAGATATTAATAATTATTATCAACAATTATAAATGATCAATTATTTTTGGTTCAGAAGAGATTTACTAGGATGTCGCTGGGCATGGAAGGTTTCAGTTATGAAGAAAGGCTGGATAGGCTGGAACATTATTCACTGGAGGGTCAGAGGTTGAGAGGCAACCTATAGAAGTTTATAAAATTATGAGGGGTATAGATAGAGTTAGTGGTAGTTTTCTTTTCCCTAGGATGGGGGACTTCAAGATTAGGGGGCACATTTCTAAGGTGAGAGGAGAGAGATGCTAAAAAAGGCATGAGGGGCATATTTTTTACACAGAGGGTGGCTCATGTGTGGCCTGAACTTACTGAAGAAGTAGTGGACATGGGTACAAATACAGTGTTTAAAAGACATTTGGATAAGTATATGAATAGGAAAGAATTGGAGGGATATGGGCCTGGAGCAGGCAGGTGGGACTAATTTAGTTTGGGATTATGTTCAGCCTGAAATAGTTGGACCAAAGGGTCTGTTTCCATGCTGTATGATTCTATGACTTCCCTCCTGATTCTAACTCATTGCAATCATTCAAACTTTTGCTCTTTACAACGAGGACGTTCATGGAATCATAGAATCTCTACAGTGTGGAAGCAGGCCATTTCCACACCAACCTTCCAAAGAGCATCACACCCAGACCTGCTCTATCACTGTATTTCCTATGGTGAATCCATGCAGACACAGGGAGAATATGCAAAAGCCACACAGATGGTTGCCTAAGAGTAGAATTGAACCTGGGTTCCTGGTGCTGTGATGCAGCAGAAATTCAGCTAATGTTCCAAGTGACCCAGGTTCAAGTACCACCTCAGCAATTGGTAGAATTTGAATTCAATAAAAAAGGAAAATATGGAACTAATAATTGAAGCCATTGCCAATTATCATTAGAAAAAAACCATCTGGTTCTCTCATGTCCTTTAGAGAAGGAAATCTGCCATCCTTACCTGGTGTGGTCTACATGTGATTCCAGACCCGCAAAATGTGGCTGACTCTCAATTGCCCTCTGAAATGGCCTAGCAAGCCAATAAGTTCAAAGGCGACTAGGGATGGGCAATAAATACTGGCCAGTCAGTGACACCCACATTCTACGTACTTATTTTCTGTAATTGATGCACAAGGACACCCAGATCCATCTGCACTGAAGCACTCTCAAGAATGTCTCCATTTAGAGAATGTCGCTCATTTAATCTTCTAACCAAAATGTCCAGCATTTATGCTAAATGTCCACAAAAAAGTGAAGAATGGCGGAGCAAGCTCGAAGGGCTGAATGGCCTCCTCCTGCTCGTATCTTCTACGTTTCTATGTTTCTATGTAAATTAAAGGGCATCCATAAACATAAGTTTATTTTACATATTAACATTCTCCTTACCACAACTGAATGCAAATTTCAGACACAAATTAATTTGAGTCTCTTACACAATTGAACCTAAGTTTATTAAACATTTGAAATTAAGTTTACTATGAAGTTTATCAGAAAGTGTATTTTGCACTGAGCAAAGGAGCTGGGCAGTCCAACTGGACCTCCACTATAGGTGGTGATGGTGAGGGACAGAAGTGAGTGAAGAAGCTGGACAGTCAATATGGACCTCCATAACAGAGGGTGATCATGTTGCGGGTGTTGTGGGGGGTGGGGTGCGGCAGTGAGTGAAGGAGCTGGACCTCCACAATATGAGTTGAAGGTGAGTGAGTTGGGTAGTCCAACTGGACCTCCGCAGCAGAGGGCAGTGGTGATGGGGGACACTAAGTGAGGTAGCTGGACCTTCAAGACAGGGGGTGATAGTGAGGGAGGACATGGAGAAGGGAGCTGGACATCAACAACATGAAACGATGCTAAGGGGTGCCACTTAGCCTAGGAATATGAACAGACAGACGAGATTTCTTGTAGGCACCTCTTTATTCGCTGTCAATTTATTTCATAGCATGATTCAATGTAAAAGTGTGCAATTTATGCTAAAGGAAAATTGACAATTCACTGCTTCCACTGGCTGATTTCCCATTGACACTGTGGATGATGCAGGCTTCAACTGGTCCAGACATTGTGCAAAATTCCTGCTTTTTTCCCCTTTTTCATTTCAATAGTAAAAAGTGAGGTTCATTATAGTCCTACTGGACCATAGGGACTGCTCTATCATTAGAGACAGAGAGAGACAACTGGCTGGTAGTTTAACATGAGGGTCCCCATGCCTCAGGCGAGGGGAGAGGTTGAGAAGGAGAATCCTTCATGTTAACCTCAGTTGGTGCAGGAATTGAACCCACTCTGTTGGCATCTCACTGCCATCCTGGCGACTGATTCATGACACTTTGAGTGGGTAGCAAGCACAATGCTGCTTTGGAGCTGCAGCTCAATTCGAAGTGAATAATTTACAGCAATTTCAACAGAAAAATAAAACCAAAGAGAATTGCTTAGGACCCTGTTGCCTTCAGAAGCCAAACAGTTGCACAAGATACACGGTTCCCCATTCCAGTTCAACTGTATTGCTTATGTAAGTCTAGTCTTGTCACACTGCAGCTAATGTGACTGGGTCAGGAGGGGCAGGTGCAACTAGCATTACTCAGGACACATAATATTTTTGAAAGCTGCTTTTGCCAAAATAATTCTGTGCCATTTTGCATATCAGGCAGACCTCAAAATGTCCCCAGAGTCTTGAAATGATTCAGAGACTGGCACGATTTGTTATTCTTTAAATTGCAAAAGACTCGCTCTGATGTTCACATTGTCCGGATGTCGTTGACAATATTACTTAGTTCACTCCGTTTGCAGATGTGAATTTCATAAGAAGAAATTCACATTATTCTGTTGGCTTTCCAAAACCACCCTTGGGCATGGTTTATGTCCTGATATTGTTTGAAGAAGATGACTAGTGTTGTGTTTAGAGAACAAATAGAGGAAAATGGACCCCCAAAACACCACTAAGCCGATAATATTTTCTGAATTGACATGCAGTACATGTTGACTGATTCACATCAAATGTAAAGAAAAGAAGCAGATACAGTGAATTTGGTACCTTGAACCTTCTCCATCTAACCTTCTCATTTGGGGTGGCATGGTAGCTCAGTGGTTAGCACTGCTGCCTCAGAGGGCCAGGGACCTGGGTTCACTTCTACCCTCAGGCGACTGTTTGTGTGGGGTTTGCGCATTCTCCCTGTGTCCGTGTGGGCTTCCTTTGGGTGCTCTGTTTTCCTCCCACAGTCCAAAGACGTGCAGGTTAGGTGGATTGGCCATGCTAAATTGCCTGTAGTGTTCAGGGTTGTGTAGATTGGGTGGGTTATAGGGGGTTGGGTCTGGGTGGGATGCTCTGAGGGTCAGTGTGGACTTGTTGGGCCAAAGGGCCTGTTTCCACGCTGTAGGATTTCTAATCAATAGAATGATTTTCATTCTGACTGTGGCTTGGAACCAAATTACTGCCACGCACTCACTCCATAACATTTATCGTGTTTGTAATGAGGTCATCAAGAAAGCTAATGGAATGTTGACCCTTGTTTTGAGGGGGTTGGAATATAAGAGTAGGGAAGTCTTGCTGCAACTGTACAAGGTGCTGGGGAGACCACATATGGAGTACAGTGAGCAGTTTTTCACCCCTTATTTAAGGAAAGATATCATTTCATCAAAGACAGTTCAGAGGAGGTACACTGGGATGTCTTATGAGCAAAGGCTAAACAGTTTAGCTTTCACTGGAGTTTAGAAGAATGAGAGGTGATCTCATTGAAACATATAAGGGCTTGACAGGATCAATGCTGAGAGAATGTTTCCCCTTCATGGGCGAATCTAGGACCCGAGGGCACAGTCTCACAATTAGGGGGTGCCAAGTGAAGAATGAGATGAGGAGGAATTCCCTCTCCCAAAGGATTGTGAGTCTTGTGGAGGGGTGTGGAGGTCAAGTCATTGAGTGTCTTTAAGACAGAGAGAAGGTTCTTGATTAGTAAGGGGATCAGGGGATACAGGGAGAAGACAGCAGAATGGGTTTGAGAAATGTATTAGCCATGATTGAATGGTGGAACATGAATGGCCTCATTCTGCTCCAAAATCTTATGGTCTTTTTTAGCTGCTTGACAGGGCCAATGCTGGGAGCATGTTTCCCTCTCCCTGGAGAGCCTAGGACCAGAGGACACAGTATTAGAATAAAGGCGCACCAACTGAAGACTGGGATGAGGAGAAATTTCTTCTTGTGAGTCCTCGGATCCCCTTGCCACAGACAGCTGTACAAGGGCAGACTCCTTGTGTATATTGAAGGCTGAGATAAACAGATTCTTGATCAGTCGGGGAATTGAGAGTTACAGGCAGGAAAGTGGACGTGAGGAGTTATGCATCAGCCATGATCTTATTGAATGGCGGAGCAGGCTCAAGGAGCCCTATGGCCATTCCTGTTCCTATTTCTTATGGTATTATGGACTTGAAATGTTAACTCTGTTCCTCCCTCTCTCCACAGATGCTGCCAAACCTGCTGAGTTTTTACAGATCTCTCTAGGTTTATAACCTGTGATGTTAACTCGGTTTCTCTCTCTCTCTCTCTCTCTATACAGAAGGTCCCAGGCATGCTGAGTTTGTCCAGCAATTTCTGTTTCACTCAACCTTTGCAAATCCAAAATGATTTTAGCATCAATTTGGGTAGATTTGATCATTTAAACTGAAACCTCCCAAAAAAAAATGTTAAAGAAAGCTAGGACCACTTTAAACACGTAGAGAAGAATAAAAGACAAGCCCCACAGTGCAGATAGAGGCTATTTGAGTTCAGACTGACCCTCCAAAGAACATCCCACCCAGACCCACCCTTGCTCTTCCCATGGCTAATCCACCTAGCCCACGCAACCCTAGACACTACAAGGCAATTGAGCATTGCTAATCCACCTAACCTGCACATCTTTAGACTGTGGGAGGAAACACACGCAGACAATGAGGAGAACATGCAAACTCCACACAGACACTCACCCAAGGCTGGAATCAAACCCAGGTCCTTGATGCTGTGAGGCACACAGTGCTAACCACTGAGCTACTGTGCTATCCTGTAGTGACAAGGTGTTGTTAAGGATAATCAGTCGGTGAGTCAGTCTCACTTGCTTCTTAAACAGTGTTCCATGATGAATTTTGTGAAATGACTGTATAACAGGCCGTTCGAAGAAAATGTTCTAAGCGACATCTCTTTCTACCCTGAGTGCCTACCTTTTTATTCAAGAGCAATTCTGGTTGAATTCAGGGCGGAGAGACTGTTGTTTTGACTCAATAAATTATAATGCAGCTGCCAAATATGTTGTCTCTTTTATCAGCCACTGCTTTTAGAATTAAGCTGTGGGTCTATTTGGAGGGAAAAGGAACACGATTGGACACCTCCTGCAAATGTATTCATGCCTGAGATGGCTGGACAAACTACATGAGTCATTCCTTATCACCTTATATTTGTTTTGTCTTCATGTGCACAGAATGGTTACTGTAAACATTGGTTATTGAAACATAAGGAGTTGGCAATGTTGTATGGTAATGTTGTTGGCAATATGGTACACCATACTAGAGTTGTGGGTAGTCCTATGTATTTGCTCTTGCAACCTATGCCCAGTTTCTAGAACTAGAATTGGAAGCTAGTGATGGACTTGTTCTCAATTGTGGTTCAAAGCTGATTGTTTCTTTAAAATTCATTCATGGGATGTGGACATCACTGGCCAAGCCAACATTTATTACCCATCCCTAATTGCCCACAGGGCAGTTAAGTTAAGCGTTTGATAAGGTTCCCCATGGTAGGCTATTGCAGAAAATACTGAGGCATGGGATTGAGGGTGATTTAGCGGTTTGGATCAGAAATTGGCTAGCTGTAAGAAGACAGAGGGTGGTGGTTGATGGGAAATGTTCATCCTGGAGTTCAGTTACTAGTGGTGTACCTCAAGGATCTGTTTTGGGGCCACTGCTGTTTGTCATTTTTATAAATGACCTGGATGAGGGCGTAGAAGGATGGGTTAGTAAATTTGCGGATGACACCAAAGTTGGTGGAGTTGTGGATAGTGCGGAAGGATGTTGCAGGTTACAGAGGTACATAGATAAGCTGCAGAGCTGGGCTGAGAGGTGGCAATTGGAGTTTAATGTGGAAAAGTGTGAGGTGATTCACTTTGGAAGGAGTAACAGGAATACAGAGTACTGGGCTAATGGTAAGATTCTTGGTAGTGTGGATGAGCAGAGAGATCTCGGTGTCCATGTGCACAGATCCCTGAAAGTTGCCACCCAGGTTGATAGGGTTGTTAAGAAGGCGTACGGTGTGTTAGGTTTTATTGGTAGAGGGATTGAGTTTCGGAGCCATGAGGTCATGTTGCAGCTGTACAAAACTCTGGTGCGGCTGCACTTGGAGTATTGCGTACAGTTCTGGTCACCGCATTATAGGAAGGATGTGGAAGCATTGGAAAGGGTGCAGAGGAGATTTACCAGGATGTTGCCTGGTATGGAGGGAAGGTCTTATGAGGAAAGGCTGAGGGACTTGAGGCTGTTTTCGTTAGAGAGAAGAAGGTTAAGAGGTGACTTAATAGAGACATACAAGATGATCAGAGGATTAGATAGGGTGGACAGTGGGAGCCTTTTTCCTCGGATGGTGGTGGCTAGCACGAGGGGACATAGCTTTAAATTGAGGGGTGATAGATATAGGACAGATGTCAGAGGTAGGTTCTTTACTCAGAGAGTAGTAAGGGCGTGGAATGCCCTGCCTGCAAAAGTAGTAGACTCGCCAACTTTAAGGGCATTTAAATGGTCATTGGATAAACATATGGATGATAATGGAATAGTTTGGGTTAGATGGGCTTCAGATTGGTTTCACAGGTCAGCGCAACATCGAGGGCCGAAGGGCCTGTACTGCGCTGTAATGTTCTATGTTCTATGTTCTAACCACATTGCTGTGGGTCTGGAGTCACATGTAGGCCAAACCAGGTACGGATGGCAGTTTCCCTCCCTAAAGGACATTAGTAAACCAGATGGCTTTGACAATGGTTTCATGGTCAGATATTTATTAAATTCATATTCCACCATCTGCCACAACAGGATTCGAACCCGTTCCCCAGAATATTACCTGGGTCTCTAGATAAATAGAATAGCAATAATTCCACTAGGCCTCTCATCTCCCCATAACATTTTGTCAGATAATGTCTTTCAGGAGATCTACAATTGTCTGGCCTACATTTTTTTAAAAATTATTCACTCATAGGATGTGGGCATTGCTGGCTGGGCACTCCATGTCCTTAATTGTCCCCTTCAGAAGGCGGTGGTGAACTGCTTTCTTGAACCACTGCAATCTACATGCTGTAGGTTGACCACAATGCCCATCACATGACGCCAGATTATCGTCCAACAGGTTTATTTGAAAACACAAGCTTTTGGAGCCTCAGTCCTTCTTCAGGTGTTAGTGAGAGAGGTAGTATCATACATAGAATTTACAAGTAAAAGATTAAAGGTTCACACCATTGATGAGGATGTACTAAACAAGCCTAAGATGCTGTTAAATCTTTAATCAGTCAGAATGTTTTATTTGATTAATATGTATATGTAAATCCCCGAATTCCTTTCAAGGCACAGTCCTGAGAGAACTAAAGGTTTTATCAGTGTAAAGAAGTGGTGATATTTTAGGTCACACAATGCATGTTAGGTGTGAGACCTTGTTTAGAATCTGTTTGTGTTTTAGTTTGGAGTCAGGCTGGTTTTATTTCTAAAGTAGGAATTTATAAAACGTCATATTGACTGTCTATAAATTGTGTGCTTTTTGAACAAAATAAAATATATCTGCAAATGCAAATTCAACCCATAGATTCATGGGTGTGTGTGTGTGTGAGAGACAGAGGGGGGGAGAGTGTGTGGGGGAGGTGAGACAGAGAATGTATGTGTGTGAGGGAGAGAGAGTGGGTGGGTGTGGGAATGTGTGTGTGAGGGAGGGAGAGTGTGTGGGTGTGGAGGTGTGTGTGTGTGAGGGAGGGAGAGTGTGTGTGCATGTGTGAGGGAGAGAGAGAGTGTGTGCGCGCGTGTGGGAGAAAGAGAGTGATTGTGTGTGGGAGAGAGGCTGTGTGTATGTGTTTGTTCGTGTGTGTGTGTTCAGGTGGTGGGGGGGAGGTGGAGAGTGTATAGTGTGGCGTATCACCTGTAGTGCAACATGAACCCAAGATCCCGGTTAAGGCCATCCTCATGGGTACCGAACGTGGCTATCAGCCTCTGCTCGGTGACTCTGCATTGTTGTGTATCCCGAAGTCCACCTCGGAGGATGTTTACCTGAAGATCCGAGGCTGAATGTCCTTGATTGTTGAAGTGTTCCCCCACTGAATGGGAACATCCCGGTCTGGTGATTGTTGCGGTATCCATTCATCTGTCATAGCAAATTTGCATGGTTTCGCCAATGTACCATGCCTCGGGGCATCCTTGCCTGCCGCATATGAGATAAACAACGTTGGCTGAGACACATGAGTATCTGACGTGTATGTGGTGGGTGGGGTTCCCACGTCTGGTGGTAGTGTCCATTGTTGAAGATCTGACATGTCTTGGAGAGGTTGCCATGGCAGGGTTGCCCTGAAGGCTGGGTAGTTTGAACAATGCTCTGTTTAAAGTTTGGCAATTGTTTGAAGTGGAGGCAGGGGAAGATCTTGGCAAGGTGCTCATCGTCTTCAATAATGTGTTGAAGGCTGTGAAGAACATGACGTAGTTTCTCCATTCCCGGGAAGTACTGGATGATAAAGAGTACTGTATCAGACATATCCCATGAGGAGGTCATTCTGGTTTTTCGCTGTAGCACAACAGAATTGATGCATTGAGCATCAGTTGAGCATCATATTCTGATCCTACAGGGCCATCCTTCAACACCTTCAGGTGTCTGTCTCGTTCCTCCTCATCCAAACAATTTCTGTGTATGCGTAGGGCTCATCTGTAGGCGATGGCTGTTTTAATATGTTAAGCTAGAGAAGTGCAGCATCGTGAGGTTATCCATGGGCTTGCGGTAGAGTGAGGTACTGAAGTGTCCGTCCCTGATGGAGATGCTTGTGTCCAAGAATGAGACTGATTCTAAAGAGTAGTCCATGGTAAGTCTGATTGTGGGATGAAACTTGTTGATATCACTATGTAGTTGTTTCAGTGATTCCTCACCATGAGTCCAAAGGAAGAATGTGTGATCAATGTATCAGGTATACAGCGTTGATCACAGTTTCTGTGCAGCAAAGAAGTCTTGTTTGAACCTGTGCATGAAAATGTTGGCATATTGGGGAGGAAATCTGGTCCCCATGTCTGTTCCGTATGTTTGGACGAAGAACTGGTTGTTGAAGGTGAAGATGTTGGGGCCAAGGATGAAGCGGATGAGTTGTAGGATGGTGTCTGGAAATTGGCAGTTGGTGGTATCGAGTACTGAGGCTATTGCAGCAATGCTGTCATCGTGGGGTATGCTGGTGTAGAGTGCTGAAACGTCCACTGTGACAAGGAATGTTCCTGGTTTGACTGGTCCTTGGGTGCAGAGCTTCTGTAAGAAATTTGCAGTGTCGTGACAGAAGTTGGGGGTTTTAAGATGGCCTCCACATAGCCAGAGAGGTTCTCACTGAGGGTACCAATGCCTGATATGATGGGACGTCCAGGTGTGTTGGCTTTGTGTATCTTTGGAAGGCAGTAGGAGTCCCCTATGTGGGAGGTAGACGGGATGAGAGTGCATAAGAGTAATCTGAAGGACTGGATCAAAAGTCTTGACCAGTCTGTTTAGCTGAGGCTGTGTTCTTTGGTCGGATCGCCAGGTAGTTGTCTGTAGCGTTCCTGGTTGTTCAGCTGTTGGTACACTTGCTTGCAGTAGTCTGTTTTATTCTGTATGACGGTGGCTCCTCCTTTGCCTGCTGGTTTGATGACGATGTTGCATTTGGTCTTGAGAGCACGGACAGTGTTACATTGTGCCTGGGTGATGTTTTGCACTACCTTGTGAGATTCTCTGAGATAGTAGGAACTGCAGATGCTGGAGAATCTGTGTTCATCCAGCTCTAAACCTTGTTATTTCACACTTTCTCTGATGGCTTAAGCATAACTGTCAAGCCCTGGGCAGCAGCATCTTAGGTTTTTTTAGTACATTCTCATCAATGGTTTGAACTTTTGATGTTTTACTTATAAATTCTGTGTCTGACACTACCTCTCTCACTAACACCTGAAGGAAGACTAAGGCTCCAAAAGCTTGCATTTTAAAATAAACCTGCCGGAGAGTTCTGAGGAAGGATCACCAGACCGGAAACGTTAACTCTGTTTTTTCCTTCACAGATGCTGCCAGACCTGCTGGGTTTTTCCAGCAACTTTGTTTTTGTTCCTGTTGGACTGTATCCTGGTGCCATATTATTTCTGACTTTGTCCACCCCAGTTCAAGTCCAGCACCTCCATACAATCCCCCGAGGGAAGGAATTCCAGGATGTTGATCTAGCGAAGGAACAGCCAATAAATTTCCAAGTCAGGATGGCTCAAGGGATACCTGCAGGGGGTGGTGTTCCCATGTATCTGCTGCCCATGTCTTTCTAGATGGAAGTGGTCATGCTGTCTAAGGATCGTTGGTGAATTTCTGCAGTGCATCTTGTAGATGAGACACACTGCTGCTACTGAGCAGAGTGGATGTTTGTGATATGATGCCAATCAAACGGAGGCTGCTTTGTCCCTGGATGGTGTCGAGCTTCTCGAGTGTTATCAAAGTTGCACCCACCTTGTCAAGTGGGGAGTATTCGATCAGACTCCTGGCTTATGCCTTGTCAATGGTAGATAGGTTTTGGGGGGAGTCAGGATGTGAGTTACTTGCTGCAGGATTCTCAACCTCTGACCTGCTTTTGTAGCCACTGTATTCATATGGCAAGTCTAGCTGAGTTTCTACAACTTCATAATTAAAGCAATGAGGTTCATTCTTAACAGTCCACTGATACGGTCGCAGAAACAATAATAATTTAGAAGGGGATGAGAGCTTCTGGTCTTGCCAGTGACATCCACATCCCAATGAAGAATAAAGAAAAAAGAAAAAAGAAATCCAGTGAATAGTTTGGAGAAGCTGACTTACTGGCCATTCTAAGTTATCACAATAGTTGCTATCAAAAGGTGCTATCGAAATGCAATTCTTAAAGTCATGGTTCTCCACAAGGCCATAGCACAATTCTGCATTACTCTCAATCAATTTTACCAACATCAAGCAGCTCCTTCAAAATTATTGGTGACATCTTTATATGTGGATCCTTTCTTGCGCTAAAATAGCAAGATAAGTTGGGCAAGATAAGGTGTCAGGGCTCAGGTGGGGAAAGTAAAAATGCTAGAGTCAGGAATTTCTGCAGTGGGTAAAGAAAATTAACAGCAGGAGGAAAATCCTCCATGTGAAGGTCAACTTTGTGTCAAAATTAATCGTCAGAGACTGAAATGGCCACCATCACATGGGTGAGAAAACATCCTCTCTATTGCAAACAAATGCAAAGAAAATTGAGTCAAAATTGAGTTGAGAAAGGGTCACCAGACCTGAAATGTTAACTCTGATTTTTTTCTTCATAGATGCTGCCAGACCTGCTGAACATTTCCAGCAACTTCTGTTCTTGCTCGAAAGAAAATTACAGACACCTTTAATAATTGAACTCTAATTTAATATTGCCTGCAGATCATCGTCAGAAAACTTCTAAAATAGTAGCACTCCCAAGGTCTTTCCCAAAGGTAGGGGAGTCCACATCTAAAGGGCATAGGTTTAAAATGAGAGGAAAAAAGATTAAAAGAGACCTGAGGGACAACCTTTTCTCACAAAGGGTATATGGAATGAACTGCCAGAGGAAGTGGTAGTGGTGGGTACAATTTTAATATTTAAGAGACATTTGGAAAGGTAAATAGATGGGAAAGGTTTAGAGGGATGTGGGTGAAGGCTGGAAAGCCCGGGGTGGGAATGCGGCAGTGGAGTGGAAAGTTGGACTCTCTTAGGTTATTTTGTTTCTTATCTGATTTTAAGTTAATGTGAATGGCACCATGTATGTATGGCGAAGGTACACACTTTTCACTGTATTTTTAAAAGTGAATGCATGTGACAATGAACAATTTAATTCAATTCAAAAAAACGCAGGCAAACGAGACTTGTTCAGTTTGGGAAACCTGGTCGGCATGAATGAATAGGGCCGAAGGGCCTGTTTCCATGCTGTATACCTCTATGACTGTGACTCTGTATTCCCCATTGAATGTTTAGCAATAGCTTGTTTCTGTGACACTGACTGATAAAAAACTTTCTCAATTGAAAAAAAATGGACACTGTCCATTGCTATCACATCCCTCCTAACCAGTTACATTACCCTTTTCAATAAGTTATCTTTCTTGATAATTATTAGGTCCAGCACCACAAGCAAAAAAAATGATCACAGCAGCACATCCCTGTCCGACGTAGAGATATAATCTCATCTGTGCACCTATGCAATGCAAAAGAATGAGAGTCACATTAATGAACAGCGAAGAAACATCAGCATTTCCTGCTGAGAATAATATACATTTTGAAGGACCAGGTGGTCCTTTTTTGACACATTTTCCGACTTAATCAAAATAAGTATAGCGAATGGACATTTAAAAGCCTTGTACAGCTTCATAAAATTCTTACAGAACAGGACAGGGTAGATGCAGGGAGGATGTGCCGATGGTGGGTGTGTCCAGACCAGGGGTCACAGTCTGAGGATTCAGGGTAGACCATTTAGGACGGAGATGAGGAGACATTTCTTCAACCAAAGAGTGGTGAGCCTGTGGAATTCACTACCACATGAAGTAGTGGATGCCAAAACATTGAATGTGTTCAAGAGGCGACTAGATACAGCACTTGGGGTGAATGGGATCAAAGGTTATGGGCAGAAAGCAGGATTAGGTTATTGAGTTGGTCGATCAGCCATGATTGTGAAGAACAGCAGGGCAGGCTCGAAGGGTTGAATAGCCTCCTCCTGCTCCTATCTTCTATGTTTCTATGTTCCCAAGATTTGAGTAGGAGCGAATATCTTGTATGTCCCATAATGCTCACTATGTGTGAATGCAGACGGAGGTTTAACAGGATGTTATCTTTACGCCTCAAAGTTTCAGTGATGGAGAGTGTTTGGACAAATTGGGGTTTCCTTCGACCAGAGGAGATTGAGAGAGGGGACATGACTGAGATGTATAAAACGATGAGGGGCAGAGTTAGGGTAGACAGGAAGAAACATTTCCCCCTTGATGGAGGGATTGGTTATCATGGGGGGGAGCAAAGACTGAAGTTAAGTAGCAGACATTTTGGAGGGTTTGCGAGGATATTTGTTAACACCCAGAGGGTGGTAGGGAATCTGGAAGTCACTGCCTGTAAGGGTAGGAGAGGCTGAAACCCTCATTACCTTGAAGAAGGGTTTGGATGTGTATTTGCAATGCTAAGGCAGACAAGGCTATGGGCTGGTCAATGGGGTTAGAAAATGGTTAGGTGGTTACTTTTGAGCAGCACATATTCAATCGGCAGAAGGGTCTGTTTCTGTACTGCCATAACCTATGACTCTATGATATGCAATTTCACAACTTCCACTCACATCCAAAATTTCCTGAAAGCATTCCCTGGTTATGTTCACTGTTTGTTATTTTTATTATTTCTGCCCCTCTGGTGGATCTTATAGAAGTTTTGCCTGCTCTGACAAATACACAAATACGCATTTTTCCATCTAACTGAGAACTGAGAAAGGTGTGCTGTAAATTGGAGACTTGAATGGTTGAATGGTCATGTTTGACAATGCATAGACAGCTCTCTGTCAAAGCCCAGGCATTATATCCTATTTAACAATGTCAGTATTATCTGTCATTGTCTGTGAATTAAGATGAAGTAGGTCAATTCAGAAACAGGTAGATGCTTGCCAGGAAAGGGGGCTAAAGCCCCACACTCAGATCTTTGATCAAATTGCAACAAGTTAAAACAAAGGCATAAAACAAG
Source organism: Rhincodon typus (assembly GCF_021869965.1). NCBI lineage: Eukaryota > Metazoa > Chordata > Chondrichthyes > Orectolobiformes > Rhincodontidae > Rhincodon > Rhincodon typus. Next base: position 184,916 of record NC_063360.1, on the reverse strand, counting down.
CTTAAAACCTGAAGCACCATTAGTCATTGAACAGTCTTTCTGTAAAAACCAAATCAGATAAAAATTCAACTAGCAGTTCCTACTACCTCTGTGTATTTATGAAAATGAGAAAGACTTTGGGATATAAGAACATGTAGTTTACCTTTTGAACGGTGATCTTCATTTCCTTTCACCATGACTGAAACAGTTTGGCTGGATGGGGAAAGGATGGGATGTCCATTAACTTCTGTTTGTTATAGAAAACTGTAGTTTCTTGCAGAAGAAAGTTCATGGACATTGATAGTAAAGGCCGCAGTATTTTAAGACCACACACACAAAGTTTCTGTCTAAAATCTTTCTTCCACCTATTGTACAAGTAGGATATTCCTCCTCTAGGACGAATATTGCCTTTGCGATATCACGACATAGTCCCCACTTGAATTGCCACCGGAATCTGATCGTTGGTTTGGAGAGTTTGTCTGCCACATCATTTTAAAATAAAAACTTTTGCAAAAACATTTAAATATCCCTTTTAAAGCAAAACACTTGAAAGGAGAAAGATGCAGAAGAAAACAATTGCAAAGTCCAAAGAGACATCTTAACAGCAACAATTCTCAAATAAATAAATAATATTGTACTATAACACACAGTATAATGTCAATCTTTAGTGAAATAATATTCCTTATTCACAAAAAATGCCCTGTGTGGGGTATTATAAAAGCTTCACAGTTTGTGGCAGGGTGATGTTACAACACAATTATATCCCTAAAAAAATCCAACAACAATATTTGAAGGGCATTGTAGTTGTTGAGAATTGGGAGTTATGTAAATCTGTGTTAACTCAGCCTTTCATTCTTGGTATTTTTTGTGTAGAAACAGACTTTATCTAACTGGGTCACATCAGTAACTCACCTACTGCAAATGTGAGCAAGTCTCTGTATGAAAACAGAGGAGAGGTCTTAAGAAGCCAAGGTCTTGACTCAAGTGACATCTTACTCCATTATCAATGCAGTGGATCAAGGATAAGGTGGTTTTGGGCTTAGAAGGAATGAAAAATAATTTTCAAATGGAGGAGGGCAATGGGACATCAGTCGTCCAACCCATGAGTAGCTGTCTGTTGCCATTGACTGAGAGGGGTTAGACAGATCAAAGACATCCCAAAGTCAGATAAATTTACAGCAACAGGATGGGAGGAAAGGGTGAAGAGATTCAGGGAGGTGAGCTAAACCATCTCACTGGGGAGGGGACAAAGACCAGGAGTTCCCCACCATTTGCCCAAGAAAAGAACGAAGACTGTTGTCCTGAAGATTACCAGAGACTTCACCAAAGAATCTAGGATCACTGAGACATTGGAGTGTGCAGGGTCCATATCTCCATTCTACAAAATGGCTCTGGGATGGAGAAAGAGCTCACATCTGCCGTGGGTCATATACATCCTTACTTTGTCTTATTAACAAATGCATCCTATCGAAATTGTTGCTTCTCGATAAACTCTCAGCAAGTTGCTACAAATGGTCGACGGCCTGTATTCGGTGGCTGTAATCATGAACCTTGATCACTTTGCAAAACGTCAAAATGGACGGTACTGAGAGTGAAGTTGGGGCCTGTCACTTTAGTGATTGCTGAACTATTGCAAACTGATGAATCACACAGGAGAGAATTGGGTTTAAAGGCATACCTCTGACATCTATCTGAATGGGGTCAGTCAGTCCTGATCTTCTCCATGTTCCATTCTCCACCACAAATAAATCTTCTCACTTGTAACTTGTGTTATCTCTCTTTAAGGCTTCTGATTGAAAAGATGTTTCATATTATCCTTTAGGAAGATCTGTGTCACTGCATTCAGAATTATAGCAATAGTTATTCTTGTGACTGGACATTGACAGCTACACCTCACTGATGTTGATTCTCCTTCCAAAAACATCTCATATGGTGGATTCAGAGACAAAACCGGCTTCAGCAAATCATCTGCAGAATGCAATTAAAGCATTTCATCTGAGAAATATGCTTAATCAAAATGCCCGAACCTGTTACAATAAGCTGATTTCATGCACACTTCACAAAGATCACACACTGTTATGGCCTCAGTTTTAGATGATAGTGACTGGGAGCATTGAACTCTTAAACTAAATTTCACAGTTTGAAATTAATTGAATGTATATGGGGACACTTGCTTTCATTAGCTGAGGCATAGATCGAAAAGATGGAGGTGGTGCCGGAACTGTATAAAACTTTGGTTAGGACACACCGTGACAGTATTGTGTGCAGTTCCGGAATCCACATTCTAGGACGGATGTGATAGCACTGGTAGAGGGTGCAGAGGGAGATTTATCAGGATGTTGCCTTGGGGCTGGAGAGTTTCAGTGATGGAGTGAGGTTGAACAAAGTGGGGTTGTTTTCCTTACAGCAAAGGAGATTGAGAGGGGAGACATGTTTGAGATGTGTAAAATGATAAAGGGCATAGATAGGGTGGAAGGAAGAAACTTTTCTCCCTTGATAGAGGGATCAATGACATGGATTGAAGGTGAGGGATGGAGATTTAGAGGGGATGAGAGGAAAACCTTTTCATGTAGAAAGTGGTGGAGAATTGGGAACTCATGGCCTGTAAGTTTGGGAGAGGAAGCAACCCTCATCACATTGAAGAAGGATTCTGATGCGCACCTGCAATGCCAAGTGCTGGGAAAACAGGACCAGAGAATAGTGAAGTGATTGCTTTTGATCAGCGCAGACTCAGAGGGCCAAAGGGCCTTTTCTGTTCTGTAGATCTTTATGACTGAACAACTCTAATGTTTATAATTTTATAAAACTTCTTAAGGCCGGAGCAGTTTTATAAAGTGTCAAACAACAGAACTTGATAGCGCAACTACGATCATTTTAAACATTATAATTGTCACACTATTAGTTATATATACGGCTGGGAAATATAATCAGCAAGTCTATGGCACTTCACGGTAGGCACAAAAATATAGAAACGTAGCTTGGCTGCCAGAAGATTAACTTTCGAAATGTTTTCTAAAAAGCTTTACACAAATTTCAGCAGTCAATTTGTTTAAGCTGTTTCTAATCAAATGATCTGATAATTAAGTGGTCAAGTGGAAAAGAATTAACAATGTAAATTTTATATTAATCAATTAAATTTTGTTGTAAATTCTCATACCCACATACTTCCAGCATTTCGACCAACACGTGGAAATGAACTGGAAGGAAATGACAAAGGAATTGCTGAATATTAATATTTTCCTTTTTAAAAAGCTAGAGACAGATATAAATTTTTGTAATCTTTTTCTGTAAATTCTGCAAACATCTGTAGTGACACATTTGGATGGCAGGGACCGGAGGAGGAAGAGTAATGTTTTTGCAAGATGGTGAAACGTAGCATAAACTGGTGGAATGTTAGTTAAAAATGTTTCAGGTTGTTTTAACAGGTATTCCTTTGGACAGCTTTGGTAACGTTCACTTGAATTCTTGGACGCAGACACCAGAAGGCTTCATGTCTGAAATCAAGGGCTGTTCATTAAAAATGTTAGCGTAGCAGAGGTTGTGGCTATCTCATCGCCACTCTCCCAGGACAGTCTACACGAAGAAAGAATAGACAAAAAAGAAAGGGGCCCAGAATAATTTGCAAAATAAGAAAAAAGTCAATACATTAGTATGAAGACCTGTGATTGAAGTGAAAAGGAATCTAATCATTTTGGGTCCAGCAAGAAAACTGCATCGGAAAACAGTCATTGGTGTGAATTATTTATATAGCACCAAACTTATAATACAAATTTTGGGGAGACTATAATCAAGAATTGGATGATAAAGTAATAATGAGCAATTACAATTTGCATGTAGACTCAATTAATGAAGTCAGCATTAATATTGTGGAGGAAGAATTTCTGGAGTGTCCATAAGACGTTTTCCAGACTAGCATTTTGAGGCACCAATCTGGATTGCACCAAATTGGATTTAATATTAATTAATTTAGTTTAGTTACTTCAGTTAATTAATATCTGTTCTTTAATTGAGACTTTGGGAAATAGTGACCGTAGTATTACAGAATTTTATTTTGAGTTTGAATGTGACATTATTCATCTTATAGCTGAACAAAAGAAAATATGGGTATCCAACAAGCAGGTCATCTGGAGCAAATGTTGAAAATACACAAAAATTGTCAATAGGAGATAGGCAAATTTATAAACAAACACTTCCGGTTCCACAACAGATGCCCGTTCCTTTATTTACATTAATCTACTTGCAGCCAGTCTACAAACAATCAACGGGAACAATGGATCTACCAAGGTTCATGAAAGGTATCTAACTTTCATGAGTTGAAAGCAGGCAGATTATAAGGCTACCAGAAACAATCAGAAGTCTGATGATCGGGAATAATTTAGGACCAATGTAAATAGAAAAAGGAAAATAATAGAAATTCAAGCAAGGGTGATGAAAACAAAGATGGACAAAGAACAAAGAACAAAGTACTGAAACTTCAACCACCTGGCCAGGCTCATTCCCCAACACCAGGTCCAGTGTGGCCCCTTCCCGAGTTGGACTATTTACATACGGCTCTAGAAAACCCTCCTGGATGCTCTTTACAAATTCTGCTCCATCTAAACCCCTAAAACTAAGTCAATTCCAGTCAATGTTGGGAAAATTAAAATGTCCCATCACCACCACCCTGTTGCTCCTACATCTTTCCATAATCTGTCTACATATTTGTACCTCTATCTCACGCTCGCTGTTGGGAGGCCTGTAGTACAGCCCCAACATTGTTACCGCACCCTTCCTATTTCTGAACTCTGCCCATATTGCCTCACTGCTTGAGTCCTCCATAGTGCCCTCCTTCAGCACAGCTGTGATATCCTCTTTGACCAGTAATGCAACTCCTCCACCCCTTTTACCTCCCTCTCAATCCCACCTGAAGCATCTATATCCTGGGATATTTAGTTGCTAATCTTGCCCTTCCCTCAACCAAGTCTCAGTAATAGCAATAACATCGTACTCCCAGGTACTAATCCACGACCTAAGTTCATCTGCCTTACCTACCACATTTCTCGCATTAAAACAAATGCCCCCAGACCACCTGTCCCTTTGTGTTCATCATCTGCTCTCTGCCTACTCTTCCCCTTAGTCACACTGACTTCATTATCTAGTTCCTTAGATAAGTAAAGCTTTAATGATATACTAAAAGAAAAACAATTAGACACATAAATGTGGACCCATCGCAGATACGGGCAAGAAAAATTACACTAGTAAACAGGAAAGTGCAGTTGTTCATCTTGCATAAGGCCACAGGACCATAAGAAACAAGAACAGGAGTAGGCTGTTCAATCCCTTGAGCTTGCTCCAACATTGAATAGGATAGTGGCTGATCCGACATTCCTCACGTCCACTTTCCTGCCCTTTCCCCAAAACAGATGGACCAAGCTGTGGGCCAAGAATCTATGTATCTCAGCCTTAAATATACACAAGGACTCGGCCCCCATACAGCTCTTTGCAGCAAGGAGTTACAAGCCCTCTGAGAAATGAAATTCCTTCTCATCTCAGTCTTAAAGTGTTGCCTCTTTATTCTGAGACTGTGCCCTCTGGTCCTGGACTCTCCCATGAGGTGTTATCATCCTGTCTGCATTGACTCTGTCAAGCCCCTTAAGAATCCTACATGTTTCAATAAGATCACCTCTCATTCTTATGAAGTCTGGTAAGTAGAGTCTCATGTTTTACCTGCTTAATCCTCAAGGAAAATAATCCTGAAAATCATACAAGATGCGAAGAAATTGCAGCAATGTTGTGACAAATCAATAGTATTCATGAAGCAGTAGCTGATACAATAATATTGGGACTGAGGGTTGACAAGTGTCTTTAACCAGTTTTCCTTAACAGTTTCTTCATTTTTTACATTTTCTATGGTGCATCTATAAAAGTTGGTAACTGTCCTTATAAACATGCTGAATTTCCTTAGCCTCCTTAGGAAGTAGAGGTGTTGCTGTGCCTTCTTGAGCGTCACGTCAACATGGATGGTCCAGACAGATTGTTGGTGATCATCACTCCTGGGAATTTGACACTCCTGACCATCTCTGCCTAACTTCCGTTGCTGTAGCTAGGGGTGTGCCCTCCTTGCTCCCTGAACAAAGAACAAAGAACAAAGAAAATTACAGCACAGGAACAGGCCTTTCGGCCCTCCAAGCCTGCATCGATCCAGATCCTCTATCTAAACCTGTCACCTATTTTCCAAGGATCTGTATCCCTCTGCTCCCTGCCCATTCATGTATCTGTCTAGATACATCTTAAATGACGCTATCATGCCCACCTCTACCACCTCTGCTGGCAACGCGTTCCAGGCACCCACCACCCTCTGTGTAAAGAACTTTCCACGCATATCTCCCTTAAACTTTTCCCCTCTCACCTTGAAATCGTGACCCCTAGTAATTGAGTCCCCCACTCTGGGAAAAACCTTCTTGCTATCCACCCTGTCTATACCTCTCATGATTTTGTAGACCTCAATCAGGTCCCCCCTCAACCTCCGTCTTTCTAATGTAAATAATCCTAATCTACTCAACCTCTCTTCATAGCTAGCACCCTCCATACCAGGCAACATCCTGGTGAACCTCCTCTGCACCCTCTCCAAAGCATCCACATCCTTTTGGTAATGTGGCGACCAGAACTGTACGCATTATTCCAAATGTGGTCGAACCAAAGTCCTATACAACTGTAACATGACCTGCCAACTCTTATACTCAATACCCCGTCTGATGAATGAAAGCATGCCGTATGCCTTCTTGACCACTCTATCCACCTGCGTTGCCACCTTCAGGGTACAATGGACCTGAACACCCTGTGCAACAATTTTCCCCAGGGCTTTTCCATTTACCGTATAGTTTGCTCTTGAATTGGATCTTCCAAAATGCATCACCTCGCATTTGCCTGGATTGAACTCCATCTGCCATTTGTCTGCCCAACTCTCCAATCTATCTATATTCTGCTGCATTCTCCGACAGTCCCCTTCACTATCTGCTACTCCACCAATTTTGAAGTCAATGATCAGCTCTTTAGCTTGGCTGACATTGAGGGAGGGATTGTTACCTCTACACAACGCCACCAAGCATTCTATCTCTTTCTGCCTCGTCATTGTTTGTGATCCAGCCTACAGAGATGGTGTCGTCAGCAAACCGGTAGATGGATTTAAGGTGAAATTTGGCCACATAGTCATGAATGTACAGGGAGTATAGTGAGGGACTGTGTACTCAGTCTTGCTGGGTGCCACAGTTGAGGATTGCCATTGAGGAAGTGCTGTTGCCTATCCTCACTGATTGCAGTCAGTTGGTCAGGGAGTTGTGCATCCAGTTGCATAGTGTGGAGCAGAGACCAAGGTCACAGAATTTGGAGATTAGTTTTGTTGAAGTTATAGTGTTGAAGTTGGAGCTATAATCAATAAGTAGAAGCCTGACATAAATATTGTTGTTATCCAGACGATCCAGTGGGCAAATTATTGGAAAGGGCTCTGAGTGACAGGATTTATGATCACTTGGAAAGGCACAGTTTCATTCATGATAGTCAGCATGGATTTGTGAGGGGTAGATCATGCCTCACAAACCTTATTGAATTCTTTGAAGAGGTGACCAAACACATGGATGAAGGTAGAGCAGTGGATGTGGTATACATGGACTTAAGTAAGGCATTTGATAAGGTTCCCCATGGTAGGCTCATGCAGAAGGTAAGGAGGCATGGGATAGGGGGAAATGTGGCAGATTGGATTCAAAATTGGCTGACCCTTAGAAGACAAAGGGTGGTAGTGGACGGAAAATATTCAACATGGTGCTCAATTACGAGTGGTGTACCACAAGGATCTGTTCTGGGTCCTCTTCTATTTGTGATTTTTGTAAATGATTTGAATGAAGGAGTGCAAGGTGGATTAGCAAGTTCGTGGATGATACGAAGGTGGGTCGCGTTGTGGACAGTTCGGAGGGCTGTTCTAAGTTACAAAGGGACATTGATAGGATGCAGAGCTGGGCTGAGAAGTGGCAGATGGAGTTTAACCCTGAAAAGTGTGAGGTGATTCATTTTGGAAGGACAAACTTGAAAGCAGAATGCAGGGTTAACAGAAAGATTCTTGGCAGTGTGGAGGAGCAGAGAGATCTTGGGATTCATGTTCACAGTTCCCTGAAAGCTGCCACCCAGGTGGATAGAGTTTTTAAGAAGGCGTATGGTGTGTTAGCTTTCATTAATAGAGAGATTGAGTTCAAGAGCCCTGAAGTTATGCTCCAGCTATACAAAAGCCTGGTTCGGCCACATCTGGAGTATTGTGTCCAGTTCTGGTCGCCTCATTACAGGAAAGATGTGGAAGTGTTGGAAAAGATGCAGAGGGAATTTACCAGGATGTTGCCTGGAATGGAGGGAAGGTCTTACGAGGAAAGGTTGAGAGAGCTAGGGCTTTTCTCTTTAGAGCGACGAAGGATGAGGGGTGACTTGATAGAGGTGTACAAAATGATCAGAGGTATAGATAGAGTAGACAGCCACAGACATTTTCCTAGGGTGGAGGTAGCTATTATGAGGGGGCATAATCTTAAAGTGAGTGGAGGTAGATACAGGGGAGACATCAGAGGTAGGTTCTTTACTCAGAGAGTGGCGAGGTGTGGAATGCATTGCTGGAGAGGGTAGTGGAGTCGGCCTCATTAGGGGCATTTAAGCGGCTATTAGATAGGCATATGGATGATAGCATAAGGAGGTTAGATAGACCTTAGGTTTAGGGTAAAAATTCGGCACAACATCATGGGCCGAAGGGCCTGTACTGTGCTGTACTCTTCTGTGTTCTATGTTCTATTCAGGGATGAGTGTAAGGATGGGGACATGGCGTCTGTCATGGATCTGTTGCAACAGTAGGTGAATTGCAAGGGATCAAGACAGGCTGGGAGGATAGAGTTAATATGAGCCATGACTAACCTCTCGAAGCACTTCATAATTAAGGAGGTCAGAGTCACCATACAGTAGTCATTGAGGCATGCTGCATGAGATTTCTTTGGTACGGTAATGATGGTGGTCTTCTTGAAGCAGAGGTGGATTTCAGATTGTAGTAAGGTGAAGTTAAAGCTGTCAGTAAATACTCCCGCCAGCTGGTCTACACAGGATCTGAGTGCACAGCTGGGGACTCCATCTGGGCCAGTTGCTTTCCATACGCTCACTCTCAAAAAGGCCGAACTGATGTCTGCACTGGTGACCGAGAGAACAGGTGTATCCAAGGTATCAGGACAGGTGACACTGTTTCGCTGACCCTTTGTTTGAACCAAGTGTAAAATGCATTGAATGCATCAGGGAAGGGTGTATTTTTGCCCGTTATTGTAGCCTATTATGTCATGTAGACCTTGCCACACGTGATGGGTATTTGTGTGGTTAGTTTGGGACTCTATCTTAGTCCAGTATTGCCTCTTGGAATCTCTAATGGCCTTACAGATGTCAAATCTGGATTTCCTGTAAAGGTCAGGGTTTTCTGACTTGAATGCTGCACACCTGGTCTTCAGTAGGCAATGGATTTCTTGGTTTGTCCATTGTTTCTGTTTGGGGAACAAACGGATTGAGTTTGGCACGCAGTCCTCTACACACTTGCTAATGAAGTCCGTGATGGTAGTGGCATACTCATCTAGTTGGCTGCTGAATTCTTGAATGTGGACCAGTCCACTGATTCCAAGCAGTTCCACAGAAGCTATTCCACTTCCTCAGACCAGTAGTGTACTATTTTCTGTAGTTGGTCCTCATATTTCAACTTCTACCCTTAAGCTGGGAGGAGGAGCACAGCATTGTGATCTGATTTTCCAAAGAAGGTGAGAATGGGGTCGAAATTGAAAGCAAAATCCATAAATGTTTCCTATTCCGGATGACAGAGAGAAACAACACTGAATGAGGTACTGGAGAAAGTATTATGGGTGGTGACCCAAATAGAACAAGGAAAGTTTCACAGATGCTGCCAGACTGGCTGAGTGTTTTCTAGCAATTTCTGGTTTTTTAATGATATCAAACATTTGTAGATCTTTGTAATTTTTGTTGTAGTGGCAATGCCTAACTGACGTCCCAGTTAATTTTCTGTTCAGTGGTGTGTTCATGTAGCCATAAGCAGAAATGGTTAAGAGTGGGCATGCTGGGAATTTTGGTCACAGGCTGTGACCGTCCTGTCAGCTGTGATCAGAAGCTTCCTGTGCTAATGAGGGAGGTTTCAAAGTAGTCGCTAGAAATACTGGCACCACTATTACCTCGTATTGAATCTTTATGTGGCTGTTTATGACTTGGTATAAACATTTGGGAGTTGTTCACCAATAAAGCTCCATTGGCTAGGATTAAACATTGCAATCAGGTTTTGATCAAGTCATTGGCGGAGTGCCAGACAAGTTTCTGGAAAGCGCAAACCAAAAGAACTGCGGATGCCGTAAATCAGAAATGTGAACAGAAATTGCTGGAAAATCTCAGCAGGTCTGGCAGCATCTGTGGAAAGAAATCAGAATTAATGTTTTGTATCTGGTGAACCTTCCTTAGAACTGATGGCATCTGGGAAAACGTCGGTTTATATGCAGAAGGGTGGGGGTAGGGGAAAAGGAGTAAATGAAAGGATAGAAATGAAAGGGATAGAGCCCAAAGAGAGAGAGAACAGTTGGACAGAAAAAGGAATGGATAACTATCAGGCTGGGAAAGTGAATAGCTGTTAATGGGGACTATTAGTGACTAACAATAGGTAGCATGAGAGTTTAGGCCCTAAAATTATTGAATTCGATACTGAGTCTGGAAGGCTATAGGGTCCCAAAGCAGAAAATGAGGTGTTATTCTTCCAGCTTGCGCTGAGCTTCGCTGGAACACTGCAGCAAGCCAGAGACAGAGATGTTGACCAGGGAACAGGGTGGTATGTTAAAGTGGCAGACAACTGGAAGGTCAGAGTCTTTTTTGAGTGCACAACGTGGATGATCTGCGAAGCAGTTACCCAGTCTACACTTCATTTCCATAATGTAGGGGAGACCACATGAATGTAGTAGACTAGATTCTAAGAAGTGCAGGTAAAGTGTTGCTTCACCTGGAAGGTATGTTTGGGCCCTTAGATACTGAGGAGAGAAGAGGTGAATGGACAGGTGTTATGTCTTCACAGGTTGCAGGGAAGGTGCCATAGGGCTATGGCGGGGGGTGGGGGTGGGCGGGGAGGTGTGGTGTTGGGAGTGAAGGAAGAGTGAACCGGGGTGTCCTGGAGGGAATGGTCCCTGCGGAAGGCGGACAAGGGTGGGGAGGGGAATATGTGTCTGGTGGTGGCATCTTGCTGGAGAGGGCAGAAGTGGCACCTGATGGCAGCACGGTGGCTCAGTGGTTAGCACTGCAGCCTCACAGCGCCAGGGGACCAGGTTCAATTCCACCTTCGGGCAACTGTCTATGTGGAGTTTGCACATTTTTCCTGTGTCTGCGTGGGTTTCCTTCGGGTGCTCCAGTTTCCTCCCACAGTCCAAAGATGTGCAGGCTAGGTGGATTGGCCATGCTAAATTGCCTATAGTGTCTAGGGATGTGTAGATTAGGTGGGTTATTGGGGGGGTGGGTCTGGGTGGGATGTTCTGAGGGTCAGTGTGGACTTGTTGGGCCATAGGGTCTATTTCCACACTGTAGGGATTCTATTCTATTCTATGATCTTCTGGATGTGAATGCTGGTGGGATGGTAGGTAAGGACGAGGGGAACCCTATCACTGTTGCGGGATGGAAGAGAAGGGGTGAGGGTGGGATTGTGGTGGATGAATCAGACTTGGTTGAGGGCCCTGTCAACAATGATGCTGGGAAATCCTTGCGTGAGGAAGAGGTGGACATTTTGGATGCTCCCTTGATGAAGTTGGCCTCGTTGAAACATTTGTGGCAGAGAAGGAGGAACTGGGAGAATGGAATGGAATCTTTATAGGAAGCAGGGTGCGATGATGTATAGTCCAGATAACTGTGGGAATTGCTGGGTTTATAGTGGGTATTAGTGACACCAATCTATCCCCAGAAATGGAAAGTGAGCACATTTTGTGATATAAGTTAGCAGAAGACAGGATTCCTCAGGAGAAGCCTTTGAAAACAAATTTTCAAAGAATCATGCTTCTTTTGTCCAGTTTGAAAAATCACCCAGGGAGAATTCTGAAGCTGTTTACCAACTGCCCTCAGAAGCAGACATTTTGTCACCACTGTGACAACACCTTTCTGCAACAGAAACAGCACAGAACACAACTCCCTTAAAGGCACAATACCATCACAGACTCACGTGTCCAAAGTTATCTTTAAAGAAGACAATGAACCACAAAGTAACATCGAGACTGAGAGCAAAAGCTGGCCACTTCACTTGAAGAGGGGTCGTATTTGTTACAAGCCAAACTTATACAGTTTAAGTTAGAGTTAGGATTAAATGTGAATTAAGTCAAGTCAGAGGAAGTGAAGTTAAATGAAGTAAGTTAAAATTGAAGTTAGATGAAATACTGTATGTTTTATATTGAGCATTGGTACCTAAGGGGTTAAATAATGAACAGTTTGTTAAATTAAAATCTAAGCCGACTCTCTGTCTTTTGTCTGTCACACAAGGGAAGAAGAACTCAGTAAAATGTTTGAGTAATCTCTTTGGGCAAGCATGGGAACCCTCCCAATGTTGTATGCGTACTATGCAGCTATTCCAATATCTTTGAACATCCAGAGGAGATGGTTACATTTTAAACTCCTTGGACATAATTATTAAATCAAAAGATACACTGAGCGCTTGCTGAATTCTGAGCCAGAAAACTACTGCGGCGAGTTCTTGGTTGAAAAGCTAATAACAATGCCTTTTACAAAATTATTTATTAATTGTGTGTGGGTGTTGTTGGCTAGAGCCAGCATTTATTGCCCATCTCTAATTGTCCAGAGGGTTGTTAAGAGTCAACCACATTGCTGTGGGTCTGGAGTCATGTGTCCAGACCAGATAAGGATGGCAGGTTCCCTTCCCCAAAGAACATGAGTGAACCAGATGGGTTTTTTCTGACAATTGATAGTGGGTTTCAGTTTCATTGTTAGATTCTTAGTTCCAGGTTTATTTTGTTTGATCCTTGAACAATCAAATTGGACTGTTGGCTGTTACAATAATTCTCTTCTCATCACTGTGTCAAACTAATAGCTGATTGTGCTTTGAGACTGATCTTGGATATTTGTCCATGAAATCCATTGTATAATATCTTGGCAGATCGGCTTGATTCATAATCACTGTTCAGATATATTCCGAATCAACCTATTCAGAGATGTTACTACAAAACACTGGAGCAAGTGGGACCTGAACCTGGGTCTCCTGGCTCTGAGGTAGGGACACTACCACTACACCACAAGAACCCTATGCTTGCTATTTTGTTTATACATCCATAAGTAATCTTACACACAACTGGTTTTTAACTCCCCACCCCCGCCGTTAGCAAATCAACCATGGCATTCTTCATCTATTAACCACACCACCCAATTTTTCCAGTAGATTTATTTACATTCAAAGCCATTGAGGTCAATGCAAACCATCAGTGGTGAGGGATAGGTAGGGAGCAAGTGAATTTCTTCCCTTAGAGCGTTGTGAGCCTTTGGAACTCCTTGCCACAGGTAACTGTGTGAGTTGGGTGAGGTGCAAGTCCTTTTATATACTTGAGGCTGTGATAGATAGATTCTTGATCAGTCAGTGAATCAAAAGTTATGGGAAAGGGCTGGAAAGTTCACGTGAGGATTGTGGGATCAGCCATAATCCTTTTGAATGGGGGAGCAAGCTCGAGAGGCCAAACAGCCTACTCCTGTTTCTGTTCCTTATGGTCTTAAAAGTGTTTGTTGTAGGGTAACTTTCTTTATCATTCATTTTCGGGATGTGGGTGGCTTGAGCTGGGCAGCATTTATTGCCCATCCCTAATGGCCCAGAGGATAGTTCAGAGTCAATCACATTGCTGTGGGTCTGGAGTCACATGTCGGTCAGACCAGGTAAGAATGGCAGTTTCCTTCCTTAAAGGACATTAGCAAACCAGATGGGTTTTTCCAACAATTGGCAATGGATTCATGGTCATCATTAGATTCCTATTTCCACATTTTTTACAGAATTATTTTACTGAACTCAGATGGTCCAGGAATTGAACCTGAGTTGTTGGCATCAGCTGCGTTGCAGACCAGGTTGCCAATTAAGCTAACCCAACCCCCTAAATCTCTGCCAGTTTCTCACTTTTACACATTACCTCCACGCTAAGTGACATTTCTCAACTTCCATTTTTGTGGTTACTAATCTTTTAAACTATTATGTTGCTTTCTGCTTTTAGGGAGAGATAACTGGCAGGAAACAGACACACACTACATTATTCCAGAGACAGACATGCGCTGGTAACTGTAATTCAGCAGGTTTTATCAATGTTGTGAAAGCAGAAAGCAGCAACACAAAGGGATGTGGCAGAGACTGGTGCGTGAAAGACAGAAAGTTAGCACAGAAGGGGCAGTTAATCAGGAAGAGTTAATGGAATGTTGGCCTTAATTTCAAGGAGATTGGAGGATAAGAATGGGGAAGTCTGACTGCAACCATACAAAGTGCTGGGGAGACCATATCTGGAGTACTGTGAGCACTTTTGGCCCCTTTAAGAAAAGATATCATTTCATTGGAGATGGTTCAGAGAAGGATCGCTAGGATGATCCTCTGTATGGAGGAGTTGTCTTATGAGCAAAGGCTAAACAGGTTGGGACTCTATCCACTGGAGTTTAGGAGAATGGCAGGTGATCTCATTGAAACATATAAGGGCTTGACAGGATGTTTCCTCCTCATGGGAGAGGTGAGGACCAGAGAGCATAGTCTCAGCATAAAGGGATGCTCCTCCTAGAGGGGTTGTGAGACTTTGGAACTCCTTGCCACAGGCAGCTGTGGATGTGGAATCCTTATGAATATTTAAGGCTGCAACAGATAGATTCTTGATCAGTCAGGAAGGGCAGGAAAATGGACATGAGGAGCTGAACAGTCTATTCCTGTTCCTATTTCTTGTGGTCTTATGAGATTGTGATTCTATCAATATATTTGTATATTATTTTGCACTGGAATTATCTTTTCAGTGTGGAATGGGGTGCATGGCAAATAGAGGGCTGGAGAGATAGGGAAACTGAATTAGCCTTAAGTGGAACCTTGCCAAACATTTTTTTTAAAAATTCATTTATGAAATGTAGACGTCACTGGATGGGCCAGCATTTATTGCTCATCCCTAACTGCCTAGACAGTAGTTAAGAGTCAACCACATTTCCACAGAGTCTGGAATTGTCTCTCAATCCTGTGACCTTTCTTACATCATGGAGCTTAGGCAAAGCACACACATCAACAGCAAAAGCAAAATATTGTCTAAATTTTGACTCTTGGGATTTCCTCTTTTTAGAATTTACCTCGGAATTGTTAATGTTTAAATAGAAACCCCTGAACCCTAATTTAACTAAAAGAACTGTGCTTCAAGATTTCACATTATTAACAAAACAAAAATCTTTATTGAAAGAAAATGACTTGTCAAGAAAGGTGCCCTGTTAACAGATCCATATACTTCATTCCTATGTATACTATACATTCAGGTTCAATTCCTAATTCTTGAGTATTGATCATATAAGGTATGTCAAACTTATATACTCCCCAAGAGAGGAACCATAAGTGTTGCCACAATCCTCTAGTAAATTCTCAAAAACTCCAGGCACTTCCACAGAAATTAATATCCATTCACAGGGCCTCCTGAATGTGAATGTTTTAGCTTCTTATTCTGGTCATTTTCAGTATTTCCAACCTAATTGGCTTCTTGCTTCCTTTGGTGGATGTCTTTGTTTTTTCTAGAATTTAGAAAGTCAAGGAATGATCTGATTGAAATCTTCAAGATATTATCAGGAAAAGACAGGGTAGATAAAGATAAAATATATCCACTGGTTGGGGATTATAGAACGAGGGAGGGCATAGTCTGAGAATTAGGGCCAGACTGTTTAGAACAGATGTTAGGAAGCACTTCTAAACATAAAGGGTAGGAGGGGTTTAGAACTCTCTTCCACAAACAGCAGTGGATGCAGGATGAGTTGTTATTTTTAAATCCGAGATAGACACTTTTTTGTTAAGCACAGGTATTAAGGGTTAGGGGCCAAAGGCAGGCATGTGGAGTTAGGACAAAGGTCAGCCATGACCTTATTGAATAGTGAAATAGACTCAATGGGCTGAATAGCCTACTCCTGTTTCTTGTTTTTATTTTCATTCATATGTTGGACATGAGTCTGGCTGGCTGCGCATGGCATTTATTGCCTGCTCTTATTTGCCACTTAAGAAGGTGGTGGCGAGCTGCCTTCTTGAATCTCTGCAGTCCATGTGCTGTAGGTTGATCCACAATGCCCTGAGGGAGGGAATTCCAGGATTTTGACCCAGCAACACTGAAAGAATGGCTGATATATTTCCAAGTCAGGACGGTGAGTGGCTCAGAGGAGAACTTGAAGGTGATTGTGTTTCCATGAATCTGTTGCCCTTGTCCTTTGAAATGGAACTGGTTGTGGGTTTGGAAGGTGCTGTCTGAAGATCTTTGGTGAACTTCTCTGACTGCATCTGCACTTCTGTATTTTGTAGATGGCACTCACTGCTGCAACTGAGTATCAGTTGTGGAGGGAGTGGATATTTGTGGATGTGGTGCCAATCAAGTGGGATGCTTTGTCCTGCGAGCAGTCAAGCTTCTTGAGTGTTGTTGGAGCTACACCCATCCATACAAATGGGGAGTATTCCATCACACTCCTGACTTGTGCCTTGTCGATGATGGACAAGCTTTCGGGAGTCATGAGGTGAGTTACTCGCCGCAGTATTCCCAGCCTCTGACCTGCTCTTGTAGCCACTTTGCTCATGTGGAGAGTTCAGTTAAGTTTCTGGTCAATGGCAAACTCCAGAATTTTGATAGTGAGGGTGTTTAAATGATGGTGACACCATTGAATGTTAAGGAGCAATGGTTAGATTCTCTCTTATTAGCAATAGTCATTGCATGACATTTGTGTGGCGTGAATTTTACTTGTTCTTTATTTTTAATCCATATTTAGTTAGTCATTCTCAGAGGAATACAGTGTGATTAGACTCTGAGAATTCATACTGATTCACGTTTCTACTGGAAACTTGCACTCGACAGCACTGTTAAAAGAAATGTGACAATGTATGAGCCAAGTAGGCACCAAATATCATTTACTCTCAAATTTTAAAGAGCTTGCTAAGGGATACCACCTATAAGTATACTTGGCCCCACTGGACCATAGAACTACTCACTCATGGTTATGAGATGACTGGTAGGTGGCTTAACCTCAGGGTCCCCATGCCTCAGGGAGGGGAGAGGTTGAGAAAGAGGGTCCTTCATGGTAACCTCAGTCAGTTCAGGAATTGAACCCATGTAGTTGGCATCACTGCATTGCAAAGCAGCTGCCCAGACAACTTGGTTAACCTTTGAAGCTAACCTTTGAGTGGCTCAGTGGTTAGCACAGCTGCTCACAACACCAGGGCCCTGGGCTTGAATCCAACGTCGCGGAGGAGCTATCTGCATTGTGTTTGTATGTTCTCCCTGTGTCTGCATGGGTTTCCTCCAGGTGCTCTGGTTTCTTCCCACAGTCCAAAGATGTGCAGGTAGATTGGGCATGGTAAATTGCTCATAGTGTGCAGGTTAAGTGCGTTAGCCATGGCAAATGTGGGGTTACTATTTGGAGGGTCGGTATAGACTTGATGGGCTGAATGTCCTCTTTCTGCATTGTAAGGAGTCTGTGAAGTTGCACACTGCTCTCCATACACAGTTTGTAATTTCTTACCATCCACAAAATATGAAACAAGATTGATATATGTTAGCAAGGAATGCAAAACTGGACTCTGTTGTGTTCCACTCCAATTCCACGCCTCAACCCAACAAAAAAGAACACAGTTCATAACAAAGTGTGGAGCTGGAGGAAAACTTCAGGCCAGTCAGCATCTGAGGAACAGGAAAGCTGACGTTTCAGGTCAGGGTCCTTCTCCAGAATCAGGCCCGAAACGTCAACTTTCCTGCTCCTCTGATGCTGCCTGGCCTGCTGTGTTCCTCCAGCTCCACATGGTGTTATCTCTGACTCCAGCGTTGGCAGTTCTTACTATCTCAGTTCAGGTTACTTGCCTGATTCTTGTCACTAAGATTATTTGTTTGGCACTCGACATTGCTCCCGTCTCTTTTAATCAGCTAGTTCTGGCCCATACTTGCAAGTCTGCTGTATTGCACTAATGTGTAATAATGCCTTAGAGAAGACTGTCTACATTAGCAGCATTAACTTTCTCTGTGACTTTGCTTATAAAGTCCAAAACATAAAATAGGCAAAAGATGTTCCCTTTAGGAATCCACACCAGTTGTCTTCAATTAGCTGACATTTGGCTATGTAGCTGGTAATTTTAGCCCGAGTTAGTGTTTCTCAAGTTCTTCAGTCCTCTTGCACCACTAGAATGAAAAACTGAGAGGTTACTGTTGGTATGCAATATACAGTTTCCCTCATTTTCAGTGGATTCAGAGCTGGGGAGTTGTAAAAGCTAACTCCCCTCTACATTGCTTCCTCATCATCAATTTCAACTGCTTCTAGTGACTGAATTTACCAAATGGGTTACATTTTCTTCTTTGAGGAAGGAACGAGGCAATGTTTTGGGGTTAATACTTCAATGCCCATTACTTCCACCTGCGATTCCCATTTTTCGTCCTGTAACAGCCACACTGTGCAGCTTATTCACAATTTTGCTATTTATACGCCTACATCGGATTCTTAAATTTTCTTCTAGGATACCTGTCAATCTTTTTTCATGAAGCATCCTTGCTTTTAATTTATTCACTTGTGGGAGTGGGCAATGCTGGCTGTGCCCAGCATTTATCGCCGTGGTCCCTACTAGCTGCTTTGAGAAAGTGACAGTGAGCTGTCTTCTTGAACCGCTGCAGTCCGTTTGCTGCAGGTATACCCACGATGACTTTAGGGAGGGAATTCCGGGATTTTGACCCAGTGACACCAAAGGAAGAGCAGATATATTTCCAAGAGTGGTTTGGAGGGGAATTTGTAGGGGTGGTGTTCCCATGTATCTGCTGCCCTTGTCTGTACAGCACAGGAACTTAGAACTGTACAGCATAGGAACATAGAACTGTACAGCACAGGAACGGGCCCTTTGGCCCATGATGTCCTTCTAGATGAAAGTGGTTGTGGCTTTGGAAAATGCTGTCTGAGGGTCTTGGGTGAATTTCTGCAGTGTGTCTCGTAGATGGTACACATTGCTGCTACTGAGCATCAGTCGGGGAGGGAATGGAAGCTTATGGATGTGGTACCAATCAACAGGGAGCTGATTTGTCCCTGGATTGTATCCATCATATTGACATTTGATCAGTTTTCCCCCTCCAACCCCATCATTTGCCAAGAATCAATTCTAGTATTTGGTGGTCTGTACACATTCTGCTGTGCAAAGCTCTCCCAAGCTCAGTTCAGCAACTTCTGCCCCTCAGCACCCTTTACACTACTACAATCTCAATCTATGCTTGGATAATTAATGCCGCCCATTTTAACTCCATCCATCTTTGTTAATTGTGCAAATGTGTTCATCTAAATCACTCCCTCCAGTTGCCGAACAACGCAAAGGAATGTAATTTCACATTTTAAGTTTGCATTGGCCATCGCTTCAGTCAAATCGATTTTGTTATTGGCTCATTCTTTCTCCACTACCTCATGGAACTACTTCATTCTACCAACCTTTTACCCTTCCCTATCTCTCCTGAACATTTCCAATCCAGGTATATTTAAGACCCAGTCCTTCCTCCATTGTGCCAGGGCTCTGTTATTACCATACATCATATTTCAGCATGCACCACCAACTCACCCATCTCAATGAGCTCAGCTGGTTTGACCAGTTGGTTAGCAATGCAGAGTGACACCAACAGCATAGGTTCAGCTCCTGTGCTGGCTATAATCACCACGAAGGTCCCACTATATTCACTTTGATTTGTGGCTCCCAGATTAAACCCAGCACCAGTTGTCTCTCTCTAATGAGAGAGAGAGCAGGACGATAGTGGCTTTACCTCTACCTAATTGCCACAATCTGTGCAATCAAACAGTCCCTCTCCTGGTCTCTCTCCCCTCTCCCTGTCTCTCTCTCCCCCTCTCCCAGTCTCTATTCTTCTCTTCCCCTGACCCCCCACTCTCTCTCTCTCTCTCTTTCTCTTTCTCCCCCCCATCCCCTGTCTCTCCTTTGCTGTTTCCCTTCCTCTCCCTCTTCCACTCGCTCTCTCTCTCCCACTGTCTCTCTCTGTTGCTCTCCCTCCCTGTCCTTCTCACTCTCCCTGGCCCTGGCTCTCTCCCTCTCCCTGCCCCTGTCTCTCTCCCTGATTCTCTTCCTCCTTCTCTGTCTTCCTCCCCAATCTCTCCCTCTTCTTAGAGTCCCACCTCCTGTCTGTCTCTCCCTCTGGTTCCCTCTTTCATCTGTCTCTCTCCCTCGCTCTGTCTCTCTCTGTTGCCTTTCCTCTCTCTTTCTCTCTTCCTGTCTCCCTTCCCCTGTCTCTATCTTCCCCTCTCCTTGTTTCCCTCACCTTGTCTACCCCTCTGTCTGCCCCTCTTTGACTGTCTCTCTCCCTCTCTCTGTCGGTCTCCCTCTCACCCCCCCTCCCTTTCTGCCTCCTTCTTAGTATCCCTCTCAGTCTCACTCCCTCTCTATGTCTTGCTCTGTATCTTTCTCTTTCTCACACACACACCATCTCTTTCCCCCGCTCTCTCTTCCTCTCCTTGTCTGTGTCTCTCTGTCCTCTCTCTCTCTTTTCTTTGCCTTTCTTTGTCTCTGTCTCACCCTTTGGGATGAAAGCCAGTTCAACCTTGCATAGGAAGGAAGTCATTGGGTATGTTTGCAAAAACTAGACTTACCATTCATTCTGCTTGGAAAGCGACGTTTATATCTGTAAAACAAACAAAATGAGCAAGTCTTGTGTCCGGTGTAGCAATAACACGCAAAGAAACACACTTTCATCTTTTTTGAGGGGGCAAGGCAACATTGGCGTTGCATTTTGACAGCCTGGCAAATCGTACTCCTCATCATCAAGCACAATAAAAATTGGGCATTTATTGCCCATTCCTATTTGCAGAGGGCAGTGGAGAGTCGACCATCTTGCTGTGGATTGCACTGAAATCTTGTGCAAGATATCACAAAGAAATAGAGGATATCAAATTGATTTACATTAACAACAGCAGCCTTAGCACGACCTTTTTCAAAAAAACGCTAATGAAAATTGTTGGCTTTTTCCAATGACTAGAAATCAGTTGGTCTGAATGCGACCTTATTTAAGTATTGATAAGTTCCATATTTGCATTGCAGGCCCTGCAAAGAACATACAATTTCCCCAACCCCTTCAGAAAATTGATGGAAGAGTGTACGCTGTTTTCAATTGGGTGACAGTTTTGCAGATATATTAGAGTGCTGTAGTTATAGAGATCCATTGCAACTTCAAAAAAAGCCCTCCAACTCACTGAGTCTGTACTAGTCAAAAATAACCACCTTACTATTCTCTAATCCCATATCGCCAGCACTTGGTCTCTAGCCTCAGCATTGCAAGTGCACATCTGAAACATTCTTCAATGTGATGAGGGTTTATTACTCTCCCACCCTTACAGGCAGTGAGTTCCAGATTCCCCACCATTTTAATCTGTGAAACATTTTTCCTCACATCCCCTCTAAACCTCCTGATCCTTACCTTCAATCTATATCTCCACCCCCCATCACTGATCCCTCCATCAAGAGTGAAAAGTTTCTTCCTGCCTACCCGATCTACACCCCTCATCATTTTATACATATCAATCATGTCGCCCCCCTCTCTCAACCTCCTCTGCTCCAAGAAAAACAACTGTCCAATCTCTCTCCATCACTGAAACTCTCCAGTCCCAAGGCAACATCCTGGTATATCTCCCTCTGCAGCCTCTTCCAGTGCCATCACATCCCTGTTAGAATGTAGATTCCAGAACTACACACAATATTCTCGCTGTTTGGCCTAACCAACGTTTATACTGTTCCACCATCTCGGCTAATAAAGGCAAGAATCCCCATATGCCTTCTTAACCATTTTATCCACCTGTCCTGATCCCTTAAGGGACCAGTGGACATGCACACCAAGGTCTCTCTGGTCCTCAGAGCTTCTCAGGGTCCCACTGTCCATCGTGTATTCCCTTGCCTTGTTTATCCTGCCCAGGTGTATCCCTCACATTTATAACTACAGCATTATGCTTGAGGAAATACAAGTGAAACTGTATTGCATCCATTGCATGTAATGCATAAAGCAGTTCCATGGATTTCAATTGAACATTGAGGTACTATTCATAGACGAACAAAAATAACTGCAAATGACTTTGACTATGTTCCAGTTCAATTAAACTTTGAAAATACATTCGTACAACATTGTGCATTTTATGCCAATAATAGTTTGAGTCATTTTAATTCAATAATTACTCCCTGGCTGAAACAGTTAGTCATTCAACTTTCATTGGGAACACGTTTGTAAAGGTGGCTAAATTTTTTCCTCAATTATTGTTTTAGCAAGTGAATACAAATTATTACAAAACCAAAAGAACTGCGGATACTGTAGAACTGAAACACACAAAAACAGAAGCTCAGCAGGTTTGTCAGCATCTGTAGAGAGAAAAATAGAGTTAACATTTCGAGTTCAGTGACCTTTCTTCAGCGTTCTCTCCACTGACAATGCCAGACCTGCTGAGTTTCTCCAGCACTTTCTGTATATTACATGAATATGTATCAATTTTCCTTGCCCCCTTTCTGAAAACTACTCTCAAACATCAAAATTACACTTACACGTTGCATCGTGTTCTTCCAACTTTGTAATTCCATCGGCTGTGATGCTCTTTCTGTAAAAATAGATATAAAATACAGCCTTGCTGCAAAGTTTGACCAATATTGAAGCTTATTAATTGTACACGCATGTAGGAAAATATGTATCATAGTGATTATTTTACCATTATATACTTTGCACACAATTTGAATATCACAACTAACGAGTGAAGTAATATTCCTACCTCTCAATATTATGTCTTTTGCCTTGTGTTGCTGAAGAAAAAGAGATAGTTTCATAAATAGTATCTGAGCTATCCATGTCCCCTCATCATTTTAGACATTTCTATCTTTTCCCCATCCCAATTTTCTCTGCTCTAAGGAAAACAGTTGCAGTCTATCCAATTTCTTCCATCACTAAAATTCTCCGCCCCAAGGCAACATCCTGGTAAATCTCCCTCTGCACCCTTTTCCAGTCCTATCTCACCCTTTCCAGAATATGGAATCCAGAACTGCACACAATACTCTCGCTGTGTGGCCTGACCAACGTGTTATACTGTTCCAGCATCATCTCCCTGCTCTTAAACTCTAGCCTTGGCTAATAAAGGCAAGTATCCTTGGTGAAGAGATCAATGACAAGGTGCATTGATTTGAGGTAAGGGGCAGGAGATTTAGAGGGGATGTGAGGAAAAGAAATTCACCTAGAGATTGATGGGGAATCTGGAACTCACGGCCTGTAAGGGTTGTAGAGACAGAAACCCTCATCACGTTGAAGGCGTATTTAGATGTGCACTTGTGATGCCATGGCTCTAGGGCCAAGCGCTGTGTTAAATGGGATTAGAAGAGTTAGGTGGTTAGTTTCTGACCAGCATAGTCTTAATGAGTTGAATGGCCTCTTTTCTGTGCTGTAGACCCTCAAGGCTCTTATGTTCATGTGAGCTTTCTTTCCATATTAGTTCAAATATGTTTTTTTTAATTCATTCATTCATTTGGTGAGGGCATAGTTGGCTAGGTGAGCATTTTTTGCACAGAGGTCAGTTAATAGTCAACCACATGTAGGCCAGGCCAGGTAAGGATGGCAGTATCCTTCCCTAAAGGAACAAGATGGACTTAGTGAGCCCTTAGTGAACTAGATGGACTTTTCTGACAATTGGCAATGGATTCGCAGTCCTCATCAGACTCTTAATTCCAGATTTGTATTGAGTTCAAACTCCACTATCTGCCGCAGTGGGATTCAAACCCAGGTCCCCAGAACGTTACCTGTGTCTCTGGATTAACTAGGCTGTCCCTCTCCCAAATTTGAAAGGCCTTACACAGGCTTTGTTTACCTTTGTTGACGATGAAGAAAGATGTTAGCGTCACAATGATTAAAACGATAAGCAAAGCACCACATGTCAGGTCAACATATAGGCATAACTTCTTTTGAGCGTCTGTGCAGTGAGAAGTTCCAAAAAAACATAATGGTAAGATTTCATCTGCTACAATAGGACTTGATCATTCTCATTACATAATTAAATCTGGATGATATAATGAGCATCTTCCATTGGCTAGCTAGAGCACAATGTGAACAAAGCAAAACAAAACTTGATGCTATATTCTCTTGAATGCATTAGCGCCGATTATGTTTTGTGGTCTAATGACCACACAGGAACACAGGAATAGGAGTAGACCATTCAGCCCCTCAAACATGTTTCACCATTCAATGAGGTCATGGCTGATCTGTGGCCTGGCTCCACATACCTGCTTTTGACCATTATCCCCTTAATACCTCTGCTTCATGAAACTTTATCTCTCTCAGATTTAAAAATGATGTGGAGGTGCCAGTGTTGGACTGGGGTGGAAAAAGTGAGGAGTCACACTACACCAGGTTATAATCCAACACGTCAATTTGAAATCTCAAGCTTTCAGAACACAGTCCCTTCGTCTGGTGAAGTGAGACAGAAGAGCGCACAGACACGGAATTTATGGGCAGAGAGATCAAAAGATCATACAAATGGTGTGCGTGGAGTGTCAAATAATAAGTCTCTGCAGGTGACCAAGAGTGTCTCAGCATCCCATTCAGGGTTAACACAAAATCACATGCCTCTGCCAGTTGTCTTAACATCATCAAAAATCCTGAGACAGATTCCCCTGGTTCTTGAACAGCCAAATAAAACTGATAGCATCTCAGAATTAGAGGAGGCTTGGGATTGTAATATTTGTGAACTAAATCAGTCAACTCTTAAAAGGTTTTAGTATCTGGTGACTCAGGGAAAGTTAGGCTCCTAATAACTGAAAATGCTGTGGGTCCACAGGCAGTCAGAAGGATTACTCATTTCTTTTCATCTGCCCTAATGTCATTTTCCCAGAAAACAAATTGCATTCTTTCCACATGCTGGGCTCAGCTTTCAACAGCTGGATTGAATGAATCAAGTTTCCCAAATAAAAGCAAGATGCCAGAAATGCTTACCCTAATTCAAAGACGATAGTTGTAAGTGTTTCTTCAGGATCATGCTGTTTTCTATCGTTGCCATTGAAATAACTGCACAGAGGCTGGTATCCCATCACCCTTTATTTACATGTGTATAGCCAGCTTTGAGCCAGTCCCTAGAATGATGAGACTTTCTGAATCTCCTCTTTATAGCTGTCAGCTAGGGCTCCCTGATTGGCCCAGGTTAGCAATCCCAATCAAAGATCTCATGGTCAATTCATCCACCTGGTCTTGGTTCCAATCACTGCACTCTCTCTCTCCACAGATGCTGCCAGATCTGCTGAGTTTCTCCAGCACTTTCTGCAGTTACAACCTGCAACATTAACTCTGGTTCCCTCGCTCTCTCCCCCACAGACACTGCCATAACTGCTGAGCTTCTGCAGCACTTTCAGTTCTGTTTCAGATTTCCAGCATCCTGCAGTTCTCCATTTTACATTGGAAGTTTTTCCTGTCCCAGTGGGAGATTGAAAAAAAATGAAACAGGATGGCACACAGACTGCAGCAATACAAGAAGGTAGTTCACAACTGCCTCCTCAAGGGGCAAATAGAAATGGGCACTATTGCAGGCCCAACTAACGATACCCATGTCCCATGAATAAATGAAATCTTTGTTGATACAACATTCACAGGAATGTCATGACATCCAAGGCTATGGTCCTAATGTTGGCAAGTGAGACTAGCGTGGATTTAATATATTTTACAGTACAGACTCGATGGGCCAAAAGATCTATTCTGTAGGAATAATGCAGGAATATTCGTAAATAATATTTTTTTCTGAAGAAGGGTCCCAACCCGAAACGTCAGCTTTCCTGCTCCTCCGATGCTGCCTGACCTGCTGTGTTCTTCCAGCTCCACACTGTGTTATCTCTGACTCCAGCATCCCTTTGTAAATATCAATTTGTTTTAAAATCACCTATTCACAGACAAAAAGGTCAGGTAATACATTGGAAAAACATCTAACCTTGTTCTGCTTTGCGTTGCCACTCGTCTTCTTGAGTAATGGAAATGTGTTTACTAAACGGGGAATACACCCAATTTCCTAAAACCTTTGTTTTATAATTGCAACTGTAATTTCCAATGGAGTCAGTTCCCATCTTGATTACGAATGTCGCGGTCTTTTCATCTCCAGTTAGGTGAAGCAACTGTGTATAATTTTGATGGCGACTGTTGTACAGGTAGTAAGTACTTTCATTGGAGTGAATGTTGCCTTTGCAAGTAATGGCAATGGTTTGACCATCTGAATTGGACTGTGGTGCTGGGGATTTGTGAATTGTTGGTGGGGAGGGTTTATCTGCAATGAAGAGAGATGTTAGGAAACAGTGCAGCAAAACACAACCATGATTACACATGGGAAGATTCAAACATTTTGACAATCAACCCCAGAGACCCATGAAATGTTCCAGGACAAAGGTTCAAATCTGAACGTGGCAGATGATGGAATTTGAATTCAAAAATAGCCTGGAATTAAGAAGCTAACGATGACCGTCAACACAAGAGTTAGCAAATGGAGTCTAATGAGGGAAAATGTGAAGTTGTTCATTTAGGAACAAAAGAACAGAGAGCTATTTAAATAGAGAAACAGTGCAGAAAGCTGCAATACAAAAGGACTTGGGTGGGGGAGGTGATGGTGGACTTGTGCATAAGCACAGAAAGTGAGCACATGGGGCAGCAGGTAATCAGGAAGGGCTCAAGAAAGGCATTTCACGCAGTTGCCTTCATTGGTCAGAGCACTGAATATAGGAGTTGACACTTCATGTTACGGCTGTACACCGAACGGCTAATGCTACTTTTAGAATACTGTGTTCAATTTTGGTAGCTCTGCTATCGGAAGGATGTTGTTAAACTAGATAGGGAACAGATAAAATGTACAAAAATGTTGCCTGCTCTGGAAGGTTTGAGTTTTCAGGAGAGCCTGGATAGGCTGGGACTTCTTTTCCTAGAATATTGGAGGCAGAAGGATAACCTTATGGAAGTTTATAAAATCATGAGGGGCATATATAAGGTGAATAGCCAAAGGTCTGTTCCCCAGGGTAGGGGAGTCCAAAACTAGATGGCATAGGTTTAAGGTGAGAGTAAAATATTTAAAAGGGACTTGAAGGGCAAACTTTTCACACAGAAGATGGTGCGTATATGGATCAGCCCGAAAAGGTGGTAGAGGCAGGTATAATTACACCTTTTAAAAGACATTTGGACAAGTACATGAGTAGGGAAGGCTTTGAGGTATATGGGCCAAAGGCAGAAAAATGTTCTGTTTAGGATACCTGGACTGGTTGGACCTATGACACAATGAATGTTGGCTCTTATTTCAATGGGATTGGAGCATAATAGTAGGGCTGTCTTACTGCAACTGTACAAAGTGCTAGTGAGACCACATCTGGAGTACTGTGAGCATTTGTGGTCCCGTTACTTGAGGAAGGATGTAGCTGTGTTGTAGGCAGTTCAGAGGAAGTTCACAAGTTGATTCCAGAGATTAAGTCATTTATTTGTCAATTAAATCATAACTTTTCATGACTCTAAAGATGAAAGGCAAAATTTGTATTGCCAGCATGCCCATTGCATTTATTGCCTCCAGTTAAATCCATATAGATGTGCATGCAGATGTGAATATAAGTGGGGCAGTGTTGTTGTAATGTACAAGGCATTAATGTCTCTGCATTCAGAGTACAGCATAGAGTTTTGGTCTCCTTACTTGAGGACGGATGTAGCTGCGTTGGAGGCACTTCAGAGACGATTCACTAGGTTGATTCCACAGATGAAAGCTTGACACGAGAAGTGTTTGAGCAGTTGGGGCTTATACTCTCTGGAGTTTAGAAGAATGGAATGTAATTGAAATACATAGGTAGGAAAGGGGATTGGCAAAATAGACATGGAGATAAGGTTTCCTCACAGAATCATGGAGTCATACAGCAGGGAAACAGACCCTGTGGTCCAACCACATATGCCAAAACTATATCCACCATGCCGGACATAATCCCAAATTAAATTAGTCCCACCTGCCTGCTCCTGGCCCTTATTCCTCCAAACCTTTCCTATTCATGTACTTATCCAAATGTCTTTTAAACATGTAATTGTACCCATATCCACCACTTCTTCAGGAAGTTCATTCCACATGCAAACCACCGTGTAAAACATTTGCCCCTCATGTCTTTTTCAAATCTCTCTGCTCTCACCTTAAAAATGTGCCCCCTAGTCTGAAATCCCCCAGTAGGGAAAAGACAACTACCATTAACTCTATCTATACACCTCATTATTTTATAAACTTCTCTAAGGTTGCCTCTCAACCTCCTATGCTCCGGTGAAAAAGTCCCAGCCCATCCAATCTTTCTTTATAAGTCAACTTTCCATAGCCTGGTAAATCTCTTTTGAACCACCTCCAGCTTAATAATATCCTTCCTATAACTGGGCAACCAGAACTGGACACAGTATTCCAGAAGAGGCCTCACCAATATCTGTAAGAAGAGGTCATCATTTTAGGTTATCTGGTAGGCAGATTTAAAACAAAGAATAACTTCTCTCAAAGCCTCATGAACCTGTGGAATCCACTACCCCAGAGTGTGCAGTGGATGCTGGGACACTGAATAAATATAAGGGGAAGACAGACAGATTTTTGATCAGTGACAGCTTAAAGGGAGCAGGAGCAGGAAAGTGGACTTGAGGCCGAAATGTAATCAGCCATAACAATATTGATAGGCTCCCGAGGGCCTGAATGGCTTACTCCTGCTCCTAGTTCTTACATTAATCTGTGCGGACCTGCTTGCAATTAGCCGATGTAAGCATGCACTTTAGTAAAAAAGGTGGGACATCAATATAGTCCAATTTTCAACTGAGAGTGCTGAACCAATGTACAAGTGTTGACATAAATCCAGCTCGTTAAATTCAACATGTACTTTTTTTTCTAATTACCATAGGCATGAAACATTTTCATGGTATTTTCGAACAGCATACACAATACTATATCCGCAATCATTGCAAATTTATTAGTTTTCTGTGTATGAGATTGTTGACATTATTACAACTCTTGCTGATTTTTCATTACTTTTATCTTATTCTTTCATCAATTTGATTTGGAGCTGTGAACTCTGAGCAGCTATTTGTTTTTATTATATAAAAAAGAGAATAGTGTTGTTTATTTGTGAGGCCAGACCTCTCAGTTAATTGCAGATTGGTTCTTGATCAAAGGACTTTACAGAATCTTTGGCACCAGTATATCTAACCAGAGAGCAGATGTTTGGTCATTAACAAGGTCCATACCTGGGAATTGGGGCCAGCAACTCTGGGAGAGAACATGATGGTCAAACAGAAGGAGGAGCTGGAAAGTTTGAACTGTTTCTTATTTGGACTGTGCTTCAGAGAGAACAAATTAGGCTATTGACGCTACAGCATGAAGGTTTGAAAGCTCCCTGTCTAACCTCCCATTATCAGCCATTGGAAGTTCAGAGAATAGAAACTAAGTTCCAAGTATTACTGAAGTTTTCCGAAGAGTGGAACAAAAACAAAGTTGCTGGAAAAGCTCAGCAGGCCTGGCAGCATCTGTGGAGGAGAAAACAGAGTTAACGTTTCGGGTCCAGTGACCCTTCCTCAGAACTGTTCTGAGGAAGGGT
>NC_063360.1:135616-154689 GCF_021869965.1 Rhincodon typus | reverse complement strand
ACAGATGCTGCCAGACCTGCTGAGCTTTTCCAGCAACTTTGTTTTTGTTCCTGATTTACAGCATCCGCAGTTCTTTTGGTTTTCTGAAGAGTGAGCTGGAAAAGGTGGCACTGACAGACATCTTCAGAAAATCAACCACAAGACAATCAGATATTCCTGTGGAACAATGCACCATGAAAACTGTTTAAGTGAGCTGATCAGTTTGTTTATTTTCTTTTATTTCTCCCTTAACTGAGTATGTCTGTCTGTCTAGTATCTAACGGTGCTGGAAACAAAGGTCATTAGGTTTAAATCATGAATAGAATAGAATCCCTACAATGTGGAAACAGGCCCTTCAGACCAACAAGTCCACACTGACCCTCAGAGCACCCCACCCAGACCCATTCTGCTATAACCCACCTAATCTACACATCCCTGAATACTATGGACAATTTAGCATGGCCAATCCACCTAACCTGCACATTTTTTGGACTGTGAGAGGAAACTGGAGCACCTGGAGGAAATCCATGCAGACATGGGGAGAATGCACAAATTCTACACAGACAGTCGCCTGAGGGTAGAATTGAACCTGGGTCCCTGGTGCTGTGAGGCAGCAGTGCTAACCACTGGGCCACTGGGCCACCGCGCCGCCCCTTTTTTAAAAGCAGAGAATGCCACACAAGCCTCCAGCCCGAGCACAAAACGTGCAACTCGTAGCTCGAATCCAATGCACTTGATCAGTATGGGGATCGAAACGCTGACCTTGGCACTATTAGTGCCACACTTTAACCAGCTGAGCTAACTGACCACCACCAAATCATAGACATCAATTATTTTGTTGTTTAACTTCTGCTGTGCTTAAGCTACAATGTTATTAATAATTCACTAAGTCTTTTGTTTAAGCTGCGTAAACGGTGTCTAAAATTGATTATTTTCAGAGTCGAAGTGCCTGATTAGAAGTCATTGGGGTCAATTTCATAGGTCTTTGAAGGTTTTAATTTTACTGTCTTGCTAATACAGAGGTAGGAAGGCTGATTTGATTCAGCTGTCTTTTTCTGTTTTCTAACAGTGTATGCAATAATCAAAACTAGAATATAACCCAATCAACACTACAACAAAAAAATGTAAGGCTCACTTGAGAGAAGAAAATCATTCAGAACCATTTTCTGGAAACTGCACACCAATGACTGTCACACATTAGTTCAAGAGAGCCCTAAGAAATTTTTCTGGTAACTAACTATACAAGGGTTAAAACATGAGCATAATATGAGCAAAATTTCATTTCAAAGATGCACACTTACATACATCTTCCTGTCTGACCAGACCACGAAGATGAACTATAGAGGAGGAAAAAGAAATGATAATTAAAAAATAATAGGTAGGACTAGAGTAAGGTTTTGTACTCATTCTAAATCTAGCTAAGTGTGCACGAGAAAGAGACAGTGTATGTATGTGTTAGAGAGAGTGTGTGTGCGAGAGTGTGTGTGTGTGAGAGAAAAAGAGAGTGTGCGTCAATGTGAGAGAGCATGAGAGAGTGTGTATGCGAGAGTGTGTATGTGAGAGACAGAGGGTGAATATGTGACAGAGTGTGTGTCTATCTGTTCAAGAGTGTATGAGAGAATATAAGAGAGCATGAGAGACAGTGTGCACATGTGTGTGTGTCTGTTTTGTGTATGTGTGTGAGCGAGAGAGGAGTCAATGTACTGCTGTGGGAATGTGATACTGAGATTGCATGATCAGCCAATGATTGGATTGAATGGTGGCACAGGCTCAAAGGGCTGAATGGCCTACTCCTGAATGTATTTTCTATGTTTCTATGTGTGTTTGTGTGGGAGAGAATGTATGTATGTGTGAGAGGGAGAGAGACTGTGTGTGTATGTGTGTGTGTGTGAGAGAGAAAGACAGCGTGTGTATGTATGTATGTGTATGAGAGAGATAGAAAGAGAGAGACAGTGTGTATGTGTGTGTCTAAGAAAGTTTTGTGTGAGAGAATGTGTGAGAATGTGAGAGAAAGAGTGTTTGGGAGAGAATGTGATGAAAGTGTGAGAGACAGTGTGTATATGGGAAAGACAGAACGTATATGCATGTGAGAAAGTGTGAGAGAGTGTGTGTGAGAGACAGATGGGAGACAGTGTGTGAGGGATGGAGTGTGCATTTGAGAGAGTGTGTGAGAGCGTGTGTGTATCTGTGAGACACTGTGAGAGAGAGAAAGAAAGTGTAAGAAAGCATGAGAGAGAGTGTGCGTGTGCATGTGTGAGATAGAGAGTATGTGTTTTGTAAGAGAGAGTGGAGTCTATATGTTGTGTGAGAGAAAGAGTGTGTGAGAGACAAAGTGTTATCTATGAGAGTAGCGTACTGCTTTGTACAAGCTAGTGATGAGAGAATTATATCAAAGCTAAGTTAATCAGCAAAGCCCAACAGCTGAGAGTAAGAGATTTAGCTCAGTTATTTTCAACCTGTTTGCTCATGTAGTGAAAAATTGTACTACCTGTACAATCCAGTAATCGGCAGGCTTATTATTTGCAAGATCCCCAGGAGGGAAGGATTGTCTTATGAGCAAAGGTTCATCAGATTGGGACTCTACTCACTGGAGGTTAGAAGAATGAGAGGTGATCTCATTGAAACACATAGGGGCTTGACAAGGTCAATGCTGGGAGAATGATTCCCCCTCATGGGAGAGTCTAGGATCACAGGGCAGAGTCTCAGAATAAGGGGATGCCAATTGAAGACTGAGATGAGGAGGAATTTCTTCTCTCAGAGTGTTGTGAGTCTTTGAATCTCCTTGCCACAGTGTGTGGTGAAGGGTGGGGATGGGGGTTCACAGAATCCTTGTATATATTTAAGGCTGAGACAGATAGATTCTTGATTAGTCGGGGAATCATGGGAAAGGCCAGGAAAGTGAGGTGTGAGGAATGCTGGATCAGCCATGATCCTACTGAATGGCAGAGCAGTCTTGAGGGGCCAAATGGTCTACTCCTGTACCTATTTCTTATGGGCTTATGGTTTATATTAGCTGCAGTACCATTAAAGCTGTATTGATGATACTCAAGTACCCACATCTACTGAACCTGCAAACTGCCCTTGTTGCCAACAACACAAAACTTCTGGGACGATCAGAAAGCCAATCATATGCAGCACAAAAACAGAAGTTGCTGGAAAAGCTCAGCAGGTCTGGCAGCATCTGTGAAGAGAAATTAAAGTTTGCGTTTTGGGTCCAGTGACACTTCCTCGGGTTTTGTTTCTGATTTACTGCATCCGTAGTTCTTTTGGTTTTTATAATAATGTGCAGCATTTAAGTTCGGCAAACAGAGAGGTGGGAAGAAAACAATTTGCTGTCTTGAGTTTCCTATGGCATCAGACTAAGTGATAGTGAGTGGGATTGCCGGAGGAGATAAGCAGGAGACTTTGGGTGGAGAAATGGTAAATGGAACTTAATCTTGACAAATGCGAGCTGATGCATTTTGGGAGACATAATGCAGGAGGGAAGTATACAGTAAATGGCAAAACCCTTAGTAGCATCAACATACAGGGGGATCGAGGTGTACAGGTTCACAGTTCGCCGAAAGTGGCAACACAAGTGGGTAAGGTGGTCAAAAAGGCATATGGCATGCGGGCCTTCATCAGTCGGGCCATAGAGTATAAAGCTTAGCAAGTCATGTTGCAGCTGTGTGGAACATCAGTTAGGCAACATTTGGAATGTTTGTGTACAGTTCTGATCACCTCACTACCAGAGGGATATAACGGCTTTGGAGGGGTATCAGAAGAGGTTTACCAGGATGTTGCCTGGTTTGGAGAGTATTAGCAATGAGGAGAGATTGAACAAACTTGGTTTGTTTATACTTGAACGTTGGAGGCTGAGAGGCGACCTGATAAAAGTTTACAAAATTGTGAGATGCATGGACAGAACGGATAGTTGGAGGCTTTTCTCAGACATAGGTTTAAGGGAAAAGGGCGGAAAGTTTAAAGGAAATGTGAAAGGCAAGGGTAGTAAGTTTCTGGAATGCACTGCTAGAGGAGGTGGTGGAGGTGAATAAAATAGCAATATTTAAGAGGCATTTAAATAGATATATGACCAGGCAGGGAATAGAGGCATAACGGCCAAGAAGCAAAAGGTTTTCAGTTTAGAAAGGTGTCATGGGTTGGCACAGACATAGTGGGCTGAAGGGCCTGTTCCTGTGCTGTACTGTTGTTTGCTCTCGCTCAGAATTCCTATTCAGAGGAATAGGATGCCTCTTAACATATAAAAGATAAAGTTGCCATGGTTTTACCTGATCAGAGTGCTGCTCTCTCATTAGAAAGAGTAAGAGAGAGAGAGAGACATGACTGGTGGTGGTTTAACCTGAGGGTCACCATGCTTCAGGTGGGAAGGGAGGTTGTGAAGCAGAGTCCTTCATGGTTAACCACAGCTGGTGCCAGAATTGAACCCACACTATTAGCATCACACTACATTGCAAACCAACCACCCAAGCCAGCCAACCACTCCTCTTAACACAGAAAAAGACTTCCTTTGTACAAGACACTTGTTAGATCTCAGCTGGAGTATTGTGTGCAGTTTTGGGTGCCACATTATAGGAAAGATGTGAACAGTTCAGAGAGAGAGAAAGAGAGAAAGAGTACAGAAGTGATTTACAAGAATGGTTCCAGGGATGAGAAACTTCAGCAATGAGGCTTGATTGAAGAAGGTGGAGAGTGTTCTCCCTGGGAGAGGAGAAGGCTGGGAGACAGAGATCAGATAGGGGTTTTCAAAACTGTGAGCAGGGGCCGGACAGAGTCAATAGGGAGAAACTGTTCCTGCTCATCAAAGTAACAAGAATGTTGTTTTGTCATTTATACAAAAGATTTGGATGAGAGTATAGGACGCATGATTAGTCGGTTTGTGGATGACGCCAAATTGGTGGCATCGTGGACAGTGAAGAAACTTATTCATAACGGACAACAAAGAGATGACAGACCATTGAACAAATACTTTGGATCTGCCTTCACGAAGGAGGATACAAATAATCTTCAGGAAATGCTAGGGGACAGAGGGTCAAGCATGAAGGATGAACTAAAGGAAATCCTTAATAGTCAGGATAAAAACCGAAAGAACTGCAATGCTGTAAATCAGGAACAAAAACAAAGTTGCTGGAAAAGCTCAGCAGGTCTGGCAGCATCTATGATTGGAAAAACAGAGTTAACGTTTTGGGTCATCAATTTGACCATCCCTCCCTCATAAGGTCAGATGTTCAGCACCATTTGCCATTCCTCAGATACTGAAGCAGTCCGTGTTCAAATGCAACAAAATCTGCACAACATCCAGGCTTGGGCTGTCAACTGGCAAGTAATATTTGCACCAGACAAGAGCCAGGCAATGGCTATCTCCAGGAGGTACTGGCCCAGCCAGCCACGCCAATACCCCAGAAATGAATCCAAAAGATAACATTTCTGCTCTATTCATCTATGCAAATTGTGGCACCGACTTCTGACTTTCTAATTTCAAGAATATAAATAGATCATTTTTCATTATAAGCAGTGAATTACGCTGCCTTTTACACCAAAGTGGTTACTTGCATGTTTTAGTTTCCATGCTCGTGTGAATGCAATTGAATGCGTTCCTGAAAAGAAAAATGCTGCAAGTCACACTCTGTCAATGTAGTTCCTCAATTTAAAATAAACGACATATTATAATTTATCATCCAGACATACATCCTCGAGGAATTAAAGTCCCAAAAAGTAGAGGCATTTACTCACCAATCCCGAAAAAAACAGGGAAAGAAAGCATTTTCCACAGAAAATTCCACATGATGTTTCAAATCCCCCCCACCAGGATTCCTTTCCTGCTTGCCTTCCTGACTGGTTGAAGTGAACGGATGTGACGAGCTTGTTGCAACAGAAACTGTGATGGTACTGCAATATATCATGTTCTACGTAGTTTCTACGTGTGCACCATGTCAGCACAAGTCAAGTTGTTACTAAAGGGCCAAAAGAGCATTCTTGACCTGTCATCATGTTTTTCCAGTTTATTCCTGAACAGAACACAATGTGAAATAGACAATCTACAAGGCTCACCAGCTTTAATACAGCCAAGGGAACCAAGCAAATCAAAAAGGCTTAGGTGCCTCATGGGGATGCTTAACGTAGGGTGGCACAGTGGCTCTGTGGTTAGCGCTGCTGCCTCACAGCTCCAGGGACCCAGGATTCAACTTCACCCTCGGGCATCTGAGTGTACGGCGTTTGCGCGATCTCCCTGTGTCTGTGTGCATTTCTGTTGGATGTTCTGGTGTCCTCCCACAGTCCGAAGATGTGCAATTTAGGTGGATCGGCCATGCTAAATTGCCCTGTAGTGTCCAGGAATGTGCAGGCGAGGGGGATTAGCCATGGTAAATGTGGGGATAGATGGGGGTCTGGGTCTGAATGGAATCTCTTTGGACAGTCAATACATTTCAGTGGCTGAATGGCCTCTTTCCATGTTGAAGTGGTTCAGTGACTCTTTGCTTGCAACACAGAATGAAACCAATAGTGTGGGTTCAATTCCCACACCAGCTGATCTTACCATGAAAGACTTGCCTTCTCAACCTCTCCCCTCATCTGAAGCATGGTGACCCTCAGGTTAAATCACTGCCAGTTATCTCTCTAATGAGATACTTTAGTCTGGCAAGCCAATGCTCTCTTTATGTGCAAATATCAGACATAGCTTTTATATTAGGCCTTAGTGGTAGGAGCAGAATTAGCCCATTCAGCCCATCAAGTTTCATCTGCTGTTCATTTAGATAAGGCCATAAGATAAAAAAGCAGATTTGGGCCATTTGGCCCATAAAATCTATCCCACCATTCAATCATGACTAATATGTTTCTCAATCCCATTCTCCTGCCTTCTCCCATAACCCTTGATCCCCTTACCAATCAAGAACCTGTCTGTCTCTGTTTTAAAGATACTCAATGACTTGGCCTTAACAGCCCTCTGTGGAAATGAGTTCCACAGATTTGTCACCCACTGGCTAAAGAAATTCCTCCTCATCTAAAGTTCTGAAGGGTCATCCCTTCACTCTGAGGCTGTGCCCTTGGCTCCATATCGCTTCCATTAGTGGAAACATCTTCTCCATGTCCACTCCATCCACGCCTTTCATTTTTCTGTATGTTTCAATGTGATCCCTCTTTTTCCTTCTAAACTCCATTGAGTACAGACCCAGAGTCCTCAACCACTCCTCATATGACATGCCCTTCATCCCTGGGATCATTCTTGGTAAACCTGCTTTGGACCCCCTCCTTAGTTCTTCCTTAGTTATAGGGCCCAAAACTGCTCACAATATTCCAAATGAAATCTGACCAGAGTTCTATACAATCTCAGTAGTACATTCCTGCCCTTATATGCTGGCCCTCTTGAAATGAATGCTAACATTATATTGCCTTCCTAACTGCCACTGAAGCTGCATTTGAACCTTAAGAGAATCCCAAACCCAGACTCCAAAGTATCTTTGTGCTTCAGATTTCTGAAGCCTTCCCCAGTTAGAAAATAGTCTAGGCATCTATTCTTCCTGCCAAAGTGCATAACCTCATTGTTTTCTACATTGTATTCCATCTGCCATTTTGTCATCCACTTTCGCAGCCTGTCCCACTTCCTCAACACTACCTGTCCCTCCATTGATCTTTGTGTCATCTGCAAACTGAGCAACAATGCCCCCAGTTCCTTCGTTCATATCAAAAATGCTGAACAGTTGTGGTCCTAACACTGACCCCTGTGGGATTCCGCTAGTCGCTGGCTGCCATCCTGAAAAAGACTTCTTTCTCCCCATCTCTGCCTTCTGCCAGTCAGTTAATTCTCTGTCCATGCCAGTACTTTACCACTCACACCATGGGCTCTT
The DNA here is from genome assembly GCF_021869965.1 of Rhincodon typus. Classification (NCBI taxonomy): domain Eukaryota; kingdom Metazoa; phylum Chordata; class Chondrichthyes; order Orectolobiformes; family Rhincodontidae; genus Rhincodon; species Rhincodon typus. Next base: position 146,869 of record NC_063360.1, on the reverse strand, counting down.
ATTTTAATTCGCAGCCTCCTGTGTGGTACTCTGCCAGAGGCTTTCGGGAAATCCAAATAGATCATGTCCACTGGCTCTCCTTTGTCTAACTTGCTCATTACCTCCTCACAGAATTCCAACAGATTTGTCACGCATGACCTCCCCTTTACGAAGCTGTGCTGACTCAGCCCTATATACCATGCACTTCCAAGTATGCTGTAATCTCATCTTTGCCATTGTGGCTGATCTGATCATTCTCAACTCCGCTTTCCTGTCTTTCTGCCCCTGTGATTCCCTTGATTTCTTTCTTGATTAAAAATCTCTCTGAGTGAAAACCAAAAGAACTGTGGATGCTGGAAATCAGAAACAAAAACAGAAATTGCTGGGAAAGCTCATCAAGTGTAAATCTACAACAGTGAGTATAGTGGATTCCTTTTTGATTATATGTTTTATTGAGATTGGACTTTTGATTAAATTTTAAAAATAAAACATAGGTACTAAGTTAGCCTGGAGTGTTTTTAGAGCAGTAAGACTGGGCTATCTTCTGGGTCTGCAGATAGTTAATGTGTAAAGATGGTCTTTAGTAGAGTGATGCGCTCTTCCTGTCGGATGTGGGAGATTAGGGAGAGTTTCCATGTTAGTGATGGTTATTTGTGCAGGAAGTATGTTTGGTTGCAAATCCTATTGGATTGTATGGATTGGTTGGAGCGGCAGTTCGAGGCAATGAGGAATTTGCAGGAGCTAGGGTGTGTGATGGATGGCAGTTGCAGGGAGGGAGATAAACCAAAGATAGATTCAGGTAGATGGGTTACCCTTAGGAAAGGTAGGAGAAGGAGGCAAGTCTGCAGGAATATCCTATGGTTATCCCCATCTCAAACAAGGATGCTGTTTTGGTGACGGACTGTTAGAGGAATGAGAAATGCCAGGTTTTTGGTAGCGAGACTGACTCTAATGTAACGAGGGGTATGTCAGGTTCCAAGCGATCGATTGTGATTGGGGACTCTCTAGTCAGAGGCACACACAGACATTTCTGTGGCTAACAATGAGACATCAGAATGGTGTGTTACCTCTCTGGTGCCAGGATCAATGATATCTCGGAGAGGATGCAGAATATCCTCAAAGGGGAGAGGGACAAACAGAAGGTAATTATACATATTGGAACTAATGACATAGGAAGAAAGAAGGATGTGGTTCTGAGGAGAGAATGTGGGAATTTAAAAAGGAGGTCCTCGAAGGTATCTGGATTACTCCAGGTGCCACTAGCTAGTGAGGTTAGGAATACAAGGATAGAGCAGATGAATGCACAGCTGAGGAGCTGGTGCAGGGGAGAAGGATTCATATTTTTGGATCATTGGAATGTCTTCTGGGATAGAGGTGACCTGCATAAGAAGTACAGGTTGCACCTGGACTAATGTACTGGTGGGGAGATTTGTTTGAGCTGTTTGGGAGGATTTAAACTGGTAAGGAGGGGGCTGGGGTGGGACCCAGAGAGATAGTGAGGTGAGAGATCAGTCTGAAACTGGTACAGTTGGGAAAAGGAGCGAGTCAAACAATCAGGACAGGAAGGAACAAAGCAGAGACAGAGGTCGGACTGATAAATGAAACTGCGTTTATTTTAATCCAAGAAGCCTCACAGGTAAGGCAGATGAACTCAGAGCAATGGTTAGGAACATAGGACTGGGATATCATAGCAATTACACAGACATGGCTCTGGGAATGGTCAGGATTAGCAGCTTAATGTTCCAGGGTATAGATGCTACAGGAACAAAAACAAAGTTGCTGGAAAAGCTCAGCAGGTCTGGCAGCATCTGTGAAGGTGAAAACAGAGTTATCGTTTCAGGTCCAGTGACCCTTCCTCAGAACTGATGGTGGCTGGGAAAATATCAGTTTATATGCAGAAAATTAGGGAGGTGGGTGGGGTAGGGAGCAAACGACAGGATAGAGCCCAAAGAGAGAGAAAGACGGTTGACAGACAAAGGAGTCGCTAACAATCAGGCTGGGAGGGTGAATTGTTGTTAATGGGGGCTGTTAGTGATGAACAATAGGGGGTATGTGGTAACAAGGCCTGGTGTGTGGGGTAGAGGGGCTGGGAGTTTAAGCCCTAAGATGATTGAACTCAATATTGAGGAGGTCTGTAGGTTCCCTAAGTGGAAAATGAGGTGTTGTTCCTCCAGCTTGCGTTGGGCTTTGCTGGAACACTGCAGCATTGCAGTGTGGGATTTTAATGAGCTTAGCAGAAGTCAGGAGGTAGTTACTCAGACTGTGTTATCACTATGTGTATGTTATCTTAGCTAGAGTTAGAGGAGGATCTTTTGATGTATTCTCACTATACCAAGGTTTTAGGCTGAATTAGAGATGTCCCTCGTATCCCTGTGGAGCCTAGTTACCGATAAGCTAGAGTTTCAATCAAACTGTATATCACTCCCTATGTTAGCTGCATGCCGAAGGTCATTTGAAGAAGTAATTATTAAGGTATCTGTAAGACAGCATTCCTGTCATCTCGAACAGTGTCTGTTTTCTTTAAACTTACAATGAATGAATCAACAAACACAAGGTGTCACGGGAGCACCCTGCTCTGAAGTTAATGGTATAAATGAGATTGTTATACTCTGTGTTAGCAGAGTCGGGTGTCAGTGGAGATCGACACTCACTTTCCTTGGTACCAAGTAAGAAAATAAACTGCTTCGAACGGGAGCTGGAGTCTAGTCTCATTATTAGTAAAATAGAAATAAAATTTCTACAACAATTTGGTGTAGTCGGCAGGATCCCATAGAACGGGATTTGAACAGAATCACCTGAGTGGAGACACTGAGGTCAGAAATCTAGACTGTCCGACAAGGAGGGGAACAGATCTGAGCTGGTCCTAGCTGAAACGGGGACCGAGCTGAGCAAATCCTAGCTGGAAGGTGGATTGCTCCAGGCCGCCCACAGTTGAAGAAGACTGCCCAGCTGGTGACCTAGTCCGAGAAAACTGCCAAGACGCCCGAGGGCTGAGGAACAGAGTGAGGGCTGGAAAGAATTGGGGGCCAAAGGAAATCAGACTCAGACGTCTCAACTAAGGTGAATGATAACTCGACTCCAGGGCCCGCAACAAGGCAGGAAAACCGGTGAGCGCTCAGTGTAAATAAGGGGGTTATAGAGTAGTAGTGCTTTGTATAACCTTTACTTTCACAGAAAAACAGATAGAGGAAACGAAGCCAATAAGAGAAGATGGGCAACGGAAGTAGTCGATCAGGTAAGGCTGGTCCTGCTGATGAGCGGAGGAATGCTGCAGGTAAAAATGACAGACTGTTGAAGGTAGGACAGAAAACTTTAAAAAAGATAAAGAAAGTTAAGAAACAGTGACAACTATTGAGGGACCCCTTAGTCCCACCAGGATCCCCAGCCGATACTGTAATTGAAGAAACTGGAGATGATCAAATGTGGTTACCTTTAGTAGTGATTTATATGGGTGGTCGGACGGACAGTGGCCTTATGGGGGAAGCTTTAATTTAAAACTAATTCAAACTTGGGAGGATGTCACGCGGAAAGGGGATGGCGACCCAAACTGGGATGTGGACTACATGTTGGGGTGTTTTAAAAGGTGGAAGGAAGTGGCAAGAAGGCACCAGCCACCAAAACCCCCCCAAGAAAAAAGACCAAATAGAATCAGTGGCTAAAAAGGCAGTAGAAACCAACCCCCCAGGAATGGGATTATATCCCTGCCTTCCTGCCCCGCCTAGCGCCCCTCCCCCTGGTGGGGACGGAGTGGACAAATTGATACTAATTGCTGCAGCCCTACCCTCACCCTACCAGGGCCCCTTGGCACAGGAGGCTGTCGGTGGAAGCGAGGAATGGCAGAACACAGGGGAATCCGAGTCGACAGTTAGTAGCACTAGCAACTTCCGAAAACAGCCTAGCCAAAAAGCTAAGGATAAGACAAGAGGGGAGGAGGAGGTTTTACAAGCTCCCCGTATTATGATAGGAGATATTCCTATACTAAAACCCTGGATTCTGGCAGAAACCCGAGCCATGGTGTCTGAAACTCCGGATCTCTTAAAGAGACCCAATGCTTTTCATAACTGGCTGGTACAAATCTGTACAATCTACTCCCCCCTCCCCGGGGATGGGCAGATGCTACTGAGATGTGCGTATGGAAATTCGTGGTCATCTCTAAAAGAGGGATTCTCTATTCCCCCCTGGTGAAAACAGAGATTGGAGACTAAACGATGACCAACTTGAAAACAGGAATGAGTCTCTGTCTCACTGGCTAGAGAATAGAGGGAAGGAAGCTATAATGAGAGGAGCGCGAAAACATAGCGATATAGGGGAAGTAGCCCGCTGCCTGCAGTAAAAAGGGGAGCCTGTCCCAGACTTTATAGCCAGGTATAAAGGTAAATGGGAAGAGCATGCAGGTATTCCCCTGGAGACTGCACCACCGGCAGTCCAAACTTTACTAAACCGCGTGCTACCCCGCCAGGCGCAGGCTTACAAATTGGCAAACCTAAATTGGCAGAATCAACAATGAGGAGAAGTGGTCACTTCATTAATGAATATGGACAGACAGGGCCTTTTCGTTTCCCAGGAGGAGAGCAAGCCCAAAACGCTGGGACAATTTTATCAAAAAGGAGGATATCCCCAGGCCAATAGGAGAGGAGGGGGCGGAAGGAAACATAAGTGGTCTCGAGATAAATCCCAAGACCAGTGTAACAATTGTGGAAGGAAGGGTCACTGGGCCCAGGAATGTAGATCAGGAAGAGGCCAGGACCTGAGGGGAGGGGAGATGCCCCACTTCTCTTTTAGTCACCCGAATCCATCAGCATAGAGGTGCTGCGAGGGGAGGGTGGTACAGGCGGCCGTCATCAGACTGTCCAAAACTATGAGGGAGGAGCCTATGACTACTATTAAATTAAGAAATAAATATTTGGACTGTCTGATCAATACCGGTGCCACATGTCCTCTGTACCCCACTCTGCGGAAGTCCTAGAAAGTGGCCGCCAAATTGAAACCGTGGGGATGGCTGGCGTCCTGCTGGCGGAACCCGTTTCCTTGCCAGCTCAGTTGAAAATAAAGGAAAGAGATGTTACGGATACTTTTATTATTTCTAAGACAGCCCCACTCCCCCTACTGGGCTGACAAACTCTTTGTAAACTGGGAGCCACATTACATTGTACGACCGAAGGTATATACATGGAGCTCCCCCAAATTAGGGTTCCCCAAATGTTGAAATTGATGAATGAGCCAAAATTAGGAGATACAGAGCCTATATTATACTGTTGGCAGTTGGATGGCAACCCCTATACCTCAGGACTCCAGCAAATGCAGACTGCTCTGCAGAATTTCGCGAGTCCCTATGCCCAGAATTTGTGCTTTTTAATCAGCACCAGTCGGGAAAAGAAGAGGGTCTTCACTTTACGATCAATTGATACACCCTTATCTGAACAGAAAAGAAAAGTTGAAAATGACACAGTACATTTACTTTGATCCCGAAGGGTTTGGGGTCCTCATGGAACCAGTAGAGGATCAGGAAGAAAGGTTTCAAATGGGAGATTCCTCAATTCCCCACTTGACAGTAGCCGTGAAACCACCGGCGAAACCTAGAGATATTGGGACGATGATAAAACACATGGTAGCCAAAACTAAGATCAATCTGCACTATAGCCCTGCCGGTGTTGGGACAAGGAACACGCATTGAGTTCTTTAACGACAGGGAGGGGAGGATTGCTATACGCCTCGAGGTCAGGGGAACCATTTTTGAAAGGCAGCAACCACCAAAAGAGGATCCTTTCCTCCTCCCTACAGTCCTAGCACAGGTGCCAGTAAGTCTGTGGGCACAGCACAAAAATCATGTGGGAACGGTCCAATTGGCACCGGAGCACAGGGTTACCCTGCAGAAGAATTTGGTGTTGCCATGTGTTAAACAATACCGTTTATCTGCTGAAGCAGAGGACGGCATCGCCCTGGTAATAGATTGGCTTCTGCACAAGGGGTGATAATGAAGACACAGAGTCCATGTAACACCCCTATACTGCCCATTCCGAAGTCAGATCAAATTAAGTGAGTGGCGGTTTGTGCAGGACTTAAGGGCCATTAACAAGATAGTGATCCCCATTGTACCGTTGGTGCCCGATACCAATTTATACTGACGTCTATTCCTGCAGAGGCCAGCACCTTTACGGTAGTCGACCTATGTTCGGCATTCTTCTCTATTCCCTTACACAAGGACAGCCAGTATCTGTTTGCATTTACTTATAAACACCAGCAGTATACCTGGACACGTCTGCCGCAAGGGTATACTGAAAACCCAGCAGTTTATGCCGCAGCTGTTAAACATGACCTGGAGTGCCACTTGTCCGAATATTCCACTATCATCCAATACGCGGACGATATCCTGCTCACCTCTACCACAGGCCCTCAGTGCCTGACTGACTCCTTAACTCTTCTGACACACCTAGCCGATCGAGGACATAGGGTGTCCCTGGAGAAAATGCAATTTTGCCAAGAGACCGTACAGTATTTAGGGTCTTACATCGGAAAAGGGTGGAGAAGATTGGGGGAGGATCGTATAAGGGCCATTCAGCAGGTTCCGACCCCTAAGACAAAAAAGGATATCCTCTCTTTCCTAGGCATGGTGGGATACTGTCGGCAGTGGATCCCTGAGTATAGGGAGCGAGATGCTGTTTTGCGAGCCACCACACTGCAACATGAGCTGGCTGCAGTTGAATGGACAGCTGACAGGGATAAGGCATTCAAGGAGTTAAAGCATGCACTGATCAGCACACCAGCATTAGGCCTCGCGAACTATAGCAAGCCATTCCAACTATATGTGAATGAATCGCAAGGATTCACCACAGGTACCCTGTGTCAGGAGCATGGGGAAGGAGGCGTCCAGTGGTTTATTATTCAGCGATGCTCCTGTGGTCGTGATGGGCATGCCAGCCTGTCTATGGGCGGTAGCAGCCATTGCTGTAATGGTGGAAAAATCTATCCCCATTGTGTTGGATCATCTGTGTATGGTGGTAGTTCCCAACGCAGTTTTGCTGTTACTGAACTCTGCTGCCAGTCAGCATTTTACAACCGCCCGATGAACTGGCTATGAGGTGATTCTTCTCTCTCGCTCCAACTATAAATACAAGCGGTCCCCAGCCATCAACCCTGCCACCTTGATTCCTTTGCCACCTCCAGAAGGCACCGAACATGATTGCCTATTTACTGTCGAAGCTACCACTACGCCGTGGCCAGATTTGCTAAGCACCTCCATTACAAACCCTGATTTAATCCTGTTTACAGATGGTTCCTTGTACCGCCCAAGAGACAACTTGCTGTTAGCTAGGTATGCCATAGTCACTCCACATGAAGTAATGGAGACATACGCCCTGCCCGAAGGAACCTCGGCACAAGATGCTGAACTGTTCGCAGTCACCCGAGCCTGCATTCTGGCTAAGGATATGAATGAAAATGCTTTGCTCTGATCTGTTGGGCTCTTCCATCATTGAAGATGGGACTGTTTGTTGAGCCTCTATATCTTGTTAGATTGGATTGAATTGAATTAACTTTCTTGTCACATGTTCTCAAATGAGTGCAGTGAAAAGTTTACAGTTGCTGCATTGCAGCGCCATCTTATGTACAAAGGTATCCAGGTGCATATACTTAAGATCAAATTCTTAGGAAACAAAATAAATTATGTCATATTGTCAACCACCATTCACAACTATCTATCTGTTAGTGACTTTGCTGTTAACATTTACATCACACAGATCTTTACTTTGTTTATGCATCTGTTCATCATCCGCTGTAGATTTACACTGCCAAACTATTTATAATGTCATAACTCATACCACTGAACTCGTTTAAAACTCTTTCTCCACTTCTCACTTCCATTATCGCAGTGTTCATGTATGACAGGTGATTAAGATGGGATGAATTTCATCTCTCAAAGGGAATATAGACTTTGGCATTCTCTTTCCTAAAGAGCAGCAAAGGTGTGTCAATGTATTCAAGAATGAATCAAGCAGACCTTGGATTGAAGGAAATCTTGAGGGTACAACAGGCAGAAACATGGGTTGACAGTCACAATTTGGGATCTGATTGAAAGTTATCACACGCTACACGGGGTGTAGGAGTGCAAATTATTTATTCAGTCATCCAGTCACAGAGTCATACAGTGCAGGAAAGGCCCTCAGGCTCATGGAGTCTGCATTGACAACAACAACCACTAAAGGCCCGCTAATCCCAATGTCCTGCATTGTCCCGTATCTTTGAATGTTATGATATTTCAAGTGTTCATCAAGATATTTTTTAAAGATTGTAAAGTTTCCAACCTTTTCAGGCTGTGCTTTCCAGATTCCGACCATCCTTTGAGTGAAAATATTTTTCTTAAATCTCGTCTCAATCTCCTGTTCCTTATTCTAAAACTATGTCCCTTTATTTTTGACCCCTCGACCAAGTGAAACAGCTGCTCTCTATTTACCCTGTCCATACTCCTCATCATGTTATACATCTCAATCATCTCCCCTGACCTCAGAATTCTCTTTCTCATATTTAGTATTTTCTTACTTTTAACCGGTTCTGATACCCAGTGACTAGAAATGGTATCACTTCCAGTGATTTTATCTCATTCCATTCCAGATATTTAAAGCTTTATGGTACTCAGCTTTACAGCTTGTAATTTGAAATAGCAATCTTGGGCTTTTGAATTTTTCAACAAAGTCATTCTGTTCAAGCATAAATATTCAATTTCATTATTGCTCATTGCTATTTCATTCATTAATTTAATTTGTCAACTCATTTTTATTCTTTTTACAGAAAGAATTCTTATTCCATTGTTTCTTTGTCCCTCTTGTTGTTTGAAAACATATTTTTGTCATTGCCTTTTCATTGGAAAAGCTATTATTATATTGTAATGTGTGCATATTTGTAACTTTAATGCCCTCTCTCTCCTGTTGGAATGAATCCTGTTGAATTTTATCCTCTGTGAATTCCACCATTAATATTTTTGTATTCAGTTATATTATTTTTCCTGCAGTTAACGTAACAGCGATTGTGATCCTGAAATGAGGGAAGTGTGGCCTCTCTAAATGTATCACTCACTACTTCTTGGCAATGACATCAGCAGATCTACTGCTCGTCATCATCAATGTCATACTGAATCGAATCAACAATATTTATTTCCCAATTAATTTCTTATTTATTACTCCTGTATGTGGGGTGAAATCCATTTTGTTTTTCTCAGCCTTACATTGTTCTATATGGTTCACAGTTGCATTTACCTTTGATCGGTTTGTAGCTATTTGTTGCTCAAAGTTAAAAGCAAAATAATGTATCGAAAGAACGGCAACTATAATTGTAGTTACTGTGAGTGTCATCAGCTGTTTGAAGTCTGTTCCCTACTACTTTGTACATGTTCCCTTAATGATTGTTGACAAGGTAGACTGGTTCTGCATTCAACGGCCAGACTACTTTACGTCATCCTATTGGGAAGTGTATGAGTGGACTGATAGTGTTATTACACCTATGCTACCATTTGTCTTGATTCTGGTGTTCAATTCTCTGACGGCCAGGAACATTATAATGGCTAATCAAGGGGCCTCCGAGGCCATGACAAAACAAATACTCAGATTGATCCAGAAACAGAGAACAGAAGAAAATCAATCATTTTGCTCTTTGCTTTGTCAAGTAATTTCATACTGCTATGGATTATATATCTTGTGCATTCGTTAAAGTGGCAAGTTGTAAATTTTAACTATACAGACAAAAATCTCAGTGATCCTGTATATGTCATCCAGCAAGTTGGATTTATGCTTCAACTTCTGAGTTCTGCACCAACACCTGCATTTATGCACTAACCCAGAAAAAATTCAGAGAGGAGTTAAAGAATGGAATTAAATACCCATTTACTCTAATTGTGAAACTATATGGAACAGAACATGAAAATGAACTGAAATAAGCATGGCATGTCCAGTGTTTAAATTCATTTCCTATTCAGATTTCATTCCTTCTTGTCATTGCAACATCATTGCAGTATGGTATCTTGTATAAGAAACGTGATCTGACATAACCTTACAGGCTTCCAAACCATGAACAAACCAACTGTGTACAACATTTCCATACGGATGTCTATCTCAGTATGAATACACAAGCCTGATCCTGGGGGTCATACCTAAAAATGATAGACAAGCACACCAACAGATTCTCATTTCCTCCTCTGTTGTCTAGCACATTGATAATTCCAAAAAGATGTTCTTGGAGCCATCTTCTCCTTTAACTACTCACTGAAACTTGGTAATATCATTCCATATCAAGGAAGTAAATACACTAATAGGGCCTACCTTGTTCTGTCTCAATCGCTTCATATTTTGTACTCTGGAATTGCTTTTGTAATATTGAATACTGAAGGGAATGAAGGGCCTTTAATCAAACATGAGGTACCAACATCAATAAGCCTTGGTTTCTGCAATGAAATGAGTAATTTTGTCACTAATTTATCCTTCTAAATTGTCATATTGTCATCATTGCTTCAGAAATGGGGGAGGCGAAGGGGATTCTGAAATAAATAGGGAGAAAGGGGGAGGTGGATAGAAGATGGATAAAGGAGAAGATAGGTGGAGAGGAGACAGACAGATCAAGAAGGCACGGTTAGAGCCAGTAAAGGTGAGCGTAGGTGGGGAGTTAGGGAGGGGATAGGTCAGTCCAGGGAGGATGGACAGGTCAAGGGGTGGGATGAGGTTAGTAGGTAGGAGATGGGGGTAGGGCTTGAGGTGGGAGGAGTGGATAGGTGGGAGGACAGGTTAGGGAGGCAGGTACGAGCTGGGCTGGTTTTGGGATGCGGTCGGGGAAGAGGAGATTTTGAAGCTTGTGAAGTCCACGTTGACACCATTGTGTTACAGGGTTCCCAAGCGAAATATGAGATGCTGTTCCTGCAACCTTTGGGTGGCATCATTGTGGCACTGCAGGAGGCACAGGATGGACATGTCGTCCAATGAGTGGGAGGGGGAGTTGAAGTGGTTCGCGACTGGGAGGTGCAGTTGTTTGGTGCGAACCGAACGTAGGTGTTCCACAAAGCGGTCCCCAAGCCTCCGCTTCGTTTCCCCAATGTAGAGGAGGCCACAACAGGAACAGCGGATACAGTATACCACATTAGCAGATGTGCAGGTGAACATCTGTTTGATGTGGCAGGTCTTTTTAGGGCCTGGGATGGGGGTGAGGGGGGAGGTGTAGGGGTAGGTGTAGCTCTTCCTGCGGTTGCAGGGAAAAGTGCCGCGGGTGGTGGGGCTAGTGATGAGTGTGAAGCGGACG
>NC_063360.1:102683-135606 GCF_021869965.1 Rhincodon typus | reverse complement strand
ACGTGAGGACGAGAGGGATTCTGTTTTGGTTATTACTGTGGGGAGGGATGGACACTTGCATTCCCCAAGCAGATGGCCTAAAGGCCCTCCGCTTCTTCCTGAGCCGCAGGCCCGACCGGTCCCCCTCCACTGACACCCTTATCTGCTTAGCTGAATTAGTCCTCACCCTTAACAACTTCTCCTTCCATTCCTCCCACTTCCGACAGACAAAGGTGGTGGCCATGGGTACCCGCATGGGCCCAAGCTATGCCTGCCTCTTTGTAGGATACGTGGAACAATCCCTCTTCCAAAGCTACACTGGCCCTATCCCCCATCTCTTCCTCCGTTACATCGATGACTGTATCGGCACCGCCTCGTGCTCCCACGAGGAGCTCGAACAGTTCATCCACTTCACTAACACCTTCTACCCCAACCTTAAGTTCACCTGGACCATCTCTGATACCTCTCTCCCCTTCCTGGACCTCTCTATTTCCATCTCTGGCATCCACCTGGAAACCGATATCCATTTCAAGCCTACCGACTCCCACAGCTACCTACAGTACACCCACCTTCCTGCAAAAAGGCCATTCCCATTCCCAATTCCTTCACCTCCGCCACATCTCTACGCGAGATGAGGCATTCCACTCCCGGACATCCCAGATGTCCTCGTTTTTCAAGGACTGCAACTTCCCCTCCATAGTGGTTGAAAACGCCCTCGACTGTGTCTCTCGCATTTCCTGCAACTCATTCCTCACACCCCCTCCCCGCAATAATAACCAAGACAGAATCCCCCTTGTCCTCACGTACCACCCCACCAAACACTGGATCCAACGCATCATCCTCCGACACTTCCGCCATCTGCAATCTGACCCCACTACCAAAGACATTTTTTCCCTCCCCACCCTTACCTGCTTTCCAGAGGGACTGCTCTCTCTTTGACTCCCTTGTCCGCTCCATACTACCCACTAGCCCCACACCCCCGGCACATTTCCCTGCAACCGCAGGAAGAGCTACACCTGCCCCTACACCTCCCCCCTCACCCCCATCCCAGGCCCTAAGGAGACCTTCCACATCAAACAGATGTTCACCTGCACATCTGCAAATGTGGTATACTGTATCCGCTGTTCCTGTAGTGGCCTCCTCTACATCGGGGAAACCAAGCAGAGGTTTGGGGACCGCTTTGTGGAACACCTACGCTTGGTTCACACCAAACAACTGCACCTCCCAGTCGCGAACCATTTCAACTCCCCGTCCCACTCCTTGGACGACATGTCCATCCTGGGCCTCCTGCAGTACCACAACGATGCCACCCAAAGGTTGCAGGAACAGCATCTCATATTTCACTTGGGAACCCTGCAGCACAATGGTATCAATGTGGGCTTCACAAGCTTCAAAATCTCCCCTCCCCCGACCGCATCCCAAAACCAGCCCAGCTCGTACCCACCTCCCTAACCTGTCCTCCAACCTATCCAATCCTCCCACCTCAAGACCCACCCCCATCTCCTACCTACTAGCCTCATCCCGCCCCCTTGACCTGTCCATCCTCCCTGGACCAACCTATCCCCTCCCTAACTCCCCACCTACACTCACCTTTACTGGCTCCAACCCCGCCTCCTTGACCTGTCTGTCTCCTCTCCACCTATCTTCTCCTTTATCAATCTTCTATCTGCCTCCCCCTTTCTATTTATTTTAGAATCCCCTTCCCCTCCTCCATTTCTGAAGAAGGGTCTAGACCCAAAACGTCAGCTTTCCTGCTCCACTGATGCTGCTAGGCCTGCTGTGTTAATCCAGCTCTACACCTTGTTGTCTCAGATGCTCCAGCATCGGCAGTTCCTACTATCTCTGTAACAATATTGTCATCATTGCCTGTTTATCTAGACTGCTTTCAATATGGACAACTTGTATGCCTCTCCACTAATAGTCTAGTCTCTATATTATCTTTATCACCTTGACAACAAACTTGCTGCTCTGCAACGTAACCTGTTCTTATGTTTGTTCATTTGCAGCATAAACAATAATCCATGGTATAGACATCTATGTATTTGAATATTCAAATGTCATCTGAGGAATAATTTCAACAAGCAAGGAGGCATTCAATAAACATTTCTAAATTTGCTGACCTACATCACTGTCCAATTCCCACAGTCTCCAATAGATAGCTCTCAACATCTGCTTAGTTCACTTATTCGCTTCCTTCCTTCATATGTATGCATGCTCCTCCAGTTCAACAACAGGCCCCCTGTGCCTAGGTATTGGCTGTTTGTGTCAGTGCCGCCATTGGAACTTGCTGTTACCATTTGTCTAAAACTTTCAAACATTTCTTCAAACGTGTGTGCCAAAATTATGGAAACTTCTCTCTAAACCCCTTTCTCTCTCATCTAATTAGTCTTCCTTGAAACCCCTCCCTAGAAAGTACCTATTCAAACTACTTTGTTTACTATTTTCCCTCAACATTTCTAATGCCTCTAGATGTTTCGCCTTTAATTTTGTTGGAACTTGCTTCTATGAATTGTCGCATGATGTTGAGATTTCTTGTCCTCCCCTACATTAAAACAGATAAGTTAATGTATTGTGATTCTCCCTTTACAATTAATGCCATGTGCAAATGGTACAATACAGAATAAAGTCATTTAGATAGGTCCCCTCCAGATACGACGACATTCCATGACTTAGCAAAACACAGGAGCAGTGTAATTTTGTAGCCCATGGCAAAACATGCATGTCCAAACACTTCAACCAATGTCAAGGTCTGTTCTGAGGAAGGGTCATCAGACTCGAAACATTATCTCTGTTTTTTCCTTCACAGGTGCTGCCAGATCTGCTGGGCTTTTCTAGCAACTTTGTTTTTGTTCCCTATTTTACAGCATCCGCAGTTACTTCGGTTTTTACTTTAACCAATGCATTGTTTAAAACACCCTTATCCCGGGAACTTGTCATATTGAAGCTAAAAACAGACACACGTTGGATACTGATAAAACAGTTGCAACTTTATTAAAGCAATAATCAAAAATAAGCAAGCTAATCAACATTAAGTTACCGAATTCTTTCTAACTACTCAAAGTTCCCAGAATTACGTCCCATTCCCACTCGAACTTGGGATGCTCTTGCTCTCTGTGCAGAAGTAAGTCTCATACACCAGTTAAACTCTCTACGTAGACTTTCCTTGCATCCTGAACATCTTGGTCTGTCAGTGGAGTCTCTGCTGCTTTTCCAATTCCAAATCCAAGGTTATATACCTTCCTAGTACATTCCCAGAAAGTTCTGTCAAGCTCTCCAGTCAGACTGCAGTCCTTAATCGTCAGAGATAGTTTTGATGTTCCATTCCAGGGGTGACAATCCAGGTTCCGTTCTGACCCAAGGAATGGTTCAAATGCAAATGTCCCCTTTGTTTCCAGTGATACTAATTCAGAATTGTACCCATCAGCATTTTCCCAGACTTGGAGGTTCCCTTTCACACCCTGATATTGTGGACTGATTGCATTTGGAGACTGGTGTTTACAGAACATTTATTTGACAAATTTTCATGTTTTGCTTAGTTCCCATAATTCCACTTGGCTGACCAATTTTTAGAACTGGGAGACCAGCAGCTTCCTGACTACAATTTTACAATTTTTTTTCAGCAAGGACATTTAACTTTGCTCTCAAGTTCAAGAATGGCAAGGCATCAGAAATGTTATTAGATTGAATCCTCACAATTTTGAAATATTTCAGCAAATCACAACTGAGACTTCTTAGTTCTAATGACAGGACTGAAAGGAACAGCTGACGTTTCGGGCCTACACCCTTCTTCTAGGCCCGAAACATCAGCTTTCCTTCTCCTCTGATGCTGCTTGGCCTGCTGTGTTCATCCAGTTCTACACCTTGTTATCCCACCTACCCTGCATATCTTTTGACTGTGGGAGGAAACCAGAGCACCTGGAGGAAACCCACACAGACACGGGAGAACGTGCAAACTCCACACAGACAGTCGCCTGAGGGCGTGGGTTTAGGGTAAGAGGGGAATTATTTAAGAAGGATCTGAGGGGCAACTTCTTCATGCAGAGAATGGGACAGAGATGTAATGGGCTGCCAGAGAAAGTGGCTGAGGCAGGTACAATAGCAACATTTAAAAACCATTTGCATAGACTCATGGATGGGAAGGGTTGAGAGGAATGTGGACCAAATGCAGGCAATTGGAACTAGCTGAACAGTGACCATGGTCATCATGGACCACCTTGGGCAGAAGTACCTGTTTCCATGCTGTATTACTGTTTGACTCTATGACTCTATTAGGCCACTGCAGCCATGCCCTTAAAAATTCATTCACAGAATTTGAGCATCGCTGGCTCAGCCAGCATTTATTGCTCATCCCTGATTGCCCAGAGGGCAGGTCAGAGACACACATAGCTCAGACCAGGTAAGGATGGCAGATTCCCTTCCTGAATGGACATCAGTCAACCAGAAACATTCTTCCCCAATCAACAATGGATTCATGGTCGTCATCAACGTCTTGATTCCAAATACGTATTGAATTCAAATTCCACCCTCTGCCATGGCAGGCTTTGAACCCCAGACCCTAGACATTACCTGGGTCTCTGGATTCACACTTCAGCAAAAACACCAGTAGGCCATCGCCTGCCCTTCAAAAAACTCACTCAAGTTCATGCGACACGATTTCCCACCTGCAAAGCCATGGTGCCCATCCCTGATCGGTCCCTGCCTCTGCAAATGAATATAAATCTTATCTTTCAGAATCACTTACCGCAAGTTAATCACCACTGAAGTCACACTTACAGGTCTATAGTTCCTGGGCTTCTCCTTATATCCCTTGTTAAACTAAGGCACAATTTTTTTTTCAAATTGTTGCATGGCCTTGCTCCTCCACTTTTGAAAATCAGCAAGCCCATGACCCTCTGAGGCAGCTGGATACAACTAATTCTCTCCTAAGCATCCTAAATTTTAATCACTCCACCAATGGCAACCCTACCAGGCCCTAATCTCTGGAGTAACTTCCAGTGGTCTCTGCCACTTGACCTGACTTTCCTCCTTTAAGATGATCCATTAACCTTCCTCTTTGAACAAGTTTTCAATCATCTGACCGACTAAGACAATAAGACAAAGGAGCAGAATTAAGCCATTCAGCCCATCGAATCTGCTCTGCCATTCGATCATGGTTGATGTCTGTCTCAAACCCATTCTCATGCCTTTTGCCCATAACGCTTCATCTCCTTTCCAAGTAAGACCCTATCTATCTCTGTCTTAAATACATTCAATGTCTTGGCCTCCACAATCCTCTGTAGCAATGAGTTCCACAGATTACCCACATTCCAGCTAAAGAACCTTCTCCTTATCTCAGTTCGAGGCTCTCCCACTGGTCGAATCTCTCCCATGTCCACTCAATCCAGGCCTCTCAGAATTCTAGAACAAAAACAAAGTTGCTGGAGAATCTCAGCAAGTCTGGCAGCATCTGTGAAGGGAAAAACAGAGTTAACGTTTTGGGTCCGGTGACCCTTCCTCAGAACAGAGTTCATGAGGAAGGGTCACTGGACCTGAACTGATAACTCTGTTTTTCCCTTCACAGATGCTGCCAGACCTGCTGAGCTTCTCCAGCAACTTTGTTTTTGTTCCTGATTTACAGCATCCTCAGTTCTTTCCTGTCTCGCAGGCCCGACCAGTCCCCCTCCACTGACACCCTTATCCGCTTAGCTGAACTCGTCCTCACCCTTAACAACTTCTCCTTCAATTCCTCCCACTTCCTACAGACAAAGCAGGTGGCCATGGGTACCTGCATGGGCCCAAGCTATGCCTGCCTCTTTGTAGGATACGTGGAACAATCCCTCTTCTGAAGCTACACTGGCCCTATCCCCCACTTCTTCCTCCGTTACATCGATGATGGTATTGGCGCCGCCTCATGCTCCCACGAGGAGCTCGAACAGTTCATCCACTACACTAACACCTTCCACCCTGACCTTAAGTTCACTTGGACCATCTCCGATATGTCTCTCTCATTCCTGGACCTCTCTGTTTCCATCTCTGGCAACCACCTGGAAACCGATATCCATTTCAAGCCTACCGACTCCCACAGCTACCTAGAATACACCTCCTCTCACCCAACTTCCTGCAAAAATGCCATTCCCTATTTTCAATTCCTTCGCCTCCGCCGCATCTGCTCCCGAGATGAGGCAGATGTCCTCGTTTTTCAAGGACCGCAACTTCCCCTCCACAGTGGTCGAAAATGCCCTCGACTGTGTCTCTCGCATTTCCCGCAACTCATCCCTCACACCCCATCCCCGCAATAACAACCAAAACAGAATCCCCCTCGTCCTCATGCACCACCCCACCAACTTCCGGATCCGACGCATCATCCTCCGACACTTCCGCCATCTGCAATCTGACCCCACTACCAAAGACATTTTTCCCTCCCCATCCTTATCTGCCTTCCGGAGGGACCGCTCTCTCCGGGACTCCCTTGTCCGCTCCACACTCCCCACCAGCTCCACCACCCCTGGCACTTTTCCCTGCAACCGCAGGAAGTGCTACACCTGTCCCTACACCTCCCCGCCTCAACACCATCCCAGGCCCCAAGAAGACCTTCCACATCAAACAGATGTTCACCTGCACATCTGCTAATGATGTATACTGTATCCGCTGTTCCCGATGTGGCCTCCTCTACATCGGGGAAACCAAGCGGAGGCTTGGAGATCGCATTGTGGAACACCTATGCTCAGTTCGCGACAAACCTGCACCTCCCAGTCGCGAACCATTTCAACTCCCCCACCCACTCCTTGGACGACATGTCCATCCTGGGCCTCCTGCAGTGCCACAACGATGCCACCTGAAGGTTGCAGGAACAGCACCTCATATTTCGCTTGGGAACCCTGCAGCCCAACGGTATCAATGTGGACTTCAGAAGATTCAAAATCTCCCCTCCCCCGACTGCATTACAAAACCAGCCCAGCACGTGCCCGCCTCCCTAACCTGTCCGTCCTTCCTCCCACCTATCCACTCCTTCCACCTCATTCCCCACCCCCACCTCCTACCTACCAGCCTCATCCCACCTCCTTGACCTGTCTGTCCTCCGTGGACTGACCTATCCCCACCCTAAGTCCCCACCTACACTCACCTTTACTGGCTCCATCCCCGCCTCTTTGACCTGTCTGTCTCCTCTCCACCTATCTGCTCCTTTATCCATCTTCCATCCACCTCCCCCTCGGTCTCTATTTATTTCAGAATCCCCTTCCCCTCCCCCAATTCTGAAGAAGCGTCCAGACCAGAAACGTCAGCTTTCCTGCTCCTCTGATGCTGCTTGGCCTGCTGTGTTCATCCAGCTCTACACCTTGTTATATCAGATTCTCCAGCATCGGCAGTTCCCACTATCTCTGAAACAACTGGCTTGATGGTAGGAAGCAAAGGGTAACAGTGGAAGGATGCTTGTCAGTCTGGAGGCCTGTGACTAATGGTGTGCCTCAGGGTTCAGTGCTGGGGCCATGGATGTTTTTGATCTATGTCAATGATTTCTGTGAGGATGTACGAGGCATGATCACTAAGTGTGCAGATGACACTGAAGTTCGTGGTATTGTGGACAGTGAGGAAGATTATCAGAAATTGCAGCATGAAATTGATCAGTTAGGGAAATGGGCCAAGAAATGACAAATGGAATTTAATATAGAAAAGTGTGAGGTGTTGCAATTTACAAAGTCAAATCATGGTGGGAGTTTCATGGTGAATGGTAGGGCCTTAAGTTGTGCAGAGGATCAGGGGGACTTTGGGTTCAGGTACAATGGTTCTCTTAAAATGGAGTCCCAGACAGGCATCGCAGTGAAGAAGGTTTTTGGCGCACTGGCCTTCATGAGTCAGACATTGAGTAAAGAAGTTGACAAGTTATGTTGCAGTTGTACAGGACGTGAGTGAGGCCACACTTGGAGTATTGTGTTCAGTTTTGGTCACATTGCTACAGGAAGGTTGTCGTTAAACTGGAAAGAGTGCAGAAGAAATTTACAAGAATGTTGCCAGGACTAAGTGTCTGAGTTATGGGGAGAGGTTGGACAAGCTAGGACTCCTTTCTTTCGAGTGTAGGAGACATAGGGTGGGTCTCAAAGAACTGTATAAGACCATGAGAGGCATGGATAGGGTGAATGCACTCAGTCTTTTTCCCAGGGTTGGGGAATCGAGGACTAGAGGGCATCAGTTTAAGGTAAGAGGGGAAAGAATACATGGGGACCTGAGGGGCAACTCTTTTTTTACATAGAGGGTGGTACACGTATGGAATGAGCTGCCAGCGGAAGTGGTTGAGGTGTGTACATTAACAATATCTAAAAGATATTTGGACAAATACATAGACAGCAATGGTTCAGAAGGAGATGGGCCAAGTGCAGGGAAATGGGGTTGGCATGGATGGACATTTTGGTTGGCCTGGCCCTATCTCTATGCTGTAGGCCTCTATGACAGTGCCTTGTCACTGCTGTGCAGTGGTCATTTTCTTCAGGGAAGTGGGATCGCTATAATAATTCCTGGGATAAGAGTGAGTTTTCTTTTAAAAAGTATCCCATAAAAATCAGCAGTCTCTTGCTTCCTGTGAAGTAGGATTTTAGCATTCCAGATTGTGTACGGGATCTCACTGTGTGTCAATTGCCTGCAGCACTGCTGGTACAGAAAAAGTGCTTGGTTTATAAAAATTAATATTGCCAAAATTAAATGCTACAATCTTTTTAAATATGAGACAATGATTGCTGTATATGATTAAATCAGAGGGAGACAGAGAGAAAAGATCAGGGATGCAGTACATCAAATTATGAGAGACACGGATGGGGCGGAATGTCAGAGTCTCTTTCACATGAAGGAAATGTCAAATACCTCGGGAAACAGGTTTCAGGTGAGAGGGGGAAATTGTAAAGTATATGTGTGAGGAAACTGTGCTGCTTAAGGAAGTTGTAGAAGCAGATACGACAGCAATGTTTAAGAGGCATGTTTAAGAGAACATGAATAGGTAGAGAATAGAGGGACATGGACCGTGTGCAGGCAGGTGGGATTAGATTATTAATAACATCATGGTTGGCATAGATATGATAGAATGAGGGCCTGTTCCTGTGCTGTCTTGTTCTATGTTCAATGGAACAAGAGGGCAGAGAAAAGAGAAAGGGAGAAGCGTTTTCAACTTTTCAAAACCAGGACTTTCCCTTTCTGTTGTAATGGATCCAAAATTGGTTCCTTAGGTAGCATCAGTGAAACACACAGTCTTGTTGTTGTCACATTGTTTGTCTGATCGTGCAGTGCATTGAATTGAATGAATTGTCTTGAGGGCCTTGAAATTAAACAGTCTTAAACTGGAGACTGGTGGAATTCCCGAATCATCATTGTCTGTTTTAGTGTCAGGAATTTAAAATGAAAAGTCCAGGGGGAATATTTTAATTCTGAAGATCTGATTGTGGAACTCTGTGTGTCCCCTTCACTCTCTCATGCCCTCTCCTTCCTGTCTTAAGAAACAGAAAGAGAGGGAGAGAATCAGAGACATTCCCGAGTGTATTTCAATAAATGTTCAATTAGAGGGAGGGAGAGCTAAGACATACGTGGATATAGAAAGAAGAGGGCTATCTGGATTCACACCAGTGACAGTTGGACATTGTTGTGAATAGATTGTCTGAATTTTTTCACACTTTACAATAGGGACAGCACTTTAAAAATTAATTTACTTACTGGTAAGTTCTCCTAAAGGTCTCCAATTGATTTCACAAACTATAGTTTTTAACAAACTTCATCCCTTTTCTGGGTAGGCTTAGCAGAGAGTTGGGTTGTGAACACACCGCTGCTTCATTATGCATGGATTGCCTTTGTCACTTACTTGATCACAACCATACAGAAAAAGTGAGACCAAGAGAAAACAATGTCATGAGAGAGAAAGAACTTGAGGGGCGTGGCAGAAGCAGAGTGAGGTTGTTTGTAGCTGCAGCAAGGAGAGAACAGAGTAAGAGATAGATAGGAGGATATACAGCAAGAGAGAGAGTCAGAGAAAGAGAGAGTTGGAGGGGGCTAGGCAGAGATAAAGAATATCACAATCTGAAACTGAATGTTCAAAATGCTACATTGCGAGATCATGCTGTGTAAAATACCTGCTGAATCCACTAAATTCCAAGACAGACTGGCCTGTAAAGGTTCATTGATTGACTGCCAGGTGGTCCCAAGGGCAGAGTACAAGAATCATGGACCACCAAGGGGCAAGGGCTACCTGAGTATTCATAGTGACCTGTAACCCTGTCTCACTCATTTTTCCCATATGGTCCGGTTCTCCAACCTTAAAAGTAGAAATTCCACTTGGTACCAAAAGGTCTTAGGTAGTGGCTTAGTTGGTGATCCAAACGTAAGGATATGGTCATGAGCCACCTTGCGGCTGGAGACCTCTTGGATGGTTAAAGTTAAATAGGCACGACAACTACAACTTTTGAGAAACAGCCCTCTGAGAGTGCCCCAAGAGTAGGACTAGACCAAAAATGAGTTAAACTAGAGAGAGCCTGCAGATGTAATTTCTCTGGATTTCCAGAATGCCTTTGACAAGGTGTTCCACAGCAAATGTGCTAAATCAGAGAAGAGCCCATGGTGTTTCAGGCAAGGTACTGGCATGGACAGAAGATTGGATGACTGGCAGAAAGACAGTAAGGATAAAAGGGTCTTTTTCAGGATGGCAGCTGGTGCTTGTTGAGTTCCACAAGCCCATGTTGGGACGATAACTTTTCATGTTATACATTTATGACATTCTGTCTTCTCTCGTCAAGCCAATTTTGTATCCAATTTGCTAGCTCTCCCTGAATCACGTGAGATTTAACCTTACTCAACAGTATACCGTGCGTTACCTTATCAAAGGTATTGCTCATGTCCTAGTAGATAATGTCTACCACACTGCCCTCATCTACTTTCTTAGTCACCCATAGAACTGAGAACATAGCAAATGAACAGGTGCTTCAGCCACAATGTTGTGTCCATCATGACACCAAATTAAACTAATCCTTTCTGCCTGCCCTTGGTCCATAACCCTCTATTCCTTGAATATTCATGTGGTTAACTAAAAGTCCCTTAAATGCCCTTATCGTACTTCTGGCAGTGCATTCCATACTCCTCCCACTCTCTATAAAAAAACTGCCCCTCATATCCACGCATGCTGCCTAATTTTAGATGTGTCAACTCTGAGGAAAAAAGATTCTGACTGTCAAACGTAACTACGCATCTCATAGTTTTATAGACTTCTATCAAATCTCCCCTCAGCCTTTGTTCTGTAGAAAGCAACCTGAGTTGTTCTAGCCTCTCCTTATAGCTCATACCCTCTAATTCAGGCAGCATTGTGGTAAACCTCTTCTGTGCCTTCTCCAAAGTCTCCTCATCCTTCCTGTAATGTGGTGACCAGAATTGAACACAATACTCTAAGTGTGGCCTAACCAAAGACTTACAAAGCTGTAACATGGCATTCTTACTCTTGTACTCAATTCCCTGACCAATAAAGGCAAGCATGCCATACACCTTCTTTACCACCCTATCCACTTTCAGGGAGCTATGAACTTGAACCCCAAGATCTGTGCTTCAGTGCTGTTCAGGGTCTTGCCATTAACTGTAAATTTTTCCTTAACATTTAATCTCGCAAAGAGCAGCACCTCTCAATTACCTAGATTAAACTCCAACTGCCATTTCTCTGCCCATATCTGCAATTGATCTATATTCTGTTGTATCCTTTAAGAACACTATCCACAACCCCACTGATCTTTGATAATAAGGTGTAGAGCTGGATGAACACAGCAGGCCAAGCAGCATCAGAGGAGCAGGAAGGCTGACGTTTCTTCAGAAATGATGCTGCTTGGCCTGCTGTGTTCATCCAGCTCCACATCTTCTTATCTCAGATTCTCCAGCATCTGCAGTTCCTACTATCCCACTGATCTTTGTATCGTTTGCTAAGCTACTAGCCCACCCACCAACCTACATTTTCATGCAACTCATTTGTATATCTGTCAGAAACAGTAAAAGTCCCAGGTACGGATCTCTGCAGAACACCACTACACACGGAGGTCCAAGCTGAAAAACACCCTTCCACCACTACCCTCTGCCTTCTATGGGCAAGCTAATTCTGAATCCATGTAGCCAAGTCACTTAGGATCCCTTGCTTATTAATCTTCTGGGTGAGCCTACCATGAAGGACCTTGTTGAAAGCCTTACTAAAATCCATATAGACAACATCCAATGCTCAACTCTCATCAATCATATTTGTCACCTCCTCAAAAAATTCAATGAAGTTAGTAAGACATGACCTGCCCCACTCAAAGCCATACTGACTATGCCTAATTAAGCCATGCTTTTCCAAATGCACCTAAATCCTATCTCTATGAATTCTCTCCAAGCTTTCCAACCACTGATGTGAGACTCAATGTTCTATAGTTTCCTGGATTATCCCTAGTCCATTCTTGATCAGAGGAACAACACTAGCAACTCACCAGTCTTCCTAGGACATGTCGGGTGGTTAGTGAGGATACAAAGATCTTGATCGAGATACCAACAATCTCCTCTCTTACCTCTCTCAATAACCTGGGCTAGCTACTATCAGGCCCCAGGGACTGATTCACCTTCGTGCTTTTCAAGAGACCGAACATCACTTTTTTCTTGATCTCAAAATGACTTAGCATATTTGGATGCTCCACACTAATTTCACCATTCTCCACATCCTTCTTCTGGATGAATACCAACAAAAAAACCTTCAAATTCCGTGCAAAAAATCTCAAACAAATTTATCAGACATGATTTACCAAGCGCAAAGTCATGCTGACTATCCCAATTGAGTCCAATTACTCAATGATCCTGTCTCTCTGAATGCCCTCTGAAAACGTACCCTCCACAGACATTAGACTCACCAGTCTATGGTTCCCAGGCATTTCCCTGCAGCCTTTCTTAAATTATGGCACAAAATCTTTGGGTACCTCAGCCGTGGTTATTAATGACACAGATATCTCCACTAGGAACCTCACAAATTCCTACCCAGCCTCCAAAGTCTGACAATACACTTCATCAGGTCACAGGGATTTATCTACCTTAATGTATTTTAAGACCTCTTCCAGCTCCTCTTCTGTAGCATAGACACTCTTCAAGGCATCACTATTTATTTCTCCAAGTTCCTACCATCAATGCCTTTCTCAACAGTAAATACCAATGAGAAATATTCATTTACAATCTCAACTATTTCTTGTGGCTCCGTATATAGATGACCTTGTTGACCTTTAAGAGGCCCTATGCCCTCCCAGTTACTCTTTTGCCCGTCATGTACTTGTAGAATCTCTTTGGATTGTCTTTTACCGTACCTGCCAAAGCCATCTCGTATTCCTTCTTAGTCATTCTAATTTCTCTCCTAAGTGTACTACGACAACCTCTATAATCCTCTAGGAATTCACAAGATCCAAACTGTCTTTACATATCATATACCTCCTTCTTCTTGACTAGGGTCTCAAAAACTCTCGTCATCCAGAATTCTCTACGCGTGCCAGCCTTACAGTTCACTCTGATATAAACCCTCATTAACTCACTTACGAGAGCCTCGCACTTATCAGATACAAAGGTGCCTAAAAACAGCCCCCTCCAATTAACTTTTGAAAGTTCCTGTCTAAGATCATCAAAATTGGCCATGTTCCAATTTAGAACTTGCCTAGTGCAGGAACATGGGACTCGTGCCAGATAGAAATATATATTTTTGGTGGTACAGGCTCAATGGGCCAAAGGGCCTCTTGCATGCTGCATGAACCTACGAAGAGTTAGATTTATGAGGTGGGAGAGGTGATGGCCAAGTCATTAACACTACGCTATTGATCCAGAGACTCAGCTAATGTTCTGACACCTGAGGTTGAATCACACCACGTCAGATAGTTGAATGTAAATTCAATTTAAAATGTCTGAAATGAAGAATCTACCGATAACCATCAAAACATTGTTGATGGGAAAGAAATCTGCCATCCACGATGGCAGGAACAGCCCTGTGGACCCTGCAACGTTCTCCACACTAACATCTGGAGCTGAGTGCCAAAACTGGGAGAGCGGTCTCACAAACTAAACAAGCAATAATCTCGCAGACCCATACACATGGATTCATACCTTACAGACAATGTGCCAGACACCATCATCACCATCCCTGGATATATCCTGGTCCATCGGCATATCAGTGGAAAACATTTGGGAGTTGCCTTGGGAGTTCTGAATATTGACTCCAGACCCCATGGAGTCTCATGGCTTCAAAAACATTCAACATGGGCAGGGAAACACACTGCTGGTTACCACATACTGCCCTCCCTCAGCTGATGAATCAATACCCCTACATATTGAAGCAACACTTGGAGAAAGCACCAAGGATGACAAGGGCACAAAATATACTCTGGTTTGAGGATTTCAATGTCCACCACCAAGAGTGGCTTGGCAGCAGATTATCAAGCTGGTCAGGTCCTAAAGGACTTAGCTGCGAGACGGTGCTTGCAGCAGGTGGTGAGGGAACAACAAAAAGGGGAAAAAACATACTTGACCTCATCCTCAGCAATTTGTTGACTGTAGGTGTATCTGTCCATGACAATATTGGTAAGAGTGGCACCACATAGTAACTGGAGATGATGTCCCAAATTCACATGAAGCATAACCTCCATTGTGTTGTGTGACACTATCACTGTGCCAAATGGGACAGACTTTGAACAGATCTGGGAACTCAAGATCCATGAGGCACCATGGGCCATCAACAGCAGCACAATTGCATTCCTGTGCAATCTGCAATCTCATGGCCTGGCATATGTGGAGGTTACAGCCTGATTGTGTTGGACTGTTAATCCAGAGACCCAGGAAATGTTCTGTGAATCTGGGTTTGAATCCTGCCACAGCAGATGGTGGAATTTGAATTCAATACAATTCTGGAAATACGAGTCCATTGGTGACCATGAAACTACTGCCGAAAGTCACAAAATCTCATCTGGTTCACTAATATCCTTTAAGGATGGAAACTGCCATCATTATCTGGTCTGGCCTACATATGAATCTGGAGCGACAGCAATGAGATTAACTCTTAACTGTCCTCTGGGCAATCAGGGACGGCAATAAATAAAAACCAAAAGAACTGCGGATGCTGTATATCAGGAACAAGAACAAAGTTGCTGGAAAAGCTCAGCAGGTCTAGCAACATCTGTGAAGGAAAAAACAGAGTTAACGTTTCGGGTCCGGTGACCCTTCGTAATAAATGCGGCCTAGCCAGCAACACACTTGACTTAATAAAATTAATAAACAAAAACCCTCACTCAACCACTACCATCCCAAGGTGATAGGGTGGTAAAGAAGGCGTATGGCATGCGTGCCTTTATTGGTCGGGGAACAGAGTACGAGAGTCAGGATGTCATGTTCAAGCTTTATAAGACTTTAGTTAGGCCACAATTAGAGTATTGTATTCAATTCTGGTCACCACATTACAGGAAGGATGTGAAGATTTTGCAAAGGGTGCAGAGGAGGTCTTCCAGGCTGCTACCTCAATTAGGTGGCATGAGCTAGAAGGAGAGACTAGATATCCCAGGGTTAGTTCCTCTGGAGTGGCAGAGGCTGAGGGAAGACGATAAAATTATGAGATGCATACATGGGGTTGATAGTCAGACTCTTTTTCACAGAGTTGAAATGTCTAATACTACAGGGCATGCATTTAAGGTGAGAGGGAGATAGTTCAAAGGAGATGTGAGGGGCAAGTCTTTTAGGTGTATGGAACATACTGCCAGGGGTGGTGGTGGAGGCAGATACGATAAAGGCTTTAAGGGGCTTTTAGATAAGCACACGAATATGCTAGGAATGGAGGAATATGGACCAAGGGCAGGCAGAAGGAATTAGTTTAATTTGGTGTCATGTTCATCACAACATTTGGGTCAAAGGGCCCATTTCTGTGTCGTATTTTCCTTTGTTCTATCAAGCCAGGGGATTATCCCTGATTCATTGGAGGATTTGCCAGGAGCAACACCAGGCAAAACTAAAAATGGCTGGCAACTTGGTGAAGCTACCAAACAGGACTACATGCATGCCTAATAGCATGAGCAGCAAGTCATTGACAAAGCTAAGTGAGCCCACAAAAAACAGATCAGATCTAAGCTCTGCAGTCCTGCCACATTCAGTCATGAATAGTTGTGGACAATTAAGCCCAGGCATAAAGCAGGACAAATCCAACCCAGCCAATACCATCCCGTCAATCTACTTTCGATTGTCAGTAAAGTGATGAAACCTGTCACTAACACTGCTGTCAAGCAGCCCCTGTTTAGCAATAACTTGCCCAGTGAGGCTGAGTTTGGGTTCCACCAGGGACACTAAGCTACTGACCTAATTACAGCCTTGGTTCAAACATGGACAAAAGACAATGGACCCTCCAATTTTTCATGCACACTCTATCCCTCCAATTTCACAACAACATGCTACCCTATCATCTGGGGTCTGTTTCCGCATATACGTGCTCACAAACTTCCAACACTACTTCATATGATCGTAAGAAATAGGAGCAGAGGTAGACCATTCAGCGCCTTGAGCTTGCTGTGCCATTTCATAGGGTCATGGCTAATCCAATTGAGACCTCAAATCCACATTACTGCCTGCTTCCTGTAGATTGGACCACCTCTCTAAATCACTCCACTGGTTCTCACACACACTCACACACACACTCTGTCTCTCTCCCAGATGCACACACTCTCGCTCTCATTCTATCCAAACTCACGCACACACAGAGCTGGGCTGAGAGGTGGCAAATGGAGTTTAATGCGGAAAAGTGTGAGGTGATTCACTTTGGAAGGAGTAACAGGAATACAGAGTACTGGGCTAATGGTAAGATTCTTGGTAGTGTGGATGAGCAGAGAGATCTCGGTGTCCATGTGCATAGATCACTGAAAGTTGCCACCCAGTTGATAGCGTTGTTAAGAAGGCGTACGGTATGTTAGGTTTTATTGGTAGAGGGATTGAGTTTCGGAGCCATGAGGTCATGTTGCAGCTGTACAAAACCCCGGTGCGGCCGCACTTGGAGTGTTGCGTACAGTTCTGGTCACCGCATTATAGGAAGGATGTGGAAGCATTAGAAAGGGTGCAGAGGAGATATACCAGGATGTTGCCTGGTATGGAGGGAAGGTCTTATGAGGAAAGGCCGAGGGACTTGAGGCTGTTTTCATTACAGAGAAGAAGGTTAAGAGGTGACTTAATAGAGACATACAGGATGATCAGAGGATTAGATAGGGTGGACAGTGGGAGCCTTTTTCCTCGGATGGTGATGACTAGCACGAGGGGACATAGCTTTAAATTGAGGGGTGATAGATACAGGACAGACGTCAGAGGTAGGTTCTTTGCTCAGAGCGTAGTATGGGCGTGGAATGCCCTGCCTGCAAAAGTAGTAGACTTGCCAACTTTATGGGCATTTAAATGGTCATTGGATAAACATATGGATGATAATGGAATAGTTTAGGTTAGATGGGCTTCAGATTGGTTTCACAGATCGGCGCAACATCGAGGGCCAAAGGGCCTGTACTGCTTTGTTATGTTCTATGTTCTATGTAACAGTAGTCCCAACACAGATCCCTGTGGAACACCACTGGTCACAGTTCTCCATTTTGAGAAACTCCCTTCCACTACAACTTTCTGTCTCCTGTTGCCCAGCCAGTTCTCTATCCATCTAGCTAGTACACCCTGGACCCCATGCGACTTCACTTTCTCCATCAGCCTACCATGGGGAACCTTATCAAACACCTTACTGAAGTCCATGTATATGACATCTACAGCCCTTCCCTCATCTATCAACTTTGTCACTTCCTCAAAGAATTCTATCAAGTTGGTAAGACATGACCTTCCCTGCACAAAACCATGCTGCCTATCACTAATAAGCCCATTTCCTTCCAAATGTAAATAGATCCTATCCCTCAGTATCTTCTCCAGCAGCTTCCCCACCACTGACGTCAGGCTCACCGGTCTATAATTACCTGGATTATCCTTGCTACCCTTCTTGAACAAGGGGACAACATTAGCAGGTATCCAATCCTCCGGGACCTCACCCATGCTCAAGGATGCTGCAAAGATATCTGTTAAGGCCCCAGATATTTCCTCTCTCGCTTCCCTCAGTAACCTGGGATAGATCCCATTCGGACCTGGGGATTTGACCACCCTAGAAAACCATAAAAGAAGCCATCGCAGACCAGGTAAGTTGGGGTGGAGTAGCACGAGCCTGGCACTCGCCTGCTCCATCCGTTTTTTCTTTTCATCTCTTTTGTTTTTTTATTTTTTTCTCTCTTTTATTTTACTTATCTCTTGTTGAAGAGATGTGACAACAGCATTGGTGCCACAAGTGAACCTAGAATGGACTCGAGTGAACCCAGCATAGGGTTCATAACTGCTGTGGTGGAGGTGAGTTTGGGTTCCCAGCAGCATCTATGCCTAGCACAGATTCACGAAGGTGGAAGCATAGGCCAAGTTTGTGTCCAGTATCAGACCCAGTGGCATGGGCAGAGGTTGCATCAGCAAGAAGTGCCTGGAGTGTACTCATTATGGCAGCGGAGTCAAGTTTAGGCTGCTAGTGGCATCTGCATTCACGAGATCCATCAAGGACTCATAATGATGAGGGCGTCGATGGAGGCAAGATGGCACCGATGAGTGGCGGCTTTTGTTCCAGTGACAGTGGCATGGCAAATGGGACACGTGCCTGGCCACAGGGCCCATAATCCATGACAGAGCACTTTACAAGAAGAATGCAAAGTTGAACGTTTTTTCTTTATCTCTTAATCTTTCTACTTTTATATTCTATCTTTTGGATTATTTTTCAGTGTTTTAAGATGGTACTGGAGAGTGGTGTCTCTATATAAAACTTTTCACTGTATTTTAGAAAAAAAATACACGTGACAATAAATTAATCCAATCAACTCAACTGTTCGAGAGAGATTAACAGATAAACCTGAAGTTGAACAAGAAAAAGTTGCGATGGACAATGCCCGAAATAAAGTTCAAAAATCATCAGCAAAAGACCTTTGCCTGGATCCTGAGCTGTAGTGAAACAAATGTAAAAGGTTTAGATCCATGAACTACCTAAAAACTTGCTTGGCTAATTTGTTTCCATATGAACCTGCACCCAAGCTCAATGCTAATGTTGTGCAGTGGGATATTGGAGCACAGAACAAGTAGCAGCTTTCACTCTAATCAAATAACAACAACTCACATGCATGCCATTAAAAACCTGAATTCTTTTAGAAATTATGCATGAAATGCATGTACAGTGATGGATGAAGTAGACCTGGCTGGGCTGAATGTACAGTTTTTGTTCATGAGTGATCATTTTCTTTATTGATTATAGATAACAAATGATACTGCATGCATTCGTTTTAGCTTTATTTTCGAAAAGAAGGTTCTTTGGAGAAATGCACTTCTAAGGATACTGTACACTTGTGTCTTGCATAGTCACATGACCTCTGTTGTAAGCTGCTCTGATTCGGAATAAGCAGCTATTAAACACTTTCCATGAGAAAAAGTTGATTCCTCTTAAAAGTTCAGAGGGATACTGGTGATTATAAGCAGGTTGAGCCAGAGGTCCTAATGTTGAACTGACATTTTAGCTCATGTTTGGGGCTATTAAGCCATGCCTAATAGCCACAAAGAGGGTGCATTTGACACAGCAGACCTAATAGGAAGCAAAAAGAACCAATGCACAGAGACTCAGATAGGGATTAGAAGTTACAATTAGTTTACTTCAATCCTATAGCATTTTCTGTCACCATACACAGAAGGAAGGGCTGCACATGTCATATACATGGACTTCAGTAAGGCGTTTGATAAGGTTCCCCTGATGGAGAAAGTGAAGTCGCATGGGGTCCAGGATGTACTAGCTAGATGGATACAGAACTGGCTGAGCAACAGGAGACAGAGAGTTGTAGTGGAAGGGAGTTTCTCAAAATGGAGAACTGTGACCAGTGGTGTTCCACAGGGATCCGTGTTGGGACCACTGTTGTTTGTGATATACATAAATGATCTGGAGGAAGGTATAGATGGTCTGATTAGCAAATTTGCAGATGACACTAAGATTGGTGGAGTAGCAGATAGTGAAGGGGACTGTTCGAGAATGCAGCAGAATATAGATAGATTGGAGAGTTGTGTGGAGAAATGGCAGATATAGTTCAATCCAGGCAAATGTGAAGTGATGCATTTTGGAAGATCCAATTCAAGAGCAAACTATACGGTAAATGGAAAAACCCTGGGGAAAATTGATGCACAGAGTGTTCAGGTCCATTGTACCCTGAAGGTGGCAACGCAGGTGGATAGAGTGGTCAAGACGGCATACGGCATGCTTTCATTTATCGGATGGGGCATTGAGTACAAGAGTTGGCGGGTCATGTTACAGTTGTATAGGACTTTGGTTCGACCACATTTGGAATACTGCGTACAGTTCTGGTCGCCACATTATCAAAAGGATATGGATGCTTTGGAGATGGTGCAGAGGAAGTTCACCAGGATGTTGCCTGGTATGGAGGGCACTAGCTATGAAAAGAGGTTGAGTAGATTAGGATTATTTACATTAGAAAGACGAAGGTTGAGGGGAGACCTGATTGAGGTCTACAAAATCATGAGAGGTATAGACAGTTTGGATAGCAAGAAGCTTTTTCCCAGATTGGGGGACTCAATTACTAGGGGTCATGATTTTAAGGTGAGAGGGGAAATGTTTAAGGGAGATATGCGTGGAAAGTTCTTTACGCAGAGGATGGTGGGTGCCTAGTGGTAGAGGCAGGCACGATAGCGTCATTTAAGATGTATCTAGACAGATACATGAATGCGCAGGGAGCAGTGGGATACAGATCCTTGGAAAATAGGTGACAGGTTTAGATAGAGGATCTGGATCGGCGCAGGCTTGGAGGGCCGAAGGGCCTGTTCCTGTGCTGTAAATTTCTTTGTTCTTTGCTCTTTGTTCACACTTCCTGCCATTGCCAATCTACAATAAAATTCTCTGTCTGATCATTTCAGCTGATCTTTCTTTGTATACTTGTCTGAGTTCCACCCACTGATGAAATCAACCTTAACTGAAGAAGTATTTATTTCGAAAAAGGATGCCATTTCTGGTATAAATTAAATACAATTAAATATGCTTCACAAGTTTTCATCTAGAATAGCTGTAAAAATCCGAAAAATGTCTACCTCTCAGTTCCTGTTCACAGTCTTGATTTTCTGCGACAATATTGAAAAGTATTTTGATCTGGAGCATTATGAAAAATCCAAACCGATTAATTCATGTCAGAGTTTTAGCCAAACTCCAAAGGCAACTGAGATAACAAGGTGTAGAGCTGGATGAACACAGCAGGCCAAGCAGCATCAGAGGAGCAGGAAGGCTGACGTTTTGGGCCTAGACCCTTCTTCAGAAATGGGGAAGGGGAAGAGGTTTCTGAAATAAATATGGAGAGAGGGGGAGGCGGATAGGAGATGGATAGAGGAGAAGATAGGTGGAGAGGAGACAGACCGGTCAAAGAGGCAGGGATGGAGCCAGTAAAGGTGAGTGTAGGTGGGGAGGTAGGGAGGAGGTAGGTCAGTCCAGGGAGGATGGACAGGTCAAGGGGGCACGATGAGGTTAGGAGGTAGGAGATGGGGGTGGGGCTTGAGGTAGGAGGAGGGGATAGATGGGAGGAAGGACAGGTTAGGGAGGCGGGGACGAGCTGGGCTGGTTTTGGGATGCAGTAGGGGGAGGGGAGATTTTGAAGCTTGTGAAGTCCACATTGATACCATTGGGCTGCAGGGTTCCCAAGCGGAATATGAGTTGCTGTTCCTGCAACCTTTGGGTAGCATCGTTGTGGCACTGCAGGAGGCCCAGGATGGACATGTCGTCTGCGGAATGGGAGGGGGAGTTGAAATGCTTCGCGACTGGGAGGTGCAGTTGTTTAGTGCGAGCCAAGCGTAGGTGTTCTGCAAAGCGGACCACAAGCCTCCGCTTGGTTTCCCCGATGTAGAGGAGGCCACAACGGGAACAGCGTTCCCAAAATCCACAAACCTGACTGCCCTGGTCGACCCATTGTCTCCGCCTGCTCCTGCCCCACCGAACTTATCTCCACCTATCTGGACTCCATTTTCTCCCCCTTGGTCCAGGAACTCCCTACCTACGTCCGTGACACCACCCACGCCCTCCACCTCCTCCAGAACTTCCAATTCCCCGGTCCCCAACACCTCATCTTTACCATGGACGTCCAGTCCCTATACACCTGCATTCCCCATACAGATGGTCTAAAGGCCTTCAGCTTCTTCCTGCACCGCAGGCCCGACCAGTCCCTCTCCACTGACACCCTCATCCGCTTAGCCGAACTCGTCCTCACCCTCAACAACTTCTCTTTCAATTCCTCCTACTTCCTACAGACAAAGGGGGTGGCCATGGGTACCCGCATGGGCCCAAGCTATGCCTGTCTCTTTGTAGGTTACGTGGAACAATCCCTCTTCCATACCTACACTGGCCCTAAACCCCACCTCTTCCTCCATTACATTGATGACTGTATCGGCGCCGCCTCGTGCTCCCACGAGGAGCTCGAACAGTGATCCACTTCACCAACACCTTCCACCCCCACCTTAAGTTCACCTGGACCATCTCTATTACCTCTCTCTCCTTCCTGGACCTCTCTGTCTCCATCTCCGGCAACCACCTAGAAACCGATATCCATTTCAAGCCCACCGACTCCCACAGCTACCTAGAATACACCTCCTCCCACCCACCTTCCTGCAAAGATGCCATCCCCTATTCCCAATTCCTTCGCCTCCGCCGCATCAGCTCCCAGGATGAGGCATTCCACTCCCGTACATCTCAGATGTCCTCGTTTTTCAAGGACCGCAACCTCCCCTCCTCAGTGGTCGAGAACGCCCTCCACCGTGTCTCCCACATTTCCCGCAACTCATCCCTCACACCCCCTCCCTGCAATAACAACCAAAACAGAATCCCCCTCGTCCTCACGTACCACCCCACCAACTTCCGGATCCAACGCATCATCCTCCGACACTTTCGCCATCTGCAATCCAACCCCACCACCAGAGACATTTTTCCCTCCCGACCCTTATCTGCCTTCTGGAGGGACCACTCTCTCCGTGACTCCCTTGTCCGCTCCACACTCCCCTCCAGCCCCACCTCACCCGGCACTTTTCCCTGCAACCGCAGGAAGTGCTACACCTCCCCCCTCACCCCCATCCCAGGCCCTAAGAAGACTTTTCCAAGAAGATGTTCACCTGCACATCTGCCAATGTGGTATACTGCATCCGCTGTTCCCGTTGTGGCCTCCTCTACATCGGGGAAACCAAGCGGAGGCTTGGGGTCCGCTTTGCAGAACACCTACGCTTGGTTCGCACTAAACAACTACACCTCCCAGTCGCGAACCATTTCAACTCCCCCTCCCATTCTGCAGACGACTTGTCCATCCTGGGCCTCCTGCAGTGCCACAACGATGCTACCCGAAGGTTGCAGGAACAGCACCTCATATTCCGCTTGGGAACCCTGCAGCCCAATGGTATCAATGTGGATTTCACAAGCTTCAAAATCTCCCCTCCCCCTGCCGCATCCCAAAACCAGCCCAGCTCGTCCCCGCCTCCCTAACCTGTCCTTCCTCCCACCTATCCCCTCCTCCCACCTCAAGCCCCACCCCCATCTCCTACCTATTAACCTCATCCTGCCCCCTTGACCTGTCCATCCTCCCTGGACTGACCTATCTCCTCCCTACCTCCCCACCTACACTCACCTTTACTGGCTCCATCCCTGCCTCTTTGACCTGTCTGTCTCCTCTCCACCTAGCTTCTCCTCTATCCATCTTCTATCTACCTCCCCCCTCCCCCTATTTATTTCAGAAGCCCCTTCCGCTCCCCCATTTCTGATGAAGGGTCTAGGCCCGAAATGTCAGCCTTCCTGCTCCTCTGATGCTGCTTGTCCTGCTGTGTTCATCCAGCTCTACACCTTGTTATCTCAGATTCTCCAGCATCTGCAGTTCCTACTATCTCCAAAGGCAGCTTTCAGGATTTCAGGAGTCAGGGAAGAGGAAAGGCTAAACCTTGTAGATTGAGAATTGCCAGCGATCCTGAAACTTGTCCTCAACAATTTCAAAATTGAGAAGTTTCCCAAAAGACACATGGTATGTGTTGTGGTAAATATTCAGAGAGGATGAGGAACCTATCTCCATCACAGTAGTCCAGGATGGGGTGACACATTCTGATTCGCCTCATTCAAAATCCCTGTTAAAAATTAAAGTAGGACCCAGAGTAGGAGGGGTTTGGTCTTGTGACGTCACTGTGATACAGACCAGACCAGCCACGGTCTGAGGGCACACTGAGCAAATGGCATTGCCACGAGATAAAGGAACGTTTACAACAGCCTGTGGAACATAACCTCACCATGAGAAAATGGCCTCCAAAAGGAAGATTAAAGTCAAACACAGAATACAGGCTGGGAAGTTACATGAATCTTACCTTGAAATGCAGATTCTCAGTTTCCATTTACATTCTGTATGAAATCACTGTTACCAATCTGAAGATGTTCCTCATTTTCATTCAGCAAATCACAGTTTGGTATTTGGAGTTGTAATTTGAGACTAAAATAAACATAAAGCACTACAGATGCTGAAAATCTGAAACCAAAACAGACTGCTGCAGAAACACAGCAGGTCTGGCAACATCTGTGGAGAGAAAACAGGTTTAGAATGCTGTCAGACCTCTTGTGCTTCTCCAACTCTCTGTTTTTGCTTGCAATTTAAGATTTGTGTCATGTCTTTGTCTTTTTCTAAAAACTTTAAAATATAAATCAACCAGTTTAACAACACGATCAACTGTGATCAAAGCTGGCTACATTTATTTAAATACTGTTTTATGGTCAATTCAATTGGAGACAATTGTGGAAATGTATTTTTTACCTTCCTTCTGAAGCTATATGAAACATTCCACCAGTTCTCTGAAGCTTGGCTTTCAGTTCTCACAGCAAGTACCTGATATTTCAATACAGTGAGTACTCACCATCCCCAAAGATCAATGTGCTAATCATTTAAACTGCTGAAAGTGCTGTTGAAAAGTGAGGAAATCATGGGTTGAATCTTACCAGAAATCGGCTAAGTGTCATCTTTATTGAGTTTCATGGAGGGCTTCGCTCCACCAGGCAAGTTTTCCAGTGTGTTCGCCCCGGCGCAGGCTTGGAGGGCTGAAGGGCCTGTTCCTGTGCTGTAATTTTCTTTGTTCTTTGTTCTTCTCTTCTTCAAATCTGCCTCATTGTCTATCTAACATGCCCTATGGCATATATCTTGTCCATTGCTAGCTTAATTCTCCCATTTGCTGTAGCCAGAAGTAATTGACACTGCCTTGAAGTTTCAGGATATTTGGTACTGGCACCATGTTTAAAAATGTCATTGTGCCGCTGGTCAGTGCTGGCAGACCAGAGCTGCCCATAGTAGACAAGGGATGTTGGTATCTTACTTAATGGACAGGGACCTGGAGGTCCTGGTTGACAGGGTCATGCAGACAAGAGGCATACATTTCCCTCAGGACTGGCCGAGGAGGCCACAACACCAAATTTTGCCAGACTGGTCAGAGGTTCATCCCGATTAGTTGCATGACACACGATTCCACGCTGCACAGTCTGTTCCCCGAGACAGACACCGAGACAAACATTGACTGCACCTCTAGGAGTATCAACTTAGTGAAAGACGTCCTTTGGTCTGCCTGAAACTTATTGGTCTTACAACACAAGGAGTTCACCCCGACTGAATGTTGCATACTTGCACATTCCAAGGTCCAGGATGCACTAAAGCTTGGGGCAGCTGCCACCAAGGCACAGTGGGGAAAGACCACTGTCTGAGGTATTCCTGCTTAAGTTAAATGGGGATCTATTCAGTTATTGGACCCTCCCGTATCTCAATTATATGGAAGTATAATCTTGCACAACTAAGAGATGCCTTTAGTTTCTTTGTTGGATAGAATCAAACTCTAATGTTTGTTTCCTTGATATGCCGCTGTACAGAACCGAACTGCATTTCTGGCTGCGTATTATATATTTAAATAAAGATTTTTTTATGGATAAAGTGTATTTTTAGAATTAAAAACAGGTGAGGTTGAGAAGGTGACCCTTCCTGGTAACCTCAGCTGGTGCAGAAATTGAACCTGCACTCCTGGCATCACAAATACAGCTGGCCAACTGACTGAGTTAACATACTCTTGTAGCACTTGTGGCACAGTGCTAGTGTCCCTAACTCTGAGCCAGGAGGCATGGTTTCAAGTCCCAAATGTTTCAGTGGTGTGTAATAACATTTCTGGACAGGTTGATTAGAAAATCTCTACCAATACAAGGGTACAGCTGTAGTTAGGATTCCTTGGTCAGGGCCGGTGAGCTAGTATACAAAGTGAGTCTCAGACTCCTGCCAGGTAACACCGTAGGCTTTGCATTTCCCATAGGCCCCAACTAACCTGGCTATCTAAGTCTATATCTGCCCACTTTATCAGCATCCCCCCATCACCACCACCACAACCCCAGGCATATGAAGAAAACATGCCAGTTCTAGTAGTGCACTGTCTCTCCGTGGAAGCCAGGGTGTCATTTAAGTCAATAATCTCCTCCCTCTTTCCCCTCACCTCACATGATCCCTTTCCATTCTCTATCATCTCCCCACCATATATATGGATTTTTTCAGTTTTGTAATTACCTCCATTACCCAGCCTTCAGCCTCCAATCCCACAATTAAATTCCCATGTTCCCTCCTGCAGCAGTAGCCCCTAATCACCCCTTCTTGACTTCATGTGGATGGAGCCCCTGAATAGGCCAAGCTCCATTCTCTTAAGAGACTTAGCTGGACAAAGAGTGCCTTGACTGTGTTCCCATGACTTCCCATGGTTGCACTTGGACCCAGAGGGCAGATCATGGCTCACTCCCGGGACTGAAGAGATATGATTCCCTCATCCTGACTGTTAGAACATAGAACATAGAACAGTACAGTACAGTACAGGCCCTTCGGCCCACGATGTTGTGCCGAACTATTATCCTACTAAGATCAAACTACCCTGCATACGCTACATTTTACTAACATCCATGTGCCTATCCAAGAGTCGCTTAAAAGTCTCTAAAGTCTCTGACTCCACTACCACTGCTGGCAGCGCATTCCACATGCCCACCATTCTCTGTGTAAAGAACCTACCTCTGACATCTCCTCTATACCTTCCTCCAATCACCTTTAAATTATGCCCCCTCGTAATAGTCATTTCCGCCCTGGGAAAAAGTCTCTGAACACTCTATCTATGCCTCTCATCATCTTGTACACCTCTATCAAGTCACCTCTCATCCTTCTTTGCTCCAATGAGAAAAGCCCTAGTTCCCTCATCTTTTCCTGATGAGATCTGTCCTCCAGTCCAGGCAGCATCCTGGTAAATCTCTTCTGCACCCTCTCTAAAGCTTCAACATCCTTCCTTTAATGAGGTGACCAGAACTGAACACAATATTTCAAGTGCGGTTTAACCAGGGTTTTATAGAGCTGCAGCATAACCTCACAGCTCTTAAACTAAATTCCCCTGCCAATGAAAGGCAACACACCATATGCCTTCTTAACAACCCTATCAACTAGGGTAGCAACTTTGAGGGATCTATGGACGTGGACCCCAAGATCCCTCTGTTCCTCCACACTGCCAAGAATCCTGCCATTAACCCTGTTGACCAGCCAGCTGTCTGTCCACATCCAAACTGACGGGCAGATATCAGACCCTGCCCTTAACTTATTATACACCTTGGCTGAAGGGTGGCCCCCTGGACTTGACTGAGGCCCACTTTAATTAGATTTTGAGGCATGATCAACTGTCTGTACAACATGCAGTGTGTTTGGCATTCTAATGAAGAGTCACCAGACTTGAAACGTTTACTCTGTTTTCTTCCTTGTTGCTGCTGAATCAGATTGGTTTTGTGTTTTCGCTAAACAGCACAGTAAGACAACATATTGTGATCCTTAGAGGTATAGTTGAGCGGCCAACATGCAAAAAGGCAAAGCAAAGCACCAGGGAGGTGCAAATGAGTGGGCACTAAGACATCAACTGAGCAGCCTGAGATGCAGTCTAGTCTATTCTGTGAGCTGGGGACCTGTTCTTTTGCACAAATTATCCAATCAGCATGGCAGTGCAGTCATGTGTTGTAAGAGGGCCGTTGCTGTGGGTGCCATGGTGGTGTGAAAAGGCTGGCATGTGTCAGATGCTACAAGTTGAATGCCAGTGGCTACAGACATGGGTGCATGGCTGTTGCCCATGGAGCATGCCCTGAAATGTTGATGCCAGGTGTCCAAGAAAGATGTCTGGAGGAGCAAGTGGCAAGCTGGTGTCGCAGATACCCACTAATTTTTGTGTTGAGAATTCTCAGCATCTAGTTTCTATTCAGTGGGTGGTGGAATAGGAACCTATCTATTAATAAGGAATATTAGTTGAGCATTGTAACTAGCAATGATCCCCATTAATCGACATCTTACCATTTACTTATAATAATATCAGCTCAGCCTCCAGGATTTGCTAGGTAAGTGTGACTTATCAGTCTCAATGGCAAGAAAGGCTTCACTTGACATCTAACATAATTCTTCCAAATAATTCACCATCATTGATGTTTTTTGGGGTTTGCGATCACAGTTACCTAATATCAGCAGTTGACAATGTGTAAGTAACTTTCTCATGGTTTATTGAGTTTGCAAAGTAGCATCAGTTTAGGCTTGACAAGTTAGTTTATTAAATAATGAAAGTAAACAACAGTGACAATTGGTATCAGTGACTAATATGAGAAGACAGACTGTTGGCATGCCATGTTTCATTCTCATTAAAGTGGTGGTGGTAGCATCCTGCTCTCTCACCAAGGTGGTAGGGAATTCTTCCCTTGGTCTTCCTCTTCTTCTTCTGGTTCATCTTTCATCTGCCTGACGAGGACTGCTCAATGAAGTCTGCACTCTGGGGACCAACTGCTGTCTACAGGGTCAGCTTGATGAGAACTGCCCTCTGAGAAAACTTCTCTCTGCCCCAACCCTTATTATTATTTCACATTTCCAGGGGCAGGTAACTCACACTTTGTCAATCAATTGTCTGACTGCTTTTGGCCAGTGGCTATAGGGTTACAGTGGAGGTGGCAGAAATGGCAGCTTATGATCTTTTGGATGCAGATGGTTGTGGGATGGAAAGTGAGGACTAAGGGGATCCTATCAATGTTGTGTGAGGGAAGAGAAGGTGGGTGGTTACAGCAGAAGTGCGGGAAATGCATGGGACATGGTTAAGGGCCCTGTCAATCCCACTGGGGGCCTCAGAAATGTCCACTTTTTATCTCAAGTGAGGATTCCACCTATCTTCACTTTCCACCCTGCCAGCATCTTAGATTTGATTTTATTTATTATTTATTATTGTCACATGTACCTAGCTACAGTGTAAAAATTTTGTTTTGCGTGCAGTAGAGGTAGATCGTATCATGGAAAAGGATAGGTACATACAGCAAGGTAAGGTTTATAATTGGGGGAAGGGGAATTACAATTCTGTTAGGCAAGGACTGGGTAACTTAAATTGGGAACAGACGCTGTCAGGGAAGACCACTATTGAAATATGGAGATTGTTTAAGGAATGCATACTGCGTGTGCTCGATATGTTTGTCCCCAGAAGGCAGGGAAGATGCGGTCGAGTGATGAAACAAGGAACAGAAAAGACTCTAGAAGGATACAAGTTATCCAGGAAGGAGCTGAAGAAAGAGCTTAGGAGAGCTATAAGGGGACATGAGAAAACCTTGGCAGATAGGATCAAGGAAAACTCCAAGGCTTTTTACACATACGTGAGGAATAAGAGAATGACCAGAGAAAGGGTAGAGCCGATCAAGGATTGTAAAGGGAATTTGTGCACGGAGCCTAAAGAGATAGGAGAGGTCCTTAATGAATACTTTTCTTCGGTATTCACAACTGAGAGGGACCTAGTTGTTGAGGAGGACAGTGTGAAACAGGCTGGTAGGCTAGAGGAGGTCAATGTTAGTAAGGAAGATGTGCTAGGAATTTTGAGGAAGTTGAAGATAGATAAGTCCCCCGGGCCTGATGGGATTTATCCAAGGATTCTATGGGAAGTGAGGGAAGAGATCGCAGGGCCTTTGGCGATGATCTTTTCGTCCTCACTGTCCACGGGTATAGTGCCGGAAGATTGGAGAGAGGAAAACGTCATTCCCTTGTTCAAAAAAGGGAATAGGCATAACCCCGGAAATTACAGGCCAATTAGTCTTACATCAGTGGTGGGCAAATTATTAGAAAGGGCTCTGAGAGATAGGATTTATTATCACTTGGAAAGACACAGTTTGATTTGTGATAGTCAGCTTGGACTTGTGAAGGGTAGATCATGCCTCACAAACCTTATTGAATTCTTTGAAGAGGTGACCAAACACGTGGATGAAGGTAGAGCAGTGGATGTGGTATATATGGATTTAAGTAAGGCGTTTGATAAGGTTCCCCATGGTAGGCTCATGCAGAAGGTAAGGAGGCATGGGATAGGGGGAAATGTGGCTGATTGGATTCAGAGTTGGCTGACCCTTAGAAGACAAAGGGTGGTAGTGGATGGAAAATATTCAGCATGGTGCTCAGTTACAAGTGGTGTACCACAAGGATCTGTCCTGGGTCCTCTTCTATTTGTGATTTTTGTAAATGATTTGGATGAAGGAGTGGAAGGGTGGATTAGCAAGTTCGTGGACGATACTAAGGTGGGTCACATTGTGGACAGTGCGGAGGGCTGTTCTAGATTACAAAGGGACATTGATAGGATGCAGAGCTGGGCTGAGAAGTGGCAGATGGAGTTTAACACTGAAAAGTGTGAGGTGATTCATCTTGGAAGGACAAACTTGAAAGCAGAATACAGGGTTAACGGAAAGATTCTTGGCAGTGTGGAGGAGCAGAGGGATCTTGAGGTTCATGTTCACAGTTCCCTGAAAGCTGCCACCCAGGTGGATAGATTTGTTAAGAAGGCGTATGGTGTGTTAGCTTTCATTAATAGAGGGATCGAGTTCAAAAGCCGTGAAGTTATGCTCCAGCTATACAAAAGCCTGGTTCGGCCACATCTGGAGTATTGTGTCCAGTTCTGGTCACCTCATTACAGGAAAGATGTGGAGGCATTGGAAAAGGTGCAGAGGAATGGAGGGAAGGTCTTATGAGGAAAGATTGAGAGAGCTAGGGCTTTTCTCTTTAGAGCAACGAAGGATGAGAGGTGACTTGATAGAGTTGTACAAAATGATCGGAGGTATAGATAGAGTAGACAGCCAGAGACTTTTTCCTAGGGTGGAGATAGCTATTACGAGGGGGCATAGTTTTAAAGTGAGTGGAGGTAGATACAGGGGAGACGTCAGAGGTAGGTTCTTTACTCAGAGAGTGGTAGGGACATGGAATGCATTGCCAGAGAGGGCAGTGGAGTCGGCCTCATTAAGGGCATTTAAGCGGATAGGGGTGGAGTTTAGATAGACCTTAGGATTAGGGTAAAAGTTCAGCACAACATTGTGGGCCGAAGGGCCTGTACTATGCTGTACTGTTCTATGTTCTATACAGAGTGTGTTAACAAGGTGAAGAATACGTTGTTATAACTTCAGACAGAAAGTGCACAGAGAGCTCCAACAACATTAAATTTAAAATTTGAGAGGTCCACTTAATAGTCTAATAACATCAGGGAAGAAGCTGTTCTTGAATCTATTCGTATGTGCAAATAAATCTTTGTATCTTCTGCCTGACGGGAGAGGGTGGAACAGAGTATAACCACGTGGCAGGGGTCTTTGATTATCTTGGTTACTTTCCCGAGGCAGTGGGAAATAAAGATGGAGTTAATGGATGGAAGGCTGGTTTGCATGATGGACTGGACTATGTTCACAACTCTCTGCAGTTTCTTGTAGTCTTGGGAACAGCACTGTGATGCATCTGCGTCCAAAGAATCATGAGTTGCCATTTCCACCACCTCCAACAGGATGCCACCACCAGGTACATATTCCCCTTCCTTCCCTTGTCAGCATTCAGCAGGGACTATTCCCTCTGGGACAACCTGGTCCACTCCTCCCTCACTCCCAACCCACCTCCAATGGCACCTTCCTAAGCAATCGCAGATTGCCCGTTTACCTGCTCTCTTCTCACTATGCAAGGCCCCAGACACACCTTCCAGGGGAAGCAGTGCTTCACCTGCACCTTCATTCAATTGAGTTTACTGTATTCACTGTGCTGTCCGAGCCACAGTCCGGGCGACCCACATTGTAGGACCCACATTTTTTATGTTACATAAAATGACCCCGAGCTTCCTGGTTTCCTGCCATTCCCACCCAGCACCCGTGTTCCCTGGCCCCAACGTCTCTGGGTCGGGGCCTGCTGCAGGTCTCCAGCGAGGCTCAGTACAAACTAGAAGAAGAACACAAATTCATTTTCCGCTTGAGGACCCTGCAGCTTTCAGTTCTCAATATCGAGTTCAACAATTTTACAGCCTCAATACCTTCTTCCATGTCCTTTACCTGTAGCCCAGGCCCTTGTCATGACACGGGGCTGCTTCAGGCACAGGCATTTTCAACTATAGCCCCATGATCAGCTTTTCTTTCTCCATGCCTCACAATTATCCATCCCTTTGTCTGTC
Source organism: Rhincodon typus (assembly GCF_021869965.1). Lineage (NCBI taxonomy): Eukaryota > Metazoa > Chordata > Chondrichthyes > Orectolobiformes > Rhincodontidae > Rhincodon > Rhincodon typus. Next base: position 103,056 of record NC_063360.1, on the reverse strand, counting down.
TGTCTGCTCTTCTCTCTCTTTCTGGGCTCCATCTCCAACATACTGCAGGAGTGACAGCCCTCACCCCCCCCTTTCCCTAGCTACTGTCAGTTCTGATGAAGAGTTACTTCATCACTGAATAGTCACTGAAACATTACCTCTGCTTTAACTCCACAGAAGCTGCCAAAATCCGCCGAGTTTCTCCAGCGATTTCTCTTTTCTTTTACATTCACCTCCAGATGGCATTCCCTGGGCGGGATCTCACTTCCTATTGTCCGAAATTACGGGATTACAAGGCGCCTTGACCAATAGGAGATAGTAGGAACTGCAGATGCTGGAGAATCCGAGACAACAAGGTGCAAGGCTGGATGAACACAGCAGGCCAAGCAGCATC
>NC_063360.1:82181-102283 GCF_021869965.1 Rhincodon typus | reverse complement strand
GGGCATTTAAATGGTCATTGGATAAACATATGGATGATAATGGAATAGTTTAGGTTAGATGGGCTTCAGATTGGTTTCACAGGTCGGCGCAACATCGAGGGCCGAAGGGCCTGTACTGCGCTGTAATGTTCTATGTTCTATGTTCTTACTGAAGTCCATGTATATGACATCTACAGCCCTTCCCTCGTCTATCAACTTTGTCACTTCCTCAAAGAATTCTATCAAGTTGGTAAGACATGACCTTCCCTGCACAAAACCATGCTGCCTATCACTGATAAGCCCATTTCCTTCCAAACGTAAATAGATCCTATCCCTCAGTATCTTCTCCAGCAGCTTCCCCACCACTGACGTCAGGCTCACTGGTCTATAATTACCTGGACTATCCTTGCTACCCTTCTTAAACAAGGGGACAACGTTAGCAATTCTCCAGTCCTCCGGGACCTCACCCATGCCCAAGGCTGCTGCAAAGATATCTGTTAAGGCCCCAGCTATTTCCTCTCTCGCTTCTCTCAATAACCGGGGATAGATCCCATCTGGGCCACCCTAATGCCTTTTAGAATATCCAACACTTCCCCCCTCCTTATGCCGACTTGACCTAGAGTAATCAAACATCTATCCCTAACCTCAAAATCCGTCATGTCCCTCTCCTTGGTGAATACCGACGCAAAGTACTCATTCAGAATCTCACTCATTTTCTCTGACTCCTCACATAAGTTCCCTCCTTCGTCCTTGAGTGGGCCAACCCTTTCTCTAGTTACCGTCTTGCTCCTTATGTACGAATAAAAGGCTTTGGGATTTTCCTTAACCCTGTTTGCTGAAGATATTTCATGACCCCTTTTAGCCCTCTTAATTCTTCATTTCAGATTGATCCTACTTTCCCGATACTCTTCCAAAGTTTCATCTGTTTTCAGTCGCCTAGACCTTATGTATGCTTCCCTTTTCCTCTTTGTTAGTCTCACAATTTCACCTGTTATCCATGGTTCCCTAATCTTGCCCTTTCTATCCCTCATTTTCACAGGGACATCTCTGTCCTGCACTCTAATCAACCTCTCTTTAAAAGCCTACCACATATCAAATGTGGATTTACCCTCAATCAGCTGCTCCCAATCCACAGTCCCCAGCTCCTGCCGAATTTTGCTATAGTTGGCCTTCCCCCAGTTTGGCACTCTTCCTTTGGGACCACTCTCGTCTTTGTCCATCAGTATTCTAAAACTTACGGAATTGTGATCACTATTCCCAAAGTAATCCCCTGCTGAAACTTCAACCACCTGGCCGGGCTCATTCTCCAACACCAGGTCCAGTATGGCCCCTTCCCGAGTTGGACTATTTACACAGTGCTCCAGAAAACCCTCCTGGATGCTCCTTACAAATTCTGCTCCATCTAAACCCCTAACACTAAGTGAATCTCAGTCAATGTCGGGAAAATTAAAATCTCCCATCACCACCACCCTGTTGCTCCTACATCTTTCCATAATCTGTCTACATATTTGTACCTCTATCTCACGCTCGCTGTTGGGAGGCCTGTAGTACAGCCCCAACATTGTTACCGCACCCTTCCTATTTCTGAGCTCTGCCTATATTGCCTCACTGCTCGAGTCCTCCATAGTGCCCTCCTTCAGCACAGCTGTGATATCCTCTTTGACCTGTAATGCAACTCCTCCACCCCTTTTACCTCCCTCTCTATCCCGCCTGAAGCATCTATATCCTGGAATATTTAGTTGCCAATCTTGCCCTTCCCTCAACCAAGTCTCAGTAATAGCAATAACATCATACTCCCAGGTACTAATCCAAGCCCGAAGTTCATCTGCCTTACCTACTACACTTCTCGCATTAAAACAAATGCACCTCAGACCAGCTGTCCCTTTGCGTTCAACATCTGCTCTCTGCCTACTCTTCCCCTTAGTCACACTGACTTCATTATCTAGTTCCTTACAGGCTTTAGTTACTGTCCACTGACATCCTCATTTGGTTCCCAGCCCCCTGCCACATTAGTTTAAACCCTCCCCAACAGCATTAGCAAAAGCACCCCCTAGGACATTGGTTCCAGTCCTGCCCAGGTGTAGACCGTCCGATTTGTAATAGTCCCACCTCCCCCAGAACTGGTCCCAATGTCCCAAAAATCTGAACCCCTCCCTCCTGCACCATTTCTCAAGCCACTCATTTATCCTGCCTATTCTTTCATTTCTACTCTGACTAGCACGTGGCACTGGTAGCAATCCTGAGATCCTACTTTTTAATTTGGCTCCTAACTCCCTAAATTCTGCTTGAAGGACCTCATCCCATTTTTTACCTATATCATCGGTGCCTATATGCACCACGACAGCTGGCTGTTCACCCTCCCCCTTCAGAATATCCTGCAGTCGATCTGAGACATCCCTGACCCGTGCACCTGGGAGGCAACATACCATTTGGGAGTCTCGTTTTCGACCACAGAACCGCCTGTCTATTCCCCTTACAATTGAATCCCCTATGATTATAGACCTTCAACTCTTTTTCCCGCCCTTCTGTACAGCAGAGCCAGTCACGGTGCCATGAACCTGGCTCCTGCTGCCTTCCCCTGGTGAGCCATCTCCCCCAACAGTATCCAAAACGGTATACCTGTTTTGGAGGGAGATGACCGCAGGGGACACCTGCACTGCCTTCCTGCTTTTTCTCTGCCTTTTGGTCACCCATTCCTTTCCTCCGTCGGCAATCCTAATCTGCAGTGTGACCAATTTGCTGAACGTGCTATCCATGACGTCCTCAGCATCACGGATGCTCCAAAGTGAGTCCATCCGCAGCTCCAGAGCCGTCATGCGGTCTAACAAGAGCTGCAGCTGGACACACTTCCTGCACGTGTAGGAGTCAGGGACATCAGCCGCATCGCTGAGCTCTCATATTGAGCAAGAGGAGCATAACACGGGTCTGGGATCTCCTGCCGTTTTTACTCTTCAGCTTAACTTAGTCCTTCTATAATATCAAATACTAGATAAATGAAATGAAAAAATTTTTGCCAATCACTCTACACAGTCAGGATCAAACACTAGATTAGAACACAGAACACGTACCAAGGCTAGTGATAGGTATGTGGTCTATCTGAAATCGTGCATGTGATTATATTTTCTATAAAAGTCGCAACTATATCCGTATCACCTGTCGCTCATGGAAAAATTTACAGTCCCCAGCAGATGGGGAATCATGCAATGACTGTATGTGAGGTAGTGATATTCACAGAGTCCAGCAAAGGGAGATTGCTGTTGGTTGTGTGCATGGTAATTGACACTGTCCTGAGCGTAAACGTCTTTAACACAATTTGTGTCAAGCAGCTATTTCCCAGCATTATCGATGGACTATTGATGAAAAGGTGGAACAGCCTTGTCATATGTCTTTTGTAATTTGTAATATCCAAATTGCTAGAATGAAATACATTTGTTTAGTAAGATAGAATATAGAACAGTACAGTACAGTACTGGCCCTTCGGCCCACAATGTTGTGCCAACCTATTATCCTACTAAGATCAAACTACCCTGCAAAATCTACATTTTATTATCCTCCATGTGCCTATCCAAGAGTCACTTAAAAGTCTCTAAAGTATCTGACTCCAATACCACTGCCGGCAGTGCATTCCACACGCCCATCGCTCTCTGTGTGAAGAACCTACCTCTGACATCTCCTCTATACCTTCCTCCAATCACCTTAAAATTATGCTCCCTCATAACAGTCATTTCCGCCCTGGGAAAAAGTCTCTGACTATCCACACTATCTATGCCTCTCGTCATCTTGTACACCTCTATCAAGTCACCTCTCATCCTTCTTCGCTCCAATGAGAAAAGCCCTAGCTCCCTCAACCTTTCCTCATAAGACCTGCCCTCCAGTCCAGGCAGCATCCTGGTAAATCTCCTCTGCACCCTCTCGAAAGCTTCCACATCTTTCCTGTAATGAGGTGATCAGAACTGAACACAATATTCCAATATGTTCAAATCCAGAATATACTTCTATTATTTTTTTAATTGCGTTCATTTATATAATTGTATTATGTTGAATTGTTAATATGCTGTGTTCAACTATATAATGGATTTATCATCATTTGTATAAATCTCAAATTCATTAAGCTTGTTGACTTTACTTGTTCGTTTTAGTTCCATTAAATTTGTACAAAAAATCTTGTGCTCAATTACACAAGAACTTTGTGTTCATTTGTGTGCTAAACTTGTGTTCATTTGTGCAAAAATCTTGTGTCCATTTGTGTTGTAAGCATATGTTCTGGCTGCTCCAGGTTTGAAACTGCTGCTTTGTGTCTGTGTGTAATCCAAGTCTGGATCCAGTGAGGGTGAGGGAAGGACAGGGACAGACCGGGCTAAACCATTGACCTGCTGCTTTCTCCCACACTCCCCTTTAATCCCACAAAGATGATTGGAACACACCAGCACACCTGGGGGAGGTATGTTCCAGGTAGAAGAAGCTGGAAGCTGACTGGATGAGCGGGGATTCAAATTAAGCCTTACTGAGGTTAACTCAAACTCAGTAAGAACTAGATGATATAAGACTGTTCAGCTGAACAATCGCAGGCATCAGTCACCTTTAGACATTTACTCTGCAGATACAACATGCGTCTTTATTGTCAATTTAAGGTAAAGAGAGTAACGGTTAATTTGCTCCTTTGCAATCTATCTGTTGGGACACTGAATATCAGTTTTCTAACAATCTTAAAATACAGAGGCACAAAGGTGGAAGTGAATGGAGCTGGATGCCATTCTTCCATCAGTACAAACACCCTGGGTTAGATGACTTCTTTCTCTATTGTGATTTGGCTCTATATTCCTTTGAACAGTTGTATGAACTTCCCCTCTCTGGACAGACTGAGCCTTTGATTTGCATCTGGTCACCTGCAGTTCATCTTTTTCTGAGCTAAATGATCAAAAGTGATTGTGTTACTGATGAGCCACAACAAACACTGGTACGGAAAGAAATAACAGTCCATCTTTACGAATAAGCTATGATTCAGATGTCAAGGAATACACAGGAATTTAAATATAATGTAGCAGAAGATCTACCCTCGGACAAGAATCCGGTTTAAGTCTTGGGACATGAACCAATGTTTGGTTCTAGTTTAGATCAGGAGAAGCTAGAATGCTGGTATCTAAGTAAAAAGCCAGGGCTCAGACTGTCCAGACAGGAGCAGATAATAAAACAGCTCACAGAAACAGGGAAAATGTACAGTGCAGAAGGAGGCCATTTAGTCCAGTGTCTTGGTACTAATGGAAAGCAGACCTGCAGCCTCACCTATTTCCTAGCTCTTGGCTGGAGCCTGTAAGTTATGATCCTTCAGGTAACTATCCAAGATTTTTATTTCAATATAGCAAATTTCAAAGAATTATGTACATGAATCTCTAGGTCCCGCTGTTCTACAACACTACTCAAGGCCCTGCCCTTGTTTGTTGTACCAAATGCAATACCTCGCATTTATCCAGATTGAACTGTGTCATTTTTCAGTCCATTGACCCATTTCATCAAGATCCCTTTGTAATTCTCAGGGTCATGTGTCTTTGGAATTCCCTTCCTCAAAAGACAATGAATGCAGAATGTTTAAAGATTTTTAAAGACAGGGTAGATAGATAGCTACTTATAAGAGCAAATGGTTGGCAGAGGGTGTGCACAGGGTTCAGTGCCAGGGCCACAATTATTTACAATATATAGTCATGGCTTGAATGATGAAGTGAATATACTACAGCCAATTTTGCAGGTGATGCAAAAATAGTTCGGAAGATGAATGGTGATGACGACAACAATCTCTTGGTGGATAGAATGCAGTATTGGAAAATATGAGGTTATGCATTTTGGCAGGAAGAAGTGGAGCTGAATATTATTTAAATGGATCAGACTGCAGAAAACTACAGCACAGAGATTTTGGATTTCGCGTACACAAATCACAAAAAAAAACTAGCGTACAAGTTCAGCAGGTAATAGGCAAGGCAAATGGAATGATGGCCTTTATTTCAAAGGGGACAGAATCTAAAAAGTGGTTTTGCCAAAACTATACAAGGCCCTAGTCAGCACAGCTGGAATGCTATGAACAATTTTGTCCCCTTATCCAAGGAAAGATATACTAGCATTGAAGGCAGTCCAAAGAAGGTTCATTAGATTGATCTTCGGTATTGTGTTATGAGGAGAGGCTGAGTAGATTGGGTCTGTACTCATTGGAGTTTTGAAAAATGACAGGCTACGTTGTTGAAACATATATGATTCTTAGGTGACTTGGCAGGGACAGTTCTCCTTATGGGAGAGCTTAGGGCCAAAGGGTATAATCACACAGTATAGAGCTGCTGGGTTATGACAGACAAGAAGGAAATTCCCTTTTTAGAGGGTAGTGAATCTGAGGAATTCTTTATCACAGAGGGCTGTTGATGCTAGGTCATGAAGTATATTCAAGGCTGAAATAGATTTTTAATTAGTAACTAAATCAAGGGTTGTCGGAAAAAGACAAAAAAATAGAGTTGTGGACAATTAGATCAGTCATGATCACATGGAACAGATTCAATGGGCTGAATGGCCTGCTTCTTTGTCTTATGGTCTTATCAGACAAACCAGAGGTAAAGGAAGAAAATGTGACTCAGCTAATATTCCAGTTCATACCAACTGAACTGATTTTACATGTGGTTTAATGTCAATTCACAGGTCACAGCCAGTCACACTGTATGTCAGTGTTTTTAAAGGCTCAATGCAGGTTACCACCTTCATTTATAAGAAAAAGCGTCCTTTCAGCTCGTTTCCTTCTCACCGACCGTGTAATAGAGCAGCATTCCAGGAAAACTAGGGGCCATATTTTTAAGATGAGAGGAGAAAGATTTTAAAAGGATTGAGGAGCAACTTTATTTTTTAAAAACAGGTTGTGTGTGGACTGAACTGCCTGGGGAAGCAGTGGATGCATGTACAGTTACAATGTTTAAAATACATTTAGATAGGCACATGAATAAGAAATGTTTGGAGGAATGTGGGCCAAACACAGGCAGGTGGGACTAGTTTAGTTTGGGAACACGGTCGATGTAAACTGCTTGGACCGAAGGGTCTCTGTTTCAATGCTGTATAACTCCATAACTTTGCAAACCAAACCATCAGTTTATCAAGTGTTATTTAACTATGCAAGTAACTGACACAAATGCAACATGCTAGTTTTGTTTTAAGATTAAGTATAAATTTTACTAATATCAAGTCTTGTACAACTGCAGTCAATAGTCAGCTTCCAACCTCCCCAACTCTCCAACTAAGAAAGTAAATGTAACAGTAACTGTTGTAAACTATGTTAATCCCACAAAGAAGGTAGAGTACTCAGGAGCTTTGGTAGTAAGCATCTCATCAATTATTCATTTGGGTCTAACACCAACTACCAATAACTTATGAAATATGATAAGTTGTTTTTAATTCTTCCCTCCCTTTCCCTGCCATACATTTGTCTCTATCACCTGATAGACATTATTTTGTGGAAATTCTTGGAAAGTCTTGTGGATTCTAAGTTGACAGCCATGATCTCAAGGACATGTTGATTAGTTAACATTGAACTCTAAGATTTAGGGCAGCATGGTGGCTCAGTGGTTAGCACTGCTGCTTCACAGCACCAGGGACCCAGGGTCAATTCCACCCTCAGGTGGCTGTCTGTGTAGAGTTTGCACATTCTCCCCATGTCTGTGTGGGTTTCCTCTGGGTACTCCAGTTTCCATAATGAACTTCAACTGTCCTGTGATATTGACATCTCAAGCCCATTGTTATTGACCTCTCTGTTAGGAATTAATGCTTTATCATGGAAATCAATGGAATGACTGCTTCCCATCTGAATCCATTCTTCCTGAAATAAAGATACCAAAACTCTAAGATAACAAGGTGTAGAGTTGGATGAACACAGTAGGCCAAGCAGCATCAGAGGAGCAGGAAAGCTGATGTTTCAGGCCTAGACCCTTCTTCAGAAAAACTGTTTACTATATGTCATCTCACCAAAGCACTGTTCTGTTGTGGGAACTCTTGCCTACTTCTAAACACCAGCCTCAAAGGCTTTTCTTTCTCCTTCCTAATTGTTTGCTATACCTGTGCAATAAATATTTTATATTTGTGTAGGTCACCCAGACTGCCCCGTATCACAACATTCTCCAGCCTTCTTCAGTTAATGAATATTTTGCTTTTCCATGCTGTATAATGGACAATACACTATTATACTTCCACCATCTGCTATTTTTTTGTTCACTCACCTTAACTATGTGTTTCCTTTGCAGAGCCCTACTGTCCGACTCGTTAATTTCCTTTTTGACTTTGTCTTGGTAATGAATACACATTGTAAATATGAAGATCCCAGCACTGATTTCTTTGACATTCTACTAGTTACAGTTGAACGACCTGGAAAGTATCTATTTTTCCTGAATCTTTTCTTCTCATAGAGACTCAATTCTCGCTCTGAACCAACATATTAAACCCATCACTATGTGCTCTTACATTGTAACTTTATTTCTGGTCTGTTATAAAATGACCTTTAGAAATTCAAATATGCCACATCTACAGACAATGGATTAATTAGGTGTCATACTTTGCTTTTCAAAGAACACTGTTGGCTTTGCTTTATTTTCTTAGAAGTTTATCAATATACTGCTACTACTGCCTAAAAAGGGCATTACAGCAATATTTCTTCCAATGATAAATGTTAGACTAGCAGGCACATTATTTCTTGTTTCCTGTTTCCTACCCTTGGGTTGAGGAAGAGAGTCCTTCACCTTAACCTCAGCCAGCGACAGGGACTGAACCTCAGCCGGTATGTGCTGAAATGTAACATCAGAATGTACGCTGGTCCAGTGGTGATGTATGCAGTAATTACCTTGGTAATGCACTGCTACTGTGATTTTACAGGTTAAAAAACTAATAACTGCTGTAAGCCACAAGAGGACAAAACAGCCTGATACACTGAGCAATAAAACTATGGATTTCCTTCTGCTGTTCATCTCGGCTTTGGTGTTTTTCTCATTGCTGAGACCCTGCAGTCCCCTGTGGCCTCTGTTGGCCACTAAAATACGTCGAATTGTCAAGGTGTTAACAGTAATATCAAACAAAAAGGCAGCCATTCAACTAAAATACTTTCCATGCAGGAGTATGCCTGCCCTGCAGTTGATATGTAAAAGGCCACATTGGAGTGAAAGCTGTAGGCAACGTTGGAAATTATTTGGCCAGGGTCATATGCAATCCAGAAGGGTATGTTCTGCAAAGCAATAAGGGCAGACAGCGTGGTTACAATCACAGTTGCAGTTCTCACTGTACAATAGTTTGATGTAAACTTCTGACAACATGGTCAATTGTAGATGACAGTAAACTACACAGGCATATCCAATGTGTCAGGATTAATGCACTGGATGAACTTATAAACAGCAGTGTAGGGCAGAAATAAATATGGAAAGTGATAACTCAAAACTTGATATACTATGACATTTGAAAATATGGTTGGGAAATCTGCTGTTGCCACAGCGATCATGTAAACTGAGATAAATTCGGAAAGTCCGCAATTTCCAATGAAGAGAATGATGATGGTCAGTAGGTTTGCTATAAAAGGGAGAGGGAAGAGATATCAAGCAGGACTTGCATTAAAAAAAAATCACAGCAAATGTTTGGGATGTATTTGAATTTGATACTATATAGGGCTTGCCAGATTTGTTTTCATAGTATAGATCAATGCCACTGACAACTCGTCTGAGGAAAAGAAAAACTTTGAAGATTTAATGTCTTTATTTAGACTTTGCCATAAACTAAATATAACATATATAATTGCTGAACATGTGTAGATTCCAAAAAAAACATTTAGTTTAGTCATAAACATTATAACAACTCTGAAAATTTGAATTTCTTTGCTGAAACTCATCCTGGAAGAGCTGCTCAGTAAATGTGCAGCATTGAGTCCATATTCTCCAATTCCTTCAGGTGGATAAGTGACTTAGCAATGAGGACTATTCCTGAAATCTGTTACATGAACACTATGACATTCACTGCTCATGAAAAAATAAATCATTGCCTTACTGGTAACGCCGAAGGATGCAATAATATGACAGCAAATGTCCTTTATATGGAGAGTTGTTACCATTCTTTTGTGAAGAATGAGCAAATTCCCTCAAGTTTTCTGCTTCCAAGTGAAATGCATCTGAGACCTTTAATTTCACCTCCCTTAAGTCCCTGAAAGTAAATAAGGTCACACAATAACAGTGTAAAAACAACTAGTTGCAGTACCTTAACAAACAAGGGATGATTTTCTAACTCAGTATGGCTGGGTCATCGGGAGATAGTTACACAGCTCAGGCCATGAACTTCCAAACATTAAAACTGGTAAAGGGAAGGTGATCCCAGAGGATAAATGCTCTAAGCATATTTTGTGAAGGCTGGATAGACCATTCCTTCGGTCATTGCTGTTGTGGAATCATATTAATTAAACAAAATCTTGAATAAGTCGCTATTTAATAATATTATTTCGACCAAGAATGACAATGTAATATAATGACATTGACTGTCGCCTCATTCCTCACAATGCAATGTCATTAGCGGTGATGATAACAATTCTCTAAAGTTACTCTTAGTTGTTCCTGGCAATGCACGAAATTAAACAGTAATGTTAACTCGACTCTAACAGAGCACAGGAAGTGCTGTAACATCGTGTAAAGGAGGATTTGCTCTCATGATACAACGTCCTGGTGGTGCGTGCGCACACACACACACACGGTTCGATGTTAGGTTGTCCGTAACAGTACCAATGGATCGACAATCTAAGACTTTATCCAATAAATTTTTAGTCAGAAATCTGCCAGACTGGTGAAATTTGTAGCAATGTATCCTGTCAAATCTCAGGGGTCAGATTAATTTCAACACTAAGGTATTTTAACATTTTGTCTCGTCCAGCCACCAGCAATATTTGATCTTTTATCAATTATTTCCAGGATGGACATTCGTGTCATAAAAATGGGATGCCATGATCCTTTACAATTCATTCTCCCAAAGACACCAGAATGTCCACTGCACACTGAGACAAAGATTCACACAGCCATACACCTACACACACACACACATGCGCACAGGCGCACACACACACTGACTCACACTCAAATGGAAACATAATGACAGAGAGCACTACAAACAAAGTCTGAAATGTCAACTTGGATTATAAGCTGCCATGACTCTGTGTGATTGTTTGAACCAACTGTCAGCCACAAATCGAGTGAGGATAAGGCGTTTGTGAGCTAAATAAAATAGTTTTATTGCTAAATACTTTTATGTTTGGTCAAAAATTGAAACATTCAACACAGATGACAATCTAGAGGATTAAAATCAGTGCAGTGCGAGGAAATTAAAAAGGAAATTATCAAAACAAAGTAATTCATGGGAATGCATTGGCAGGTTGAATAAAGGAAAATTCATAGCAGACTTTCAATATTTAAAGAGCAAGAGACTAACTTGGGGAAGCGTAGGACCCATTAAGGAGCACTCTATTAATCTGCTAGTGGACGTTGGAGGGAGGGAAGAGAGAGAGAAAGAGAGACCGCGCAGAGAACAGAGAAAGGGGGACAACAAGGTGCAGGGCTGGATGAACACAGCAGGCCAAGCAGCATCATAGGAGCAGAGAGGCTGACGTTTCGGACCTAGACCCTTCATCAGAAGTTTTGAATTTGGCAAACAGCAGGATTGGTCCTTCTTTGTTATCTAGAACTAGAATCAAACCCTTAACCAGCGTCAGTAAAACACACAATCTGTCTGACGTCACAGTTCTGCTTGTGGGATCCTGCTGTGTCCTACATTGCAACAAGTGGCTCAGTGTCAAAATGTCATTTACATTTTCTTTTTCTCTCTCTCTCACACACTCCATCCATCCCCTTCTCGCTGCACCTTCCTCAATTCAGGTCTTCCTTTCTCTCTGTCCATAGTCTGGGTCTCTCTTTCTGCCTTCCTCTCTTTCTCCATCGCCATTCCTCTGACTGGGTCTTCCTTCCTCCTCCTCAATCTCTCCAGACTGTCCATCATTTTAAAACTTCAAGGCTGCAATGTGACGGGTCAGGTTTACAAAATGACAGAAGTGACAATATTTCAGAGACAGAGACTTAAATTGTAGAGAGTGTGTGAAAGAGACATGGACAGAAAGAGAGAGCAGGAAAAGACAGGGATAGGAATGAGATTGAAGGGTTGTGGGGATGGGGAGGTGGGGATGTGGGGATGTGAGGCAGGGAAAGTTCTCCAGTGTTCAACCTTTGAACTTTTAAAATGCAGGAGTAATAGTTCACAGCACGAGTGAAGCTGACAGTCTGGGATGGAGAGAATGAGACAGAGACAAGTCGGAGAGATATACAACTAAGAGGTGAGACGGTCACAGTGTCTCAACCTTTGCATCCTCTGGTTTCTAACTATGTGTGATGTGTTCCTATTGTAATGCAGTGAGACCGTGCATGGGATCTTGCTGTGCAATTGTTCCTTAAGTCCAACTTTAGCCCTTCTGGGGGTTGTTGGGCGTTGGGGAGGGGGGCGCATTGATAGGGAGCTCAAGAGTCCTGAACCTGTGTGAATCTTTGCGAATCGTTGGAGGGTTGTATCGGTGTTTTTGACAGGACCACGAGACACCACAAACTTAAAATGGAAGTTGTGGGCACCACTCAAATGCAGTTTGTTGAAGAGCTGAGGGCAATGGGGGAGGGGAGCAATGGATTTCCCTGTCTCTCCACCCGAACATTTCTTTCCTGTGTTTTATCTGGGAATATCAGTGGCTCGTTGACATTTCAAGGGGGAAGTGGGGTCAGGATGTCAGTGGGGGCGGGGGGGAGGTGGTGAGATCCCAGCCCCTGTCAGTCTGTCTGAGAGGTTTGGGTGCGAATGGAGGGATTTGTTCAGACTGGGATCTCATTCCTGTCTCTGGGAATGAGGGTAGGGTGGGTCAGCGCAGGCTCTGGGACCGGGATAGGGAGGGGGCTCAGTATTTCAATGGTGCAGAAACTAGAGTCTAACCCCCTTCACCCAGGCCAATGTCCAGGTTAAGATAGACCCCCCTCCATCAACGAGTGACCATTTTCACATTGCTGTTGGTGGGATCCGGCACAGCGAGGGGGTGGGGGGGAAGATGGGGTGTTGGAGGGAGAAGGAAGACAGCTGAAAGGTGGAAAATGGTGGGTTGGTGGGGTGAAGATACAGGATCTGGGGTTGGGGGGAGATGGGTGGGGGCTACCTCCAGTGTTCAGTCAGTGTCCAGCTCGAAGTTGAAGCCGGAAGTTTAGTATTTGCTAGTAATTTGCGGGTGGGGGGAAGAGGTCTGTTTTCACTTTGCATATGTGGGATCTTACTGTGCGGGGACAGCCTGCAACCTTTTCCCTTACAGTAGCAGGGGCCACACTTTCCAAATCGAGACAGGGTGAGGGAGGGGTTCTGAATGTGGACAGTAAAGGAGACCTTCCGTCTCCTTCAGCGTGGAGGCTGGGGCAGCTGGTGGGATCCTCCTGTGCAGAACATCATTCGTTCCAAAGAAGCCCCTGTCTTTGTGGTGGGGTGGGAGTTCCGATAGGGTGTAGAGGGAATCCCTCAGCAGTCCCACACGATCCCAGTGGGATCTTGCTGTGCACCCCTTTTGCCGGCAGGTTACCCTTACGTGTGACATGAGCCTGTCAACAGGGCCTAGGCTGAGTTTGCTGATGGTTTGATAGTGGGTAGAGTGTGTCATCCCTCTTTTCGCCAACCCAGACCCAACAACCATCTCTCGTCACCATCACCTCCCCCATCCCAATGTGATATTGACCTCACTACAAGCTATATGCACGACAGGGAGATCTGAACATACTTTAAATGTGAAGCAGGAGAGGGTATTTCAATCAAAACATACAGGAAATGGACAGCGAGAGAGAGAGTGAGAGAGAGAGACACACATCAATGGATTCTCAACAGCAGGTGAAAGCTGAGCAGAGATGGAGTGGTGGATAGGGACAGAAGAAGGGGAAAGATTGAGGGAGGAGTGAAGGGGAGAGAGAGTGGGAGGAGTGACGGAGAGAGAGGAGTGAAGGAGAGAGAGAGGAGTGAAGGAGAGGGGAAGAGAGAGAGAGAGAGGGGTGACTGTAATAGATGTGGAAGGTTCATAATTAATATTTCATGTGGTAACAGCACCAATCCTGAACAGAGTGGACCTTGGGCTGTGGGCGATGAAGGGGAGTGGGACAGAGGGTGCAGCAGTCTTGTTTTTGGGACTTTTTTTTACCCCCCACCGTGCGTCAGAGAACGAGCTGGAGGGGGAAGGTTAAACATGGACGGAGGGAGGGAGGGAGAGAGAGACAGCAAGGGAGGGACACAGGCTCTGGGAGTGACTCCCCACCATTGAGTCAATGCCCAGCCTCAGAAAATAAAAACCGAAAGAACTGCAGATGCAGTAAATCAGGAACAAAAATCAGAGTTAACATTTCGCGTCCAGTGAACCTTCATCAGAAACTGCCCAGACCCGAAATGTTAACTCTGATTCTTTTTCTTCACAGATGCTGCCAGACCTGCTGAGTGTTTCCAGCAGTTTTTTTTGTCATCTCAGAAAATAAACACTGGGTGCAGTCAGAAAGCGTTTGCCCATTGATCCCTGCTGAAATCTATACCCATTCTCTGAGTTTAAAATTGGGGGAAGTGCTGATAAAATGGGGAGATTTTGGATGTCAGTCAGTAATGGGATTTTGTTTGTTTCTCTTGTTTTTTATTTCAAAAGATCTTCGCTTTGATATGATCAATTTCCACCTCTGTCTCTCTCACTCTCCCCTAAACTCAAATTTTTCACTAGATATGGACTATCCACAGAGATACCATCAGATCAAGGGTCAAATTTACATCAAAATTATTCAGGGAAGTTATGGATAGCTTAGAAATAAAACAATTCTAATCCACTGTGTACCATCCAGAATCGTAGGGAGCGTTATAATGGTGGTATCGAGCTTTAAAGACCATGTAGAGGGCATATAGTCAAGACTATCAGATGATTGGGATAAAAGAATTCCGTTTGTACTTTTTGCAATTAGGGATGCACCAAATGAATCGACCAAATTCTGTCCATTTGAATTAGTTTTTGGGCATGAGGTGAGAGGAGCACAAAAATTAATTAGGGAGAAATTAGTGATTCAGAGTTAAGAGATCACATATTTGAACTGTGTCAAATTTTCCTCAAGTCTTTGTGAACCAATTCATGCAGCGCCTCCTTCTGGCTCTCATAGAATCCCTACAGTGTGGAAACAGGCCCTTCGGCCCAACAAGTCCACACTGAACCTCACAGCATCCCACCCAAGTCCAGACCCATCCCCCTATAACCCACCTAATCTACACCTCCCTGAACACCTCGGGCAATTTAGCATGGCCAATCCACCTAACCTGCACATCTTTGAACTGTGGGAGGAAACCAGAGCTGGGAAGTACTAATTTAATTATACATGATGCAGATATAGGAAATGTGGTTCCAATTAAGCAACATCCCTGTAGAATTAACCCTCTAAAGTTTGCACAGTTCAAAAAGAGATTGAATGCACGCTCAAAGACAACACAATCAAAGCAAGTTGCAGAGACCAGACCTCACCCATAGCAATAGTGCCAAAACCAGATGATACCCAACAATTATGTGTGGATTACTGCAAAGTCAATGCAGCCATAAAGTCTGATAAATATCCTATTCCACATTTGGAAGACTGTATTGAGGAGGTGGGACAAACAACTTATATTTCCAAATTGGACTTAGTCAGATGTTATCAGCAGGTATCTTTATCCAAAAGAGCAATACAATTTGGGCTTTTATGATACTGAATGGACTATACAAATTTAAAGTCATGCCATTATGAAAAATGCGCCAGCCACACTTTGAAAGACTAACCAATAAGTCATTTCAGGATTACTCAGTTATGTGGTGTACATCCATGACCTGGTGGTTCTTAGTCACACATGGAAGGAACATTTACAGCTTTTATTGGAATTGTTCGATCGACTTCAGGAGACAGGCTTGGTGGTAAACCTGGCTGAGAGTGAATTCGCAAAAGCCCAAGTCACATTCCTGGGCCATTTTATCAGACATTGAGAAATGACTCAATGGAATGTTAAAACAAAGGTTACTCCCATAACATCGACGAAGAAAGCAGTACAACGATTCCTGGGATTGCATGGGTTTTATCAGCAAATTGTAATTTTAGCCATGCATTTGCCCCACTGACTAACTTATTGAAGAAATGCAGAAAAATTCAGTGGACGGTGGATCGTCAGAAGGCATCTGACAGCCTAGAAGTTGACCACTGCCCCAGTATTAACCACACCTAATTACGCAAAGCCATTCAAAGTGGCACTCAATGAGAGTGATGGTGTAGGTGCCGTACTCTTACAAGAAGACAACAAAAAGATCGAAAGACCAATCGGATGTTTTTCTAGAAAGTTAAATATTCATCAACAGAAATGGTCCATGATTGAGAAGAAGACCTTCAGCTTGATGTTGGTGTTATAGCAATTGAACATTTATATTGCCAGTAATGTGTCTCAGACAATTGTATACATTGATCATAACTCATTAAAGATTTTGTAGAAATTGAAGGACAAAAATTCCAGACTGTTTAGATGGAGCTATTATTGCAGCCATTCGATTTGAAAATTACACACGTGGCCGGACGAGAAAACGTACTTGCTGATGTGTTGTCGTGAATTGGATGGAGAAAGACAGAAGTGTTCAGTGGCAGGAGTAAACTGACTGAAACAGAATGTAGTAGTGAACGTTTGCATGCTTAGAGACAATGTAATGTATATGTATTGTTGTGTAGAACATAGAACATAGAACATTACAGCGCAGTACAGGCCCTTCGGCCCTCGATGTTGCGCCGACCTGTGAAACCAATCTGAAGCCCATCTAACCTAAACTATTCCATTATCATCCATATGTTTATCCAATGACCATTTAAATGCCCTTAAAGTGGGCGAGTCTACTATTTTTGCAGGCAGGGCATTCCACGCCCTTACTACTCTCTGAGTAAAGAACCTACCTCTGACATCTGTCCTATATCTATCACCCCTCAATTTAAAGCTATGTCCCCTCGTGCTAGCCATCACCATCCGAGGAAAAAGGCTCCCACTGTCCACCCTATCTAATCCTCTGATCATCTTGTATGTCTCTATCAAGTCACCTCTTAACCTTCTTCTCTCTAACGAAAACAGCCTCAAGACCCTCAGCCTTTCCTCATAAGACTAATAGAGTAAGACTAAGGGTTTTAAAATGAAGCCTTCTTTGTATATTGATGGCTCGTTTCTTTTATGGGGGGAGGTGTGATGATGTTGTCACTTTTGAAAGGTTTTTTTTGTCCTGGGTTTTTGTTTTGAAGAGAGATTGTAAAGGCTGAGGTGATGAAGTGGCAAGGAAGCAGGCCTAAGTCAATAATGTATGAGGCCTTTAGTGCTGTTTTAGTTTTTAATCTGTAAAATATTTTTTCCTATTTCCATTTAATCTGAATATAACTTATCATGAGTAGTGAAGTTAGCAGCTATTACCAACAAATAATGGTAGGGCCCTGTGTGGTGCTGTAGATCAGAGAGACCTAGGGGTTCAGGTACATAATTCTTTGAAATTTCCATCACAGGTAGACAGTGTGGTTGAGAAGGTGTTTAGAATACTTGCCTTCCTTGCTCAGGCCTTTGAGTATAGGAATTGGAATGTCATGTTGAGGTTGTACCTTCTGAAGTACTGGTGTGCAGTTCTGGTCACCCTGCTGCTGGAAGAATATTATTAAATTGGAGAGAGTTCAGGAAACATTTACCAGGATGTTGCTGGAAATGGAGGGTTTGAGTTATAAAAATAGGTTGGATAGGCTGGGATTTTTTTTTTCACTGGAACATAGAAGGTGATCTTACAGCGGTTTATAAAATCATGAGGTTCATAGATAAGGTAAAAAGCAAGGGTCTTTTCCCTTGGATGGGTGAGTTCAAAACTCGGGGCATATTTTTAAAGTGAGAGAAGAAAGTTTTAAAAAGGAAATGAGGGGCAACTTTTTACACAGATAGTAGTCTGCATGTGGAATAAACTGCCAGAGGAACTGGTGGATGCAGGTAGAGTTACAACATTTAAAAGACACTTGGATAAGTACATGGATGGGAAAGACTTGGAGATAAAAGGGCCAAAGGCAGGCAAGAGGCACTTGTCTAGTTTGGGAATATGGTCAGCGCGGTCTAGTTAGACTGAAGGGTCAGTTTCCATGCTGTATGTCTCGCTGACTCAGTGACTAAATGAGCGTGCAGGTATCACGTGATGTCACTCTTCAATTTTGTGGTGGGGCCCTTGTCCTGAACTTCAATTTAAAATGTTAAAAGGACCTTATAAGCTATGAACCAAAAAAAAAACAAGCATAAAGCACCTCTCTCCCTGCAAAATAATTCCTCACAGGCCAGTATCCCGTAACCAAGTCACCCTTTATTTACCCTAGAGAATCCTTGACAGTGATCCAGATTCCCAGGACCTGATCAGGTATACCCTAGAATTCTGTGGGAAGCTAGGGAACTGATTGCTGGGCCCCTTGCTGAGATATTTGTATCATTGATAGCCCTAGGTGAGATGCTGGAAGACTGCAGGTTAGCTAACGTGATGCCACTATTTAAGAAAGGTGGTGAGCCTGACATCAGCAGTGGGCAAGTTGTTGGAGGGAATCCTGTGTGAGACAGGATTTACACATATTTGGAAAGGTAAGGCCTGATTAGGGATAGTCAACATGGCTTTGTGTGTGGGAAATTGTGTCTCATTAATTTGATTGAGTTTTTTGAAGAAGTAGGAAGAGGAGTTTTTGAAGAGGATTGATGATGGAAGACTGGTGGACGTGATCTGTATGGACTTCAAAAAGACATTTGAAAAGGTTCCTCATAGTTTGCAAGGTTAGAACACATGGAATGTAGGGAGAACCAGCCATTTGGATACAGAACTGGTTCAAAGGTGGAAATCAGAGGGTGGTGGTGGGGAGGAGTTGATTTTCAGACTGAAGGCCTATGGTATGCCACAGGGATCAGCGGCAAATGTAGCATATGAGTTGCAGGGTATTCTGATAGAAGCAGAAACGCTTGCCAGTCCAGCTGAGGTCGGAGAACACCACTTGAGTGGAGGCAATTGTATATTCTCACCCAGAACAGAGGGACTCCAGGTCAGCTCTCAGCAAAACCAAGCCTCAACTAAATGCTTAAAATTTTTGTCAGGATCCTGGCTGGCTGGCTGTCGTAGTTGCTGCTGGCATGGGGACTCAAGAAAGCACTACAGTACCACTGGACCTAAATGGAGTAACAGAACTCATAGATCAGTACCTAGGGGAGTGTACACATTGGCAAGTCCACCTACATCTGGTTCGGAACAATTAAATTGCTTAGTAACATCCAAATCAGGACCAATCAAAATAAACACCTGATTAATTGGTCATCCAGTTCTAGAGGAGGTCGAGATCAGGGTGGCCATTTCAGTGATCGCAGAACCAGTCTTTAAGAAAATTTGCCTGGGACTCTAACCCTTAGGATTGCACAAGACTTCAGCTCAAACGAGAAACTATCCCGGGGAGTCTTTACAGATTAAGGGTACAACTTTGGTCCTGGTCTCTTATGAGAAGCAGATGGTTCAGTTACCACTAATTGTATTGAAAGGCTTGGGCCCAAGGTTGGTGGGGCAAAATTATTTGAGAAAGATTCCCCTAGATTGGCTCAACATTGGATTATAAAATGGCTGCCTAAGTGAAGTCCTAATTCAGTACTTGGAGGTTTTTCAGGAAGGTCTAGGGACTATCAAAAGGAGGCAAGGCCACCTTGCATGTTGACCAGGAAGCAAATTCACAATTCTGCAAGCCCCACCTAGTGCCATTTGCTTTACGGGTAAAAGTACAGACAGAAATCAGAAGGCTGGTAGGCGAAGGAAACATGAAAGCAGCCCAGGATTGAGCAGGACTCGTCATACTGATTGTGAAGCCTGACGTGTCGTTTCATCTTTGAGGGAATTTTAAACAAATGGGAAAGAGCCTTTCGCAGGTGGATAAATACCTAATCCCTCACAAAGAGGATTTACAGTCAGTTCTGATATAATGAGTGTTGCTTCAACATGAAAATCGAAAGAACTGCGGATGCTGTAAATCAGG
>NC_063360.1:54214-81781 GCF_021869965.1 Rhincodon typus | reverse complement strand
ATTCTGAGGAAGGGTCACTGGACCCGAAACGTTAACTCTGTTTTTCCCTTCACAGATGCTGCCAGACCTGCTGAGCTTATCCAGCAACTTTGTTTTTGTTTCTTCAATATGAATTGGCTGTAACATGATTGAAGAATAGGAGTACGTTATTTGTAAAATACAAACATTCCCTGCCTCTAGAACATAGAACAGAACAGCACAGTACAGTCCCTTCGGCCCACGATGTTGTGCCGACCTATTATCTCGCTAAGAGCAAACTACCCTGCATACCCTACATTATACTGTCATCCATGTGCCTATCCAAGAGTTGCTTAAATGTCCCTAATGTATCTGGCTCCACTACCACTGCCGGCAGTGCATTCCACATGTCCACCACACTGTGTAAAGAACCTACCTCTGACATCTCCGCTATACCTTCCTCCAATCACCTTAAAATTATGTCCCCTCGTAATAGTCATTTCCACCTTGGGAAACACTCTATCTATGCCTCTCATCATCTTGTACACCTCTATCAAGTCACCTCTCATCGTTCTTCGCTCCAATGAAAAAAGCCCCAGCTCCCTCAACCTTTCCTCATAAGACCTGCCCTCTAGTCCAGGCAGCATCCTGGTAAATCTCCTCTGCACCCTCTGTAAAGCTTCCACATCCTTCCTATAATGAGGCAACCAGAACTGAACACAATATTCCAAGTGTGGTCTAACCAGGGTTTTATAGAGCTGCAGCATAACCTCATGGCTCTTAAACTCAATTCCCCTGCCAATGAAAGCCAACACACCATACGCCTTCTTTATAACCCTATCAACTTGGGTAGCAACTTTGAGGGGTCTATGGATGTGGACCCTAAGATCCGTCTGTTCCTCCCCACTGCCGAGAATACTGCCATTTACCCCGTATTCTGCATTCAAATTCGACCTTCCGAAATGAATCACTTCACACTTTTCTGGGTTGAACTCCATCTGCCACTTCTTTGCCCAGCTCTGTATCCTGTCAATATCCCATTGCAACCTACAACAGCCCTCCACACTGTCCACAACTCCACCAACCTTCATGTCATTGGCAAACTTACTAACCCACCCTTCCACTTCCTCATCCAAGTCAGTTATAAAGATCACAAAGAGCACAGGTCCTAGAACAGATCCTTGTGGAACACCACTGGTCACCAAGCTCCAGGCTGAATATTTTCCATCTACTACCACCTTCTGTCTTCTATTGAACAGCCAGTTGTGTATCCAGACAGCCAAATTTCCTTGAATCCCATGCCTCCTTACTTTCTGAATGAGCCTACCATGGGGAACCTTATCAAATGCCTTGCTAAAATCCATATACACCACATCTACTGCTCTGCCTTCATCAATGTGTTCTGTCACATCCTCAAAGAACTCAATAAGGCTAGTGAGGCATGAACTGCCCCTCACAAAGCCAGGCTGACTATTTCTAATCAAACTGTGCTTTTCCAAATAATCATAAATACTGTCTCTCAGAATCCTCTCCAATAATTTGTCCACCACAGAAGACAGACTGACCAGTCTGTAATTCCCAGGATTATAGAATCTTCATAGAATCCCTGCAGTGTGGAAACAGGCCCTTCAGCCCAACAAGTCCTCAGAGCATCCCACTCAATCCCATCCACCTATAACCCACCTAATCTACACACCTCTCAATGCTATGGGCAATTTTCCATGGCCAAATCAACCTAGCCTACACATTTTTGGACTGTAGGAGGAAACCTGAGCACCCAGAGGAAACCCACGCAGACATGAGGAGAATGTGCAAACTCCACACAGACAGTCACCCAAGGGTGGAATTGAACTTGGGTCCCTGGCGCTGTGAGGCAGCAGTGCTAACCACTGAGCCACTATGCCACCCATTATCCCTATTCCCTTTCATGAACAAGGGAATGACATTTGCCACCCGCCAATCATCTGGTACTACTCCAAAAAAATGCAAAACAGACTGCAACCAACCAGCTGCAGAGACAGAAATGCACATTTCAAACACCACAATCGTATTTGAAGATCTAACTCTGGCATTCAAGTCTGCCATTACAATCAGAAATCATTCAGTAGTATTCAATGTTACATTACAGCTTAATGTAAGTTGAGTCTACCTTTATCCTCATTACCATTTTAAGTTTGTTCACAAAGTACTGATCTAACGTAATCTTAAAGTGATTTGGCTGGAGTCTTATATGTTATATATGTTACAGTCTGATGTAAATGTGCTTCCAGTTCAAAAAAGCATGTTGCGATGCTTCATTTACAACAAGCGCAAAACCATTCTTGTCATCTTCTAGCAATCCTGAGTATAGCATGGTACCTTTTTCCTTTGAAATGCTTGTTAGTCATGTCCTGGTCAATGGTATTAACGAGATATCCAACATTTTAATTGAGTGACCAGTCATCTTGCTGATAAAAGGAATATGATACACTACACTGGCAACAGTTACCAAACTGAGTCTTTTTGTAAACCTTGAGTGGACAGTTCTCCAAATAGAACATAGAATAATCCTAGAACACTACATCTTTGAGTTTCAGATTCGATATAAAGTCAAGTTTGACACTGCAGGATTTCTAGCTCTTTGCACTATTCTTTATTCCTTCATGCAGCTATGAACCAGCAGGCTGTAGTTAGCACTAAAGGGGGCACCATACTGTAGATCATACCAGTATCTCTTATCGCTTCCTAAAAGTTAAGGTTGTACAGGAAATACACGGATTATTTTTTATTTGGCACGTACTTCAAAGTTAATGGTTCATCAACAAATAAAGCATGGTCAATGGGATATGTTTAACACTCAATAGAATTGGCAGAAACATATCCAATTTAACTTTAGTGCATTGAGGCATACTGGAGGAGGTTGATTCTGGGTATGGATTACTGTCTTGAGAGGGTTCTTTTGGGGCTTGACAGGATAGGTGTGGTAAGGTGTTGCCCATTTAAGACAGAGATTTTTTCTCTCTTAGATGGGAGTGAATCTATGGAATTCGTTACTGCAGAGGGCTGTTGAGGCTAAGTCGTCAAGCACATGCAAGGTTGAGGTAGATTTTTAATCAGTAAGGCTATCAAGGGTTACAGGGAGGAAGGAGGAAACTGGAGTTAAGGATAACCAAATCAGCCATGATCTTTATCGAATAGCACTGCAGACCCAATGCCTACTTCTGCATTCTATGGTCTAAACTTGTCACACTGCTATGGACCCTCCCACCTGTACCAGCACTACAGGATCTTAGTTTTGCACCCCCCAGCAGTGCTGAAACTCCTATGGTCTATCTAGTGCTACTTCTGCTTCCCAAATTGCTTTAGATTTTTTATTTGACTAGTTGGATAATGCATGATGGAAGTATAATACAATAACAATCGGATCTGAATTATATTTGTGTGTGCTGGTTTAGCTAAACCCTTCCCTTTAAAGCCACGTCACTACAGAACCTCAGTCATGTGCAATAACACACAAGATTAACTAGGCTTTTTCACAATACCTTGTTTTCATCCAGAAACTTCAGTTTGACTGATATACTTCCTCGAAGCTTGTCAAATTTCTCTTTGTTAATCTGGAACCGTTGTTGAGACTGCTCAATTTTTGGAATTGTAACGGCATCGCGAGGGCCAACCTTCAGTTCACCTAATTCAGTTCGGTATGCGTCATACTTTATCCTGCAGCACAAATCATACAACAACATAAGTCATAAAAATTACCATTTCAAATTAATGACATTGAATTAAAGCAGCGACTGAAAAGGAATCTTTTTCTCAGGATATCAGAGTCAATGCATGAAGGTACATTTTGCAATATGTTCCATATGATCACAGGATATGCAGAATTGTATGCTACAAGGATCAAAAAAAAGCATAAATACAACTCAAAAGGTTTCATCACCTCAGAGGCAGCAGCAGGTTAATTTTTAATTATGATGTGGTGTTAATGAGTAAATTTTCTACATGACCTTATCAAAATACTGCCCAAGACAATCTGATAATTACAGAAGTAATAAATATCATGCAATATTTTCCTATGTTGTATAAAGTTGGATAGCATGCGTTGTATAATCTGTTCATACTTCAGTATGACTTAGTTCAATTTCTCTTATTGTTCCTCAATTTCTCTTGTTGTTCCAGTGCTGATATTACATCATAAAAGGTGTTACCATTGTCCCCAGAGAAAGACTGCTGCTCACAAAGCACCGTGTGTTTAATTATAATTTCAATTCTTACAAAAAAGAGAGGACAAGTTGTGCTTGTTTACAATAGCTGCCAGGTCTCATGCTTCAAGGCAATGATGTAACATAGTCACTGGGTTCAGATAACCTTGCAAAGACATTTGAAACCCTAGATTTCACTGCAGCATTGTAGCTCTCCAAGTCGGCTTCATATTCAACAAATCATACCTGATTTGTCATGCCTGACAAATCTGCTAGAATCCTTTGAGGAAGTAACGAGCAGGGTAGACCAAGGAGAGCCAATGGATGTTATCTACCTGGCCTTCAAGAAGGCCTTTGACAAGGTGCCGCACAGGAGGCTGCTGAGTAAGATAAGGGCCCATGGTGTTAGAGGCAAGATGCTAGCATGGATAGAAGATTGGCTGTCTGGCAGAAAGCAGAGAGAGGGAATAAAAGGGTCTTTCTCAGGATGGCAGCCGGTGACAAGTGGTGTTCCGCAAGGGTCAGTGTTGGGACCACAGCTTTTCACTTTATACATTAATGATCTAGATGAAGGAACTGTGGGCATCCTGGCTAAGTTTGCAGGTGATACAAGGATAGGTGGAGGGTCAGATAGTATTGAGGATGTGGGGAGACTGCAGAAGGATTTGGACAGTTTAGGAGAGTGGGCAAAGAAGTGGCAGATGGAATACAACGTGGGAAAGTGTGAGGTCATGCATTTTGGTAAGAAGAATAAAAGCATTGACTATTTTCTAAATGGGGAGAAAATTCAGAAATCTGAAGTGCAAAGAGACTTGGGAGTTCTAGTCCAGGATTCTCTCAAGGTAAACTTGCAGGTTGAGTCTGTAGTCAGGAAAGCAAATGCAATGTTGGCATATATTTTGAGAAGACTTGAATATAAAAGCAGGGATGTACTACTGAGGCTTTACAAGACTCTGGTCAGGCCACATTTGGAGTATTGTCTGCAGTTTTGGGCCCCATATCTTAGGAAGGATGTACTGGCCCTGGAGCAGGTTCAGAAGTGGTTCATGAGAATGGTCCCAGGAATAGAAAGTTTACCAAATGAGGAACATCTGAGGACTCTGGGACTATACTCATTGGAGTTTAGAAGGATGAGGAAGGATCTAATTGAAACTTACAGAATACTGAAAGGCCTGGACAGAGTGGATGTTGTTTTCATTTGTAGGAGAGACTAGGACCCAAGGGCACAGCCTTAGAGTAAAGGGAAGACCTTTAAGAATGGAGATAAGGAGAAACTTCTTCAGCCAGAGAGTGGTGAATCTATGGAATTCACTGCCACAGAAAGCTGTGGAGGCCAGGTCATTGAGTATATTTAAGACTGAGATAGATAGGTTCTTGATTATCAAGGGGATCAAGGGTTACAGGGAGAAAGCGGGAGAATGGGGTTGAGGAACTTATCAGCCACGATTGAATGGCGGAGCAGACTCGATGGGCCGAATGGCCTAATTTCTGCTCCTATGTCTTATGGTCTTATACGAAAAAGTTGCAAGGGTTCATAAGCTATTTATTTCTGGATTACTGTTGAAAATGAGACTCCCTAAATGGTTTAGCATGTTTGTTCAGTGAGTAAGTGACCTTTACAGAGAAGAGAAATTCCACGTTCTATGCTGAATTAGTAAATTGCAGCTGGACTTGTGGAAGCATGTTAGCGCTCTGAGTTTTTGGGGGCTGGGAGGAAGAGAAGAAAAGATAAGCCAGAAATATCATCTCTTATCTCAATTCAGTGAACCCCATTAAAAACTGTATGGACGTTGTCTTTGGTTCAGCTGCAAAACTGTGTACTTACAGAATACTTTGATGTAAGAAATATTAGAATTAAGTAAAGATAACTCCAAAGACATGAGGATGCAAGTGGTCAGACTTGATTGGTACGGAAGCAAAGCAGGGAAGTTGGTGGTACAGCAAAGGCAAGAGTTTCTTGGGACAATTCAGGAGGCACAGCATAAATTCATCCCAAAGAAGAAGAAAGATGCTAAGGGTAGGATGAGGCAACCCTTGTTGACTAGGGAATCCAGGGTTAGCATAAGAGCAAAACAAAAGGCATACAAGGTGGTGAAGATTAGGGGGAAGTCAGAAGCCCTGGAAAACCAGCAGAGGATAACTAAATAAAGTAATAAAGGGGGAGAAGATGAAATATGCGAGTGATCTGGCAAGTAATATAAAAGAACTTTTCACAGTGGATGACACCATCAGAATACCAGACTTGAACAGAGTCAGGGGGCAGAGATCAGTGTGGTGGCCATCATGATGGAGAAGGTGCTTGGGAAGCTGAATGGTCTGAACATGGACAAACCACACTGATCAGATGGACAAGACCCCAGAATTCTGAAGGAGATTGCTCAGGAAATTGCAGACGTGTGGATGGTGATCTTTCAAGAATCATTCGAGTCAGAGACGGTCCCAGAGGACTGGAAAATGGCAAATGCATCTCTCCTGTTTAAGTAGGAAAGCAGAAGACAGGAATCTATAGGTCAATTCTTCTGACCTCGGTCATTGGTAAGACTTCAGAGTCCATTATTAAGGATGTGACTGCAGAGTACTCGGCAGCGCATGGTAAAAATAGGGTTGAGTCAGTCTGGCTTTTAAGGTCAAGTCATGCTCGACAAATCAAAAATACATCCTTTAAGGACTAATGATCAAATTAGACAAAGGAGATGTAGATGTGATCTATCACGATTTCCAGAAGTCCTTTGACAAGGTACCCTACAGGAAATGTGCAAAATGAGTCGAGTTGAGGAATCACAAAGGAGAAAAGACACTGATGGAAATTATGTACAGAGCCTGCTAGCTGTGATCACGATGTGGGCCAGGAAATGAAGATTCTTCAGGCAAGGTACTGGCATAAATGGACGTTGCCTGATTGTCTGAAGGCAGACAAGAGCGTTAAATGGGTCTGTTTAAGGTTAGCAGCTAGCCACGAGTGGAGTTCCACAAAGGTCCATGTTGGGACAATAACCATTCACATTGTGCTTGAACGATCTGGAGAAAGGACCTGTAGGCATTGTTGCTAAGTTTACAGACGACATGAAGGTAGGTGGAGCACAAGTAGCAGTGAGGAAATGTGGAAGTTGTGGACGGTCCTGGACAGGCCATGAGTGTGGACAAACAAGTAGCAGAGGAAATACAGTGTGGGAAAGTGTGAGGTTATGCAATTATGAAGTAGGCAGAATAGGAAGAATAGCTTCGGAAATCTGAAGCACAAAAGAACTTTGGAGTCCTAGTTCAGGATTCTCTCAACATTAATATGTAGATTCATATGGCAGTTAGGAAGGCAAATGCAATGTCAGCATTCGTTTCAAGAGGGCTAGAATAAAAGAGCTGAGATGTACTCCTGAAGCTGTAGAAGGCTCTACTCAGATAGCATTTGGAACACTGAGAGCAGTTTTGGGCCCAGTATCTAAGGAGGAATGTTCTGCAGGGAATCTAAAGGAGGTTTAGAAGAATAATCCTGAGGATGAAGCCATGTCATATGAGGAGTGGTTGAGGACTCTGGGTCTGTAATCAATGGTCTTTAGCAGGATAGTTGGAAAATGACAGAAACTTAATGAATTCTGAGAGGCCTTGATAGTGCAGATGTGGGGAAGATCTTTCCAGTTGTGGGAGTGATTACGTTGTGGGGTCATAGCCTCGGAGTGAAGGGACAATCCTCTAGAAAAGAGATGAGGAGGAATTTCTTCAGGCAGAGGGGGTTAGTCTTTGGAACACATTGCTGCAGAGGGCTGCGGAAGCCAAGTCATTGAGTGTTCTAAAGAGAGAGATAGATAGGTTCTTGATTGGTAAGGGGATTGGGGGTTACAGGGAGAAGGCAGGAAAATTGGGCTGAGAAACATGTCAACTGTGATTGAATGGCAGAACAGACTCAATAGGCTTTCATATGTGGCAGTCTTATTCGATCAGATATTCACAAAAGCTTGGTCAATGAGGTAGATTTCCAGATCATCTTAAAGGAGGAAAGTGAGGTCAAGTGGCAGAGACCAAAGGAATTTATTCCATTGATTACGGCCTGGGCAGGGTCACCAATAATAGAGTGATTAAAATTTAGGGTACAAAAGAGAGAATTAGTGGTGTGCAGATAGCATAATGAGAGCATTGTCACAGCAAAGCCCACCCACCATTTCCCACAAACACTTTCTACCCCAAGTTTGGCAGAGTCTGCGGACGCCGCATCGGACTGTACAGTCACCTATAGACTCACCCGGAGAGTGGAATCGAGTCACCCTCGTCTGCGAGGAACTTCCAATAATGGTGATGAGCGATGGTTTGCAGCTATCTCGGAGGGCCCCGGCTTAGTGATTAAAGATAGAGAGGAGTGAGGCCATGGAGGGATTGACAAACCAAGATAAATATATTAAAAGCAAGCCATTATTTTACCAGGCCAAATTTCTGATGAAGGGTCTAGGCCCGAAACGTCAGCCTTCCTGCTCCTATGATGCTGCTTGGCCTGCTGTGTTCATCCAGCTCTACACCTTGTTATCACACATTCCATGAAAGTGTTTTATAACATGGATTCGACACACAGAATGACCTTATGGGCTCTATCCCAAAATATTGAGGGAGGCAAGAGAACAAAGTGCCGGAGCATTAGCAGGCGTATTTTTTGCATCCTCTGTGGCCACGAGCGAGGTCCCAGAGGACTGGAGAATAGCCAATGTTGTCCCATTGTTTAAGAAGGGTAGCAGTGATAATCCAGGAAATTGCAGGTCTGTGAGCCTCACATCGGTAGCAGAGAAATTTTTGGAAAAGATTCTCAGGGGCAAGATCTATGCACATTTAGAAGCAAATGGAGTTATTAGCGATAGACAGCATGGTTTTGTCTGTGGAAGGTTGTGCCTCACTAACTTGATCCAGTTTTTTGAGGGGGTGACGAGGATGAACGATGAGGGAAAAGCGATTGATGTTGTTAACATGGACTTCACTGAAGCCTCTGACAAGGTCCCTCATGGCAGACTGGTACAAAAGGTGAAGTCATATGGTATCAGGATGAGCTCATAGGACAGATACAGAACTGGCTGAGTCATTGGAGA
Organism: Rhincodon typus; assembly: GCF_021869965.1. Lineage (NCBI taxonomy): Eukaryota > Metazoa > Chordata > Chondrichthyes > Orectolobiformes > Rhincodontidae > Rhincodon > Rhincodon typus. Next base: position 72,579 of record NC_063360.1, on the reverse strand, counting down.
CAGAGGGGAGCAGTGGAAGGATGCTTTTTGTAATGCAGTGTTGTAACAAGTAGGAGTGTTCCATAGGGATCAACTGTTTGTGGCCTACATAAATGATTTGGAGGAAATTGTGGCTGATGTGATCAGTAAGTTTGCGATAATACAAAGATTGGTGGAGTTGCAGACAGTAAGGAGGATTGTCAGGGCATACGTCAGGATATAGAGCATTTCAAGACATGGGCAGAAAAATGGCAGATGGAGTTTAATCTGGACAAATGTGAGGGGATACATTTTGCAAAGACAAGTACAGATGAAAGTTATACAGTAAATGGCAGAATCCTAAGGAGTATTGATATGCAGAGGGATCTGGGTGTGCAGGTCCGTAGATTACTCAAGGAGGCAACACAGGTAGATAAGACAGTTAAAAAAAAGGCCTATGGCATGCTTGCCTTCATTAGAAGGGGCATTGAGTATAAGGACAGGCAAGTTTTGCTGCTGGTCTATGGAACGTTAGTTTGGCCACACTTGGAATGTTGCATTCAGTTCTGGTCACCACACTACCAGAAGGATGTGGATACTTTGGAGAGGGTACAGAGAAGGTTTACCAGGATGTTGCCCGGTATGGGGAATTGTAGCTATGAAGAAAGGTTGGATAGACTGGGTTTCTTTTCGCTAGAATGCAGGAGGTTGAGCAGTGATCAGATAGAAGTTTAAAAGATTGTGAATGGCATGGATAGAGTGGAAAGTATGAGGCTTTTGCCAAGGTGGAAGGGTCAATTACTAGCGGACACAGGTTCAGGATATAGGGGGCCGGGAGTATAAATCAGATGTGCGTGGCGAGTTTTTCACACAAAGGATGATGAGTGCCTGGAACAGGCTGCTAAAGGTGGTAGTTGAAGCAGCAGCTTTCAAGAAGCACCTGGACAAATAAACAAATAGGAAGGGAATAGAGGGATACGGATCACGCAAGTGAAGACAGTTTTAGTATGGAAGAACAAACTGCGTCAGCACAGGCTTGGAGGGCCAAAAGGCCTGTTCCTGTCCTGTACGTTCCTGGTTCACAAAACTCAATCCCCCTTCGAGAAACACAACAGATGCTACTATTGAGTTAACTATAGCAAATAGAAATCAACTGTATCACAGTGATATTGCACTAATGATCATTTTTTGGCTGCAAAACAGCTCGTTATCTGCCTGCTTACATATTGAATGCACCTTGTATAGTGTATAATAACTGGAAGTAGCATGGATCCAGTCAGGAGAAAGGATTTTATGTAAGTAGAATATGGTAGCAGACCTACTTGATTGGGAATGTGCATCCTGAGTATTATTTAAAGTTGGGGTCACTCATCCCCAAGGGGTCTCGCACAGTTAGGTTGGCAATGATTCCCTTCTCATTACACAGTACCCAGTCTAAGATGGCCTGCTCTCTAGTTAGTTCCTCCATCTTTTGGTCAAGAAAACCATCCCCTATACACTCCAGGAATTCCTCTCCTATGGCATTGTGGCTAATTTGATTTGTCCAATCTAAGTGCAGATTAAAATCACTCATGCTAAATGGAAAAGCCCTGGGGAAAATTGATGCACAGAGAGATCTGGGTGTTCAGGTCCATTGTATCCTGAAGGTGGCAACGCAGGTTGATAGAGTGGTCAAGAAGGCAAACGGCATGTTTTCATTCATCGGACAGGGTATTGAGTACAAGAGTTGGCAGGTCATGTTACAGTTGTATAGGACTTTGGTTCGATCACATTTGGAATACTGCGTACAGTTCTGGTTGCCACATTACCATAAGGATGTGGATGCTTTGGAGAGGGTGCAGAGGAGATTCACCAGGATGTTGCCGGGTATGGAGGGCGCTAGCTATGAAGAGACGTTGAGTAGATTAGGATTATTTACATTAGAAAGACAGAGGTTGATGGGGGGACCTGATTGAGGTCTACAAAATCATGAGAGATATAGACAGGGTGGATAGCAAGAAGCTTTTTCCCAGAGTGGGGGACTCAATTACTTTGGGTCACGATTTCAAGGTGAGAGGGGAAAAATTTAAGGGAGATACGCGTGGAAAGCTCTTTACGCAGAGGGTGGTGGATGCCTGGAACGCATTGCCAGCAGCGGTGGTAGAGGTGGGCACGATAGCGTCATTTAAGATGTATCTAGACAGATACATGAATGCGCAGGGAGCAGAGGGATACAGATCCTTGGAAAATAGGTGACAGGTTTAGATAGAGGATCCAGATCAGCGCAGGCTTGGAGGCCGAAGGGTCTGTTCCTGTGCTGTAATTTTCTTTGTTCTTTATGATCACTGATATTACCTTATCACATGCATCTCTAATTTCCTATTTAATGCCATTCCCAACATCACCAGTGCAGTTTGGGGGTCTATGTATGATACCCACTAATGTTTTTTGCCCCTTGGTATTTCTCAACTCGACCCATACAGACTCCACTTTGTTAGAGCTAATATCCTTTCTCACTATTGTGTTAATTTCCTCTTTAACCAAAAATGCCACTCCATCACTTTTTCCTTTTTGCCAGTCCTTCCTAATTACTGAACACCCTGGGACATTCAGCTCACATGCCCAGTCACCCTGCAGCTATGTGTCCGTAATCCCAATTATATCATACCTGTTTACATCTATCTGTGCAGTTACTTCATCCACTTTATCGTAAATGCTCCACACATTAAGGCATAAAGCCGTTAAGCTTGTCTTTTTAACATTGTTTGTCTCGCTCTTATTGTTCTCAATAGCCCTGTTTGAATTTTGTCATAGGCAGAGAAACCAATCACTTTTCTTTTTCCTTTCCTAATTTTCGATTTTGTTCTTGCTCCCTCCTTCTCTGACTCCTTACACACAGTTTCCCACCCCCCTGGCATATTAGTTTGAACCCTCCCCCACCACTCTAGCAAAAACACCCACTAGGACTTCAGTCCCAGTCCTGCCCAGCCGTAACATGTCCAATTTGTACGGGTCCCACATCCCCCAGAGCCAGTTCCAATGCCCCAGGAATCTGAAACCCTCCCCCGACACCATCTTTTCAGCCATGTATTCATCCGATATATCCTTTCATTTCTACTTTGACTAGCACGTGGCACTGGTAGTAATCGTGAGATCACTACCTTTCAGGTCTTTGATCTTAGCTCCCCCTATTCTGCTTTTAGGATCTCATCCCATTTTTTTTACCTATGTTGTTAGTACCGAGGTGTACAACGACCACTGGCTGTTCACCCTCCCCCTCCAGAATGTCCTGTACACGCTCCAAGACATCCTTCAGCCGTGCACCAGGAAGGCAACATACTACCCTGGAGATAACAAGGTGTAGAGCTGGATGGACAGAGCAGGCCGAGCAGCATCAGAGGAGCAGGAAAGTTGATGTTTCGGGTCTAGACCCTTCTTCAGAAATCCTACTATCAGTTCCTACTATCTCTCATACTATCGTGGAGTCTTGTTTGCGGCCACAGAAATGCTTGTCCATTCCCCTTACAATGGAGTCCCCTATCACTATTGCCCTGGCAGACTTTTTCCCTTCCCCTCTGCAACCGAACTAACCATGATGTAATGAGTTTGGCTGCTGCTGCTTTCCCCTGAGAGGTCATTCTCTTCAAAAGTATCCAAAACGGTGTATCTGTTTTGCAGGGGAATGGCCCCAGGAGATTCCTGCACTACCTGCCTATCTCTCTTGCTCTGTCTGGTGGTCACCCATTCTCTTCCTGCCTGCAGAATCTGAGCCTGCGTTGTGGCCACCTCTCTAGACATGCTATCCACGATACTGTCTGCCTCGCGGATGCCCCACAGTGTACCCAGCCGCCACTCCAGCTCTGAAACTCGAGCTTCGAGGAGCTGTAGCTGGAGACACTTCCTGCACACATGCTGACCTGGGGGATTGGAACTGTCCCCAGCCTGCCACATGGAGCACGAGGAGCAAATCAAGACTTTGAGCTCTCCTATCATGGTTTACCTCTTTAAATTATACCTTGAAGAGTACTTTATATTAGATTAAATCAAATCCAGTTATTGATGGCCCTCCTTTCCTGGCCTGTGTACTACCTTTACAGATTAGAAGCCAAAAAAAGTACTATAAGCAACAGAAGTTGTAAAGATTTACCTATTTTACCCGCAAATCAGCTGTCTCCCTTGTAGTCACCTGCAATCAGGCAAAACCACTCACTTGTGGTCCTCACAGTGACTTAGTTTCTAGTTAGAGAAAGAAGGAGAGAAACACTGAAATAACGTTTGGAAATTTGATGGCCCCATGACCATACTCCCTCCACAAACCACTGTTTGGCATTGGTGACTGCACCAATGCAAATCATTACCCCAATCAGCATCATCACAACCCTCTACTAGACACTTGTATTCTCTTGAACTCGGAGGGTGTCTTGCTAAGGCCTTCCTTCTGGTAATGGTGACTGCACCAATGCAAATCTTCACCCCGACACCAATCAGCTTCGTCACAGCCCTTTGCTAGACCAATAGACCTTTATTGTTTTTCAGTTCCACCCAAGTAACTTCACTGGACGCACTCCCCCGAATATCCTCCCTAAGTACAGCCATAAAGTTATCCCTAACAAAATTAGCACCACTCCCCCTCTTTTCTTGCCCCCTTTCTATCCTTCCTCTCGCATCTATACACTAGAATATTTAACTGCCAGTCCTGTCCATCCTTGAGCCACATCTCTGTAATATCTATGATAGCCCAGTCCCATGTTCCCAACCTGTCCGGCCTCTGGCATTGAAATAAATGCAGTTTAATTGATCACTCCAACCTCATTCTCTACTTTGCTCCTGCCTGCCTTGACTGTTTGACTTGCTCTTTTTCCAAACTGCACCAGCCTCAGACTGATCTCTTTTTTCCACTATCTCTCTGGGTCCCAAACCCACTCCCCAACTTTGGTCCAAATCATCCATGCCGACCAGAAGTCCTAAATTAATCTTGTGCCATTTTCCAGCATTTGGCCCATATCCCTCGAAACCCTTCCCATTCATATACCCATCCAGATGCCTTTTAAATGTTGGAATTGTACCGGCCTTGACCACTTTCTCTGGCAGCTCAGTCTAAACACACACCACCATCTGCGTGAAAGGGTTGCCTCTTATGTCCCTTTTAAATTTCCCCTCTCATCTTAAACCTGTGCCCTCTAGTTTCGGACTCCACCATCCTGAATAAAAGACCTTGTCTATTTAGCCTACCCGTGCTCCTCATGATTTTATAAATCTCTATAGGGTCACTGCTCAGCCTCCGACATTCAGGGAAACTAACCCCAGCCTATTCAGCTTCTCCCTCTAGCTCAAACCCTCCAAACCAGACAACATTGTTGTCAATCTTTGCTGAATCCTTGCAAGTTTAACAACATCCTTCCTACAGCAGGGAGACCAGAATTGCACACAGTATTCCAAAATTGGCCTAACCAATGTCCTGCACAGCTGCAACATGACCTCCCTACTCCTTTACTCAATGCACTGACTTATAAAGGCAAGCATACCAAATGCCTTCTTCACTATCCTGTCTACCTGCGACTCCAATTTCAAGGAACTAAGAACCTGATAGAAATGTAACCTCCACACTATGTGATTTCAGCTGGAGCTCCTTCATGCAATAAGTTGGATGAGGAAGAGGGGGCAATAAAGATCAGAAATGGTTCAAAATTATAAGCGAAAGTGTCAAGTGGGAGAAACAGTTTCTAAAGGCATTATGCCCAGTAATCAGAGGATTCTGATTGAAGATAACTGGCAAAAAAATAAGCTGGGAGAAGCAGCACAGAATTGTTCCAGCAACGCAGTCATCATGAATGATTTTGCACATTAATATTATTTACTTGTGAGCCCGGCTGGAATGCAGTTGGAGACAAGTTGATTGTAATGGGTATGGGGGAGTTCGATCAAGCCGAGACTTGCCTATAATGTCTGCAATGGAGAGTGTGATGAGAATTCACTAAACAGCAACTCTGAACGTAAAGCCTCTGCACAAGCAAGAGATTTGAATGTGAACTGAAAATGGAGCTCTGTGCACTTTTTCCTGAAGCCATTGTGAGAAGATGACTCTGATCCTGCGCCAAACATTTGTCCATATGTGAATGTGTCAAAAAATATTCATGAAGTCTACAAAGCTGGTACAATGCAGGCTCTCTGTAAGCACAATTCAACTAGTCTCATTCATTAATCTTTTCATCAGAACAGAGAGTCACCAAACTTGAAATGTTAACACTGCTTTCTTGCTGCACATGCTGCCAGACCTGCTGATTTTTGTTTCTCGCCCCCCACCGTACCTTGAATGTATTATTAAAGGATTGTCTTCATCGTTCCAGCTGTGGTCTGACAATGGGCAAGCTTACCAATTACTAATGCTAACTCTACAAGATGAAAGATAAAAGACATTTTCATTTCATAGATAATCCAGCTGGGACGGCATATAAATTCAGGGAAGGAAAGAAAACTTCTCTCCCAACTTCCGTACTGTAATTCCATAAATATGGATTGGGCCATATCATCAGTTTTGCAGGCTTCAGAAATAATTTTTGATGCACTCAGGTCAGGTCAGACATCTGGTTCAGGATCGGAGTCATCTTCTCGTTGTTGCTTTTATTCATTGTTGTGGAATGTGGGCATCGTTGGCTGGCCTTGACAAGGTGGTGGTGAGGATTGTGGCTTCCGAAATAATTGCACAGAGTTAAATATTCACCTCATATTTAAATCTCTTGTTTGTGCAGAGACTTTACGTTCAAAGCTGTTGCCCAGTGAATTCTCTGCACCACCTCCTCTGGAGACATCTGGTGTAGGACTTAGCATGACCAAACTGCTCCATACGCGTTACAATCTCCAAGTGCATCTCAACTGGGATGACAAGTAAATAATGTAATCTCAAGTTGAGGTGTGCAACAATCAGTGCTGACTGTCAGTGTCTCTGGGGCTAGCAGCTGGAAGTGAAGCAATCTCATGGAACCTGGAGAACGTTTAAAAAGCAGGAAAATTAAAATTGCACGGCAGCCATGAGAAGGAAACAAACTAAGTGTTGCTGGGTTTTGCCTTGTTTAATTTGTGATTAAATGTCTCATAATAGTCTGCAACAGGTTACTTGTTCCTAATCCCAACAAGAAATTCCCAATTGCCCTGATCACCTTCACAACATAGTATTTGGGAAATAAATTGCTAGGTAATCAAATCCACCTCCCTGGATACATATTGAACTCAGGAGCATTAATGCTGATCATAATCAATATGTGAGAGTGTTATTGCTGTGATAATCATGTAGTTTGTAAGGTTATTACGTTTTTGTGTCTTTAAATTTGGGGCACAAGAACAAGATCATGTGACATGTTCTGAAATCTCCATGCTAGGCAGTTTATTGATAAAAGATTAAAAAAAAGTTTACATTGTTTTACTGAGAAGAGGGTGCAAATTATTTACACTTGGAAACAAATGGCTGCAGTTCTGAGTTCACAAGGAGGAGACTCAGAGTCTCCCAAAATCCCAGAGAAGTGTTAAAGTAATCGGGTTGTAAACAGTCCATTCACTTCCACAGCCAAGCAGAGGTGAGGACATGAATACGATTTCAACATTGAGGCCAGTGTTTAGTGTTTAATGTTGCCATGGGAAAGAAGATAGGGAAAGTATATTGTGATCACTTGACAGATATCTTTAAGGGTCAATGGATACCACAAACAACACACAGCAGAAAGGAAAGAGTGTTTTTCACTTTGAGAGCTACCAAAGCTTGATACAGGAGGGAGAGTATCTCCACTCAAACAGATGCGTCCTGCAGTCTTCAGAATGCTCTCCTGATATGGCAATGGGCAAAAATGTATCCTTGCAACAGGCTTTACGGCTGACGTGTGATGTTTTAAAGAAGTTAACCACGAGCTAGTTCAATCGCAGTACAGGCTTGAGGGGGTGAATTGCCTGTTCCTATCTATTTCTCTACACATTCAACATTTGAACAATAATATCCCCATTGGTTACTACAAAGCTTAGGCATTTACACCTCACTAACAGACTACATCAGGATTCACTACATCAGAAATGAATCAATTAATTAATTAATTTGGTTTGTCCTGAGACCAAATCTCACTGAACATTCACTTGTTTGCTCAAAAATTTTGCACTTGCTTTATAGATTTCTCTGAACTGTTTCGGTGAAGAATCCTCCAATGTTGGCCAGTTTGCAATCTTTCTTAATTTAAAGCATTCATGCTTAACTGCAATCGAGATTATTCCACACAGAATTAAAATGAGTGCTTTTCCCAAGGATTTTTTATGGAATGTGACAGGCATTTTGCTGTGGTCAACAATGTCTCAGCAGCCAACAATGTCACCCTTCAAACAGCAGTACTGTCTCCTTCTACCAGTGACCCAGAAAGCAAATACACTACGTGGTGTGGCATTGAAATCAGGAAATCCCAGCTTTGATCCCTGAGGGCCCAACTGGAAAGTTGATTTTTGGGTGGAGTGGGATGGAGTGGGAGGATTGTATCAAATGTGACCATAGCATTCACAGTGGGTGAGATACTGGGGGAAGCATTGCTTGCCAAGTTTGCCAAATTAATGAAGGAGTTACATTGAATTTCAGCACAAAAATTGGCCATTTGACTCAACCAGTCTCTGCTGGAGTCTACATTTCACACAAACCTTCTTTTATTCAATTAAAAAAAAGAGAAAACTACACAGCTGCGAATCCTCGTAAACTAAAAAGAGGGAATTAAGGACGGAAATAGGGGTGAAGTGAAGGATTGGATTCTGGTTGATCTTCACAAAGGGAGAAAAAAGACAATCAGAAATGTTGAAGTTTAATACAAATCAGGCCTTGTAGTCCAGTGCACCCTTGCTCCCAGCTGAAAAATAAATGGCCAACATTTTGACTTCTCTCTGTCTTGGAGAAGTCTTGCCCACAGAGTGGGAATTAGGGAGGAGGGTGTCTCTGGGTTTTTCGCTATTTGGAGCAAAACTATGCCGTTATGCTCAGACTACTTGCATCAGCACATCTAATGAAGAATCTTAACAGAAATACTTTGACCTGGAGAATGGTTCAAAAGGAATACTGAACACCACAAGGCGTGGTTGAGTTGAATACCAGTGTCAAAAATCCCTACAGTGAAGAAAAAGACCTTCGGCCCACCAGTCCACACCAATCCTAGGAAGAGCATGCCACCCAGCCTGTAACCCTGCATTTCCCATCGCTAACACACCTAAACTACAGAGATAACAAGGTGTAGAGCTGGATGAACACAGCAGGCCAAGCAGCATCAGAGGTGCAGGAAAGCTAACGTTTCGCGCCCAGACCCTTCTTCAGAAATAGGGGAGGGGAAGGGGGTTCTGAAATAAATAGGGAGAGAGGGGGAGGCGGATAGAAGATGGATAAGGGAGAAGATAGGTGGAGAGGAAACAGACAGGTCACAGAGGCGGGGATGGAGCCAGTAAAGAGCGGCAAGGTGGCACAGTAGTTAGCACTGCTGCCTCACAGTGCCAGGGACCTGGGTTCGATTCCAGCCTTGGGCGACTGCCTGTGAGGAGTTTGCACATTCTCCCCGTGTCTGCGTGGGTTTCCTCCAGGTCCTCTGGTTTCCTCCCACAGTCCAAATATGTGCAGGTTAGGTGGATTGGCCATGCTAAATTGCCCATAGTGTTCAGGGAGGTGTAGATTAAGTAGGTTATAGGGGGATGGGTCTGGGTGGGATGCTCTGAGGTTCAGTGTGGACTTGTTGGGCCAAAGGGCCTGTTTCCACACTGTAGGGATTCTATGATTCCTAAAGGTGAGTGTGGGAGGGGATAGGTCAGTCCAGGGAGAATAGACAGGTCAAGGGGACAGGATGAGGCTAGTACGTAGGAGATGGGGGTGGGGCTTGAGGTGGGAGGAAGGGATAGGTGGGAGGAACGACAGGTATTTGTGGAGAAGCTAGATCAATACACAAGGATAGAGGATTATGCTGATAAGGTAAGAAGAAGAATGGGAGGTGGTGTGAGGTTGTTGGCTTGCTCGCCGAGCTGGCTGGTTATCATATGGATATTTCGTCACCATGCTATGTGACATCATCAGTACTACCTCAGATGAAGTGATGTTGTTCTACACCGCTTGGCATTTATATGATCCGGCCTGTTAAGTTGGGTTCTGTCATTTCCGGTTCTGTCCTGCATAGGTTTGTATATGGCATCTAATTCCACATGTTTGTTGATTGCATTACAGTTTGAATACCAGGCCGTTAGGAATTCCCGTTCGTGTCTGTGATTAGCTTGAGTTAGGATGGTCACGTTGTCCCAGTTAAATTGATGGTCTTCATTGTCGAGCACATGAGATAAGGGAAAGCTTGTCGTGTTATTCTGCTGCTAGCTGGTGTTCATGCATCCTGATGGCTAGTTTCCTTCCGGTCGAGCCGATGTAATGTTTATTGCAGTCATTCCAAGGTATTTTGTAAACTACGTTGGTCCTGCATGTCCTGGGTATGGGGACTTTGGTCCTTGTGAGCGTTTGTCAAAGAGTGGCTGTGGGTTTGTGTGCTATCATGATTCCCAGGTCATAGGAGTCTCATCAGTTCTGATACATCCTAGCTCAAGCCAATCACAGACACGCAGGGGAATTCCTAAAGGCCCAGTTTTCAAACCGTGATCCAATCAACACACATTGTGGAATTAGAAATAGGGAGTGGGGAGATACTAAAAAAAAAGTGAGAGAGACGAAGAGATTATCAGAAATAGTGAGAGGCAGAGAGAGGACCATAGATGGAGAAATATGAAAGAAATAGATTGAGAGGAAGAAAGAGAGCAGGCAAGGGACAGAATGAAGAGCAAGAGAGTGCAAGCAGCGCAAGTGTGAATGAGCGAGAGAAAAAAAACAGGAAAGGCAGGCAGGGCAAATGAAAGGAAGAGAGATCAGTGACAGAATTTAAGCCTGATAAATGTGAATTGATGCACATTGGGAGAAATAGCAAGACAAGGGAGTACTCAATGAATAGGAGGACACCAGGAAACTTAAGAGGAACAGAGAGATCTTGGTGTGCTTGTCCACAGTTCCCTGAAGGTGGCAGCACAGGTTAATAGAATTGTTAAGAAGGCACATCAGATGCTTGCATTTTTCAGTTGAGGCATAGTTTGTAAGAGCAGGCTGGTTATGTTGCAGCTGTACAAAACTTTGGTTAGACCACAGCTGGAGTACTTTGTGCAGTTCTGGTCAGTGCACGACAGGAAGGATCGAACAACCATGAACGGGGTGCAAGGAGAGAGACAAGGACATTGCCTAAGATGGATTTCAGATGTGAAGAGAAACAGTAAGCTCGGGTGGTTCTCTTTCGTGCAGAGAAGATTGAGGGATGACCTGATAGAGGTGTACAAGATTATCAGGGGCATGGGCACAGTGACCAGAAAACAGCTGTTCCCATTAGTCAAAGGGTCAGTAAGAAGGGGACATAACTTTAAAGTGAAAGGCAGGAGTTTCAGAGGGGATTGGAGGAAAACCTTCTCCACCCAGAGGGTGGAAGGGGTCTGGAATGCCAGGGAAGGCACTTAATGGGGCAAACTTCACAACATTCTAAAGGTACTTAGATAAGCATTTGAAATGTCATAATTTTGTGTGGTTGAGGATTTCATAACTTACCTAGTGAGACATGTGTATGTAGACATATACTTTTGGTGGTACTGGCTCAATGGGCTGAAGGACCTCTTGTATACTCTATGGATTCGTGAGTTAGATTAACTGGTGTGTGTATCTGTGGTGGGGAAATGGGGGGTGGAAGTTGGCAGGGAGTTGGTGTAGTTGATGCCTAGTGTTCATTGCTACACTACTAATGCAAAAACCAGCTCATGTTTGGAAGACCCAGATTTAAACTGCACCACAGCCAAAGGTGCAATTTGAATTCAATTGAATTCTGCAAATTAGACTCCAATGATGACTATGGAACCATTGCGGATTGTCAGAAAGACCTATCTGGTTCACTAATGTTCTCTAAGGAAGAAAACTGCCATCCTTACATGATCTGGCCTACATGTGACTCCAGTGCCACAGCAATATGGTTGACTCTTAACTTGTCTCTGGGCAATTAAGGATGAAGAGTAAGTGCTGTCCTTGCCAGCGATACCCTCATCTTATCAATGAATGAAAAGAAAATCCTCACTCAACCAATACCATCAAGCCAGGGGATTATTGCTGGGGATTATTGCTGGTTCAATGGAGAGCTCAGGAGGGTATGCCAGGAGCAACATCAGGCACGACTGAAAATGATATGTCAACCTATGAAGCTCCTAAACAGGACTGCTTGCATGTCAAACAGCATGTGATAGACAGAGCTAACCAAGACCACAACCAACAGATCAGATTTAAGCTCTGCAGTGCTGCCACATCCAGTTGTGAATAATGGTGGCTCAGTGCTTAGCACTGTTGCCTCACAGTACCAGGGACCCTGATTCGATTCCAGCTTCAGGCAAATGTCTGTGTGGAGTTCGCACATTCTGCATGTGTCTGCATGAATTTCCTCCCACAGTCCATAGATGGATTGGCCATGCTAAATTGCCCATGATGTCCAGGGATGTGCAGGCTAGCTGGATTAGCCACGGAAAATGCAGGTTTGCAGTGATAGGGTAGGGGCTGGGTACAGGTCGGCTGCTCTTCAGAGGATCAGTGTGGACTTGATGGGCTGAATGGCCTGAATTCACACTATAGAGACTCTACAATCACTGGAGGAGAAGGTTCCATAAATATCCCCATCCTCAATGATGGAAGAGCTCAGCACGCCAGTGCAAAAGATAAGGCTGAAGCATTTGCAGCTACCTTCAGCCAGATATCTCAAGTGGATGATCCATCTCAACCTCTTCCTGTAGTCTGCAGCATTATGGAAATCAGTCTTCAGCCAATTCGATTCACTACACGTGACATCAAGAAATGGTTGGAGGCACTGGATACTGCAAAGTCTACGGGCCCTGACAGCATTCAGGCAACAGTGCTGAAGACTTGTTCTCCAGAACTCGCTGCTCCCATAGCTGAGTTCTTCAAGTAAGTTACAACACTGGCATTGACCTGCCAATGGGGAAAATTGCTCATGTTTTGTCCTGTACATAAAAAGCAGGACAAATCCAACCCAGCCAATACTGCCCCATCAATCCACTCTCGTTCATCAATAAAGTCATGAAAGGTGTCATCACAGTGCTATCAAGCAGAACCTGTCGGCAATAACCAGTTTGGGTTCCACTAGGGCTGCTCAGCTCCTGACCTCATTACAGCCTTGCTTCAAACATGGACAAAATAGCTGAATTCAGAGATGACGTGAGAGTGACAGCTTTTGACACCAAGGCTGCATTCAACTGGGTGTGACATTACGGAGCCCTTGCAAAACTGGAATCAATGGCTATCAAGGGGCAAACTTTCCACTGGTTGGAGTTTTACTTGGCACGTAAGAAGATGTTTGTGTTTGCTGAAGGTCAGTCATCTCAGCTCCAGGACATCTCTGCAGAAGTTCTCCAGGTCAGTGTCCTAGGTCAAACCATCTTCAGCTGCTTCATCAATGACCTGCCCTACATCATAAGGATACTGAAGCAGTCTATGTTCAAATGCAACAAGATCTAGACAATATTCAGGCTTGGCTGACGAGTGGCAAGTAACATTTGTGCCACACATTTGCGGCCAGGCTATGAGCATCACCGAAGAGACAATATAACCACCGCTCCTTGACATTCAATGGTGTTACAATCAATGAATCCCCAACTATTAACATCCTGGGGATTACTATTGACCAGAAACTCAACTGGACAAGCCACATAAACACACTGGCTATGACAGCAATTCAGAGGTGAACAATACTGCAGCATGTAACTCACCTCCTGACTCCCCAGAGCCTAGCCATCATCTACAAGGTGCAAGTCAGGAGTGTGATGGAATACTCTTGACTTGCCTGGAAGGGTGCAGCTCCAACAACACTCAAGAAGCTTGACACCGTCCAGGTCAAGGCAGCCCATTTGATTGACACCATGTCCACAAACCTCCACACTGATCACCGATGTTCAGTAGTAGCAGTGTGTGCTATCTATAAGATGCACTGCAAAAGTTCACCAAATATCCTCAGTCAGCACCTTCCAAACCCACAAACACTTCCATCAAGAAGAACAACGGCAGCAGATTCATGGGAAGACCACCGCCTGCAAGTTCCCGTCCAAGTCAATCATTATCCTGCCTTGAAAATATTTTGCCGTTGCTTCACTGTCGCAGAATAAAAATTCTGGAATTCCCTCCCTAACAGCATTATGAGTCAACCTACATCAGGGGGAATGTAGTGGTTCAAGAAGGCAGCTCACCACCACATTCTCAAGGGCAACTATGGACGGACAATAAATGCTGTCCAGCCAATGACCATGAATGAATAACAATATTGAGGTTGGTTGGCTCGCCGAGCTGGTTTCTTGTTTCGCAGATGTTTCATTACCATGCTGGGTAACATCCTCAGTGCAGCCTCCGATGAAGCGTCGGTGCGTTTTCCCGCCTGGTTTTTAAACTCTGGGGTCCATTGAGATGGATTGCCTCACTTCCGGTTTTCCTTTGTAGTGGAATGTACATGGGGTCATATATGCGTATCAATTTTCCCCAGGGCTTTTCTATTTACCGTATAGTTCGCTCTTGAATTGGATCTTCCAAAATGCATCACCTCGCATTTGCCTGGATCGAACTCCATCTGCCATTTCTCCGCCCAACTCTCCAATCTATCTATATTCTGCTGCATTCTCCGACAGTCCCCTTCACTATCTGCTACTCCACCCATCTTAGTGTTGTCTGCAAACTTGCTAATCAGTCCATCTATACCTTCCTCCAGATCATTTATGTATATCACAAACAACAGTGGTCCCAACACAGATCCCTGTGGAACACCACTGGTCACAGTTCTCCATTTTGAGAAACTCCCTTCCACTAAAACTCCCTGTCTCCTGTTGCCCAGCCAGTTCTCTATCCATCTAGCTAGTACACCCCGGACCCCATGCGACTTCACTTTCTCCATCAGCCTTCCCTGGGGAACCTTATCAAACGCCTTACTAAAGTCCATGTATATGACATCCACAGCCCTTCCCTCATCTAACAACTTTGTCACTTCCTCAAAGAATTCTGTCAAGTTGGTAAGACATGACCTTCCCTGCACAAAGCCATGCTGCCTATCACTAATAAGCCCATTTTCTTCCAAATGTAAATAGATCCTATCCCTCAGTATCTTCTCCAGCAGCTTCCCCACCACTGACGTCAGGCTCACCGGTCTATAATTACCTGGATTATCCTTCCAACCCTCCTGCAACAAGGGGACAACATTCACAATTCTCCAGTCCTCCGGGACCTCACCCGTGCTCAAGGATGCTGCAAAGATATCTGTTAAGACCCCAGCTATTTCCTCTCTCACTTCCCTCAGTAACCTGGGATAGATCCCATCCGGACCTGGGGACTTGTCCACCCTGATGTCTTTTAGAATACCCAACACTTCCCCCCTCCTTATGCCGACTTGACCTAGAGTAATCAAACATCTATCCCTAACCTCAACATCCGTCGTGTCCCTCTCCTCAGTGAATACCGACGCAAAGTACTCATTCAGAATCTCACTCATTTTCTCTGACTCCTCGCATAACTTCCCTCCTTTGTCCTTGAGTGGGCCAACCCTTTCTCTAGTTACCCTCTTGCTCCTTATGTACGAATAAAAGGCTTTGGGATTTTCCTTTACCCTGTTTGCTAAAGATATTTCATGACCCCTTTTAACCCTCTTAATTCCTCGTTTCAGATTGGTCCTACTTTCCCGATATTCTTCCAAAGCTTCGTCTGTTTTCAGTCGCCTAGACCTTACGTATGCTTCCTTTCTGTAGAATACTCATGAATTGGAAGGCCGGAAGCTGGAATTGGTAAAAATGATAGCAGGAAACAGTGGTGATCCCTTTAAGATGTGAGGTGTTTTTTTCTGTGCATTGAGACTTTTAAATGGATATCAATGAGTCACAGCTGGAGGTTGTCAGTGCAGAAAGTAACCAAAATTAAAACGTTTATATTGAAAGGCCAAGCAGCATTTTGACCAAGACAACAGCTTTCAAATTTAGCCAAACAATTTAAACCAAGTCTATACATATTAAAAACCTATCAAATTTAAATTTGATGGTGTTGACAACATCAAACCAATCCTACGTAAGAAATATTGTTATGTCATCACAGGTATGAAGATAGTGGCAGTTGGACAGAGGCCCCAGAGCTAACCGCCATTCACCCAAGTTAAGAACCCTCAGCTCTCTACCTTGAGGGACAGAAATTGGCTCTCACAGTCATCTTTATATCAAAGAAAGCACCATTTAATTAATCAAAGGTACCATGACACTTCTGGCTAAGAGTCCTTACAGAGAAAACATCTCTGACAGCAGTATCAGCAGAAGAAAGACATTGTTGACTTCAGATCGACAGCAGATAGGCTGGAGAAAGCAGAGTGTTCCAGAAGACACAGCTGTGCGAACTTTAAGAGAATAAGTTTTAATTATACTTTGTCTTATTAATTGAGTTTATTTAAATGGGTCTTGCGTGCATTTGAACAGCATTCCAATAGAATTTAGGCCAGTTAGGGAGTAGTTAGTGGTTTTGGGGGAATTGTTTGCTTTGTTAATAATTCTGTTCATTTCTTCATTGTTAGGGTTAAATAAATAAGCTGTTTTGTATTATTTATAAAGTGAATCAGGGATATTCTTTCTTTTAACATTTTGCGAGGGGAAAGCTGAGCTTCTTTGGGTGTTTCAGGGATAATTATAAGAAGGGAACCTCTACTCCCGTCATAACACATTGGGACTTGTGTTTTGGTTGAACTATCAGAGGGGTTCGGCCATTCCCACTCCGTAACAAATGCAATATTCAAAGCATGGCCATACCAAAGTTTTATAAAGCTGCAACATCACTTCCTGACTCTTGAACTCAATGCCCCGATCAATAAAGCAAGCATGCAATGCGCCTTCTTTACCACCCTCTCGACTTGTGTGGTCACCTTTAGGGAGCGATGGACTAGGACTCCAAGATCCCTGTCTGTGTCAGTGTTGTTAACAGTCCTGCCATGAACTGTATTCTTCCCCTTAACATTTAATCTCCTGAAGTGCGACACCTCACACTTACCCGGATTAAACTCTGTCTGCCATTTCTCTGCCCATATCTGCAATGGAATCACATGCTGCTGTATCCCTTGACAACCTTGCGCACAACCCACAACTCCACCAATCTTTGTGTCATCTGCAAACTTACTAACCCACCATTCTACATTTTCATCTGAGACATTTACATAAATCTCAAACAACAGAGGTCCCAGTACGAATCCCTGCCACTAGTCATGGACTCCGAGCCAGAAAAACACCGTTCCACCACTCGCCTCTGTTTTCTACAGGCAAGCCAATTTTGAATCTTTTGGGATTTATATGGAAATATAGGTTGATTCAAGTAAGAAATGCCCTGGGTTTGTTTGTTCTGCATATATAAAGACTGTGCAGAATCAAATTGTTCCAGTGACTACGTATGTATGTAAAGATTTTTTATGAATAAAGTATATTTTTGAAATAAAAAGGATTTGAGCACAAAGTGGCTCAATCACCACAACTGAGGGGATCATCAGGGACCTGGTGTCCGAAGATTTGGTTAGTTGATTTCGAGTAAAGACTGTCCTCACTACCCACGATGTATCCTGTTCAACTTGTTGGACTTCCAGAGCAAGGAGCTGACCTTGACCGAGTGTTGCAGCCTGGGACATTCCAAGGCCCAGAACTACGTGCTGAGGAATGCACTAAAGCTTGGGCCATCTGCCACTAAGGTGCAGTGGGGAAAGACTACCATCTAAGGCCTTTCTGCTGAAGTTAAATGAAGGTTCATTCAGTTATCAGACCCTGTGGTGCTTCAAATGCGTATAAATATAGTCTTGTAAAAGTAAGAAATGCCTTTGGTTTCTTTGCTGGCTACAGTCAAACTCCAGTGTTTGTTTGTTTCTCCATATGCTACTGTACAGAACTGAAGTGCTCAAAGGACAATGTATGTACATAAAGATATTTTATGAATAAAGTATATTTTTGAATTTAAGAAATCAATCAAAGCAGATCAGATCAGGTTTAAAAGACACACTTTGGAGAAAAGGGATTTCTGACAGTGCGGGTCTAATGAGCAGGCATGTGCAGTGAGCCCTGGTTCAGTGTTGTTGATGATTACTGAGTGAAATGACCTGGATGATTGTGAGTTACAGATGGTCAGGGTTCCACAGAAAATGCTCGGAATGTCATGTGCTCATAAAGGTTACTTGACCCTGTCATCCCTGATGGATATCACCCTTTACCAACGTACAATCAATCTCACCAAGTGACAGAGATAGTAGGAACTGCAGATGCTGGAGAATCTGAGATAACAAGGTGTAGAGCTTTATGAACACAGCAGGCCAAGCAGC